>NW_027151008.1:0-382269 GCF_018691715.1 Phytophthora cinnamomi | reverse complement strand
CGCTGACCAGAGCATCAAGCAGAGCCTCTGGGTCCCATTCGTCGTCGATATCGCCTTCCTGGGCACTGTCGCCACCTCTTCGGCCTAACGGTTCCACCGCGACCCCCAACTCCCAGCCCAAACGCACCAAGCGAAACACCAGACCCAAACGCAACTACGACCCCAACAAGGCTCGCAGCAAGAAGCTGTGCGAGCTGCGCCGCCTGCGCGCGGAGGTTGACGATCTCGAGCTCAAACTGCAGCAGTTGGGGGCCAACTGCGGCGCAGTTAGCTGCCCCTCGAGCATGATAATGGTCACCCCTCCAACGTGGAACTGCCCAAAGTGTGGCAGGACATCTGTGCTCGCCAACTCGAGCGCCGCCTCAAGGTTGAGCTGGAGAACAGTCGTCTCCGCGACAAGTGCAGGGCCCAGTTCAAGCTGGCCAAGAGCGTCGAGAAGCTGCTGTTCAGGCGGCTGTCGCTGCAGAACTCCGAGTCTGAAACGGGCAAGCACGTGCGCCGCGTGGAGATCCCTGCGGGCTTCATCCAGCACGTGGCTGCGCGGATATTTGACGAGTTGGCGGCGGGCGTCGACGTCTCGTACCGAGAGGTGGAGCGCGTACTAGAGACCAACTGCCCAGTGCCAGGGGGGATAGAGACGCACTGGCCGCTGCTGCGGGAGGGCTTGAGCATGGAACTGTATGATAAGAGGACGCTGCCTTTCGACCTGCACGCGGTTGGTGACGCGTGGTGGAGGCGCTGGCACAATTATAGAGGACAGCGCTCGGACGAGACTGTGGGCGACGACGTGGTCAGAGAGAGGTATGGGCTGGAGATGGTCGATGTGAAAACTGGTAGGTGCGCGACGTTCTACGTGCAGCAGGTGATGCGGCGATACGTGGAAAGCAATCGCGTTGTGATAGTCTGGGATTCGTACATTGAGCCGTTCACGTTTGACGAGGAGCTGGTTCGCGGTATGCATTTGCTGTTGAAGGGATATGTGCTGATGAAACCGCAGAGCTCTGATGGTGCGAATGCTGATGGAGAGGCTGTTACACGCGTGCTTACGTGCTATCACCTCGCGCCGCTCATCTCGGACCCAGAGATCCGACAGGATGCATCGACAATTGCGCTGACCAAGTTCATGGCGGGCGCCGCGTCCGCCCACATTTTGACGATCAATGAAATGATGGAAAACATGCTGGTGGACCAGGCGTTGCAGAAGTGCTGCTGACGTGAGAAAGTTGAGGAGTGTTTCACGGCGGAAACTTGCATTGAATGAACTTACACGAAATTGTACGAGCACTGTGCGTGCGTAGGCTCAGGGCTCCCAAAAAAAATATTGTCGCTGCAGTAATTTTGATAAATAACAGCAAGTTATTTATTTTCTCAATCATGCCTAGATGTGCCCGTTATTTATGTTGGGCCACATTATTTCAGGTAATTTTATGTGTATCAAACCCTAAATTCTTTCTTGCAGCGCCCACCCAGTCGTTCTGCTGTTCCTTTACAAACTTCTGCAAGACCACTTTCAATGTTTCCTGTTGTAGTGACACCAGCGTGGCTCGCATCACGTTCGGACATGAACGTCATGGTCTGATGCCAATCACCTTGGAGATGATTCTTTTCTTACGAGAAAACGCTGCCTATTGGGACGCCAAGACGGTTGTTGAGGCCATGCACTAGTAACTTCGCTCTTCATTCAATACACGTGAATGTGCGAAACAACTGTGGCTCTGTGTTCTTATTGACACCAATTACTCAATTATTTATTTACCTTCTTGCGCGCAGGTCATAAAGTATGTTTGGTGCAGCCTCGACACTTGCCATAATTTATCCAGGCTCGAAGCCCATGACAAATATAAATATTATTTTAGGGTCCCCTGATCCTCCTACTTCTTTTGGTAGTTGATGAAGCGCAGCGCTAGAAGGCCGAGGAAGCGCAGCGTCAGGATCATCATGATGTTGATGAACATGTAGTAGTGCATGTCTTCGTGCCTGACGTTGAAGACGCTGTCGAGATAAGATCGATTGGGGACACTACCCACGGCCTGCGGGGCGTTCTCGAGGATGTGGCAGCCCCTCGCAAACTCGGTCATGGCCAATGTCATTCCTGTTCGCAACGACTGGATTACTTGTGCGTACTCGTCGTCTGGGCAGTTCCCGAAGAGCAGTGCGGTGAAGAGCATGATAGAGTAACGCTGTAGATTACACAGCGCGACACGCACTACCAGTTTTCACATCGACCATCTCCAGCCCATAACTCTCTCTGACCACGTCGTCGCCCGCAGTCTCGTCGGAGCGCCGTCCTCTATAATTGTGCCAGCGCCTCCACCACGCGTTAGCGTGCAGGTCGAAAGGCAGCACCCTCCCTTCAAAACACTCCATTTTGACGCCCTGATGCACCAGCAATTTGTGTGTGTCCACCCTGGCACTTGGTCTCCAGCACACGCTCTACTTCTCGGTACGAGACGTCACCGCCCGCCAACTCATCAAATATTTGTGCAGCCACGTGCTGGATGAATCTCCTCGCGGCGCATGAACGTGCCCACCTCGAGGTCTGCAACTTTGCATCGACAGCCGCTTGAACAGCAGCATCTCCAGCCCCACCTTTGGCAGTCCAGCGCTTCCGTATTTGGGTCACATTTGTCAGTCCCCAGCAGGGCATTTGTGTCCCATTCGTCGTTGTCCAGGCGACTCGTATGGCTCCTCGAATAGCATGAACTGCCCAAAGAGTAGTCCGCCGAAACACTATTATAGTTTGTCTGCTCAGTTCACCCGAGTTCTACGAGCGAAGGCTGGGGTACTGGACATTTCACTCAAAAGTCTCAGCAGATAGCTGTTTTACAATTCGAGAAAAATGGTTGTTATCGCGGACAAAATCAAATTTTGATTACGCAGTGCGTAATACGCACCAGACACTGGGGGCTGGGTCATTTCCTGCGTGTTGCTTTTCGTGCAAAATGTTTGTTGGGTCTGACAGGTTCGCTAACAGAATCAAAACTGGATTACGTACCAGGCACTCAGTGCCGGGGCATTTCCGGCATCAGTTTTCAACTTGCTTTTCATTGCATACTCACCGAATACCACGATGGCCAAACACCTGGGAGCTGCGATCCGTGAGCGCTTCGCCTGCAAGTCTTTCCTGTCCGACCCCGTGCCGGCCGAAACCCTCCGGGAGATCCTCAAGCTCACGCAGGTGATCGATCTGTCACCCCTCATGGTGGATCAGTTGTCTATGTTCTTGTAGTGGATGCCGAGGTTTGACAATCCGGATTCCACCGCAGCTGACTCAATAGGTGACCCACGTGTCTGTCTTTATTGACAAGAATGGGTTCACTACTCAACAGGTCGGACAGACTGTAAGTGTCTCCTCCGGTATGATTCCTGCATATCTTAGAACTTGTATGCCCAACTGCACATTTATCTGGGCAGAGTCCAACGGAGACGACGAGCTGGTTACCATCAGGCTCCGACCTCACTCCTCAATCTTCTATCTATCGATCAATACACGCGGCATCAGTTCCCTGCGGGTTAGCCACCCGCATCGCCCTGTGTTGATTGAGTTTGAGGCCTTCAGACCCGGGACCCACTACAAAGAATTCTTTAGTAGAATTTCTCACGGCCCGCCATACGGTCTGACAAGATCAAGACCTTTCCTGTGGTGCGCTGTGAACAACTGAAGACTCTCGCGCAGCTCGAGACAACTCTCGCTGGGCCAAGAGATGGAGAACAATGAAAAGAAATCAAGTGTGGAGATGGAGCTTCTTCGGGTTCTGTCCCACTCTTCACGCCGCTGCTTCCCCCAGTGATTCTCAGCATTTCACACGAGGCACTGGTGAAGTGGAAGCGACAACGGCGCGAGTACGAGGCTAAATTGCGCTCGCGCTGCCGTGTTACTGGCGAAGACTACGCTGCAGTTGTTCAGTCTGTCCGCGATTCGTTAAACGCCGACGTTCTGGACACGTTTTGCGAGATGTGGATGGAAACGGAGGCGACTAGCGTGACGGACGACAAGCTGATAGCGGAAATCGACAAGATTATTGGTAGCGTGAAGAACAACACACTTCCTGACATTAAGGAGCTTTTCGACCGTGAATTGCGGATGAAAATGGCCGAAAGTGATGTGGCCGCCCGTGTTGTGGACTATTTCGTGCAGTTCAAGAAGATCATTACTGAAAATGGTCTCACCAACTGTTTTGATGGTGACGATGGCGAGCGCCAGAAGTGCAAGCTGTTGGTAGCATCGTTGCACCCCTCTGCGCTCAAGGGCGAGGTCAAGCAGTGCGTCCGCTACACGCACAAGCCTGCCGCAACGGACGCCAAGTTGCTGTTTAAACTGATACTCGAGAGGGCCACGGAGCATGACCGCCAATTTCATCGCGCGATGAAAGCGAAGCGCGACCAAAATGGACGAGGAAAAACGGAGACCAAGCCCGTCCCGCCAGTTAAAATACAGAAGACATGGTGTGGAAAGGCGACGCCTCAGCCTGCCAGTATTGCTCGTAGCAAATCCAAGCTGGATGAGAAGCCACACTCCGCTAAGCAACCGTCTGTACCGCCGGCGCCATGTCCTAAATGCAAGGAGATGCACTGGCTGCGGGACTGTAAAAAAGCGAGCGAAGCTGAGAAGGCTGAGCTACGCAAGGATCTGCGTAAGGCACGGGAGAAGAAGCGAGCGCACATCAAGCGTCTCAGTCAGACCATGCCTGTCCCCGACCGCCGCGTGACTTTAAATGGGATGCTGGTGCTTCCGTACTGCCTTGACAGTGGTTCTGATTTCACTGTAATTGGTCGTTCGCATTGGGAAGAGCTCCGTGCCCTGGACCCCACCGTGGTAGCCGAACAGCTCGACGCTGCTGTCGAGAACCAAACGTTTGGATCATCGTGGGTGCGCGCCAATCAACGGACAAGACTTCAAGTAATGATTCACACAGCTGCCGGCCCTGTGCAGCCAATGGGTACGGTTGACGTTTTGATCATGGACGTGGATGACGATGAATTTATCGTTGGAAATGATTTACTGACCTCTCTGGGTATTGACGTCGGGCGCCAGCTTGAGCTGCTGGCTGATCGCGGTGACGATGAAACTATCGGAGATCCAATTGTTCTGGAAGCTGACGAAATGCCTGTGAACATGGGCGGCGCTGAGCCGAGTGGAGACGATGACGTTTTCGCTGCTGTGGATCGATTAATCGAGCGCGCCGTGACAAAAGGATTTCCACAGGAACGTGTGGAGCAATTGCGCACCATTGCACATGCATACGACGTGTGGAGGCTCGAGCTTCGCGGTGACCCTCCCGCGGATGTGCCTCCGCTCGAGATCCGACTGCAGGATGGGGCTCGCCCGTCAACGTGTAAGCCCCGCAAATATCCTCCTCACATACGCCAATTCCTTCACGAATTTAATGAACGTCTCGTTGATCTAGGACTGGTCTACGAGAATCAAAAAAGCCGCTGGGCGAGCCCCGCGTTTCCCGTCAAAAAGTCTGCTGACTTTAACGACTTGCGTCAAACAATTGACTACCGGACAAGGAATGCACAGACTGAAGTGATGGTGGCGGTGATGCCTATTCTTTCGATCGTAATGGAAAATACACGTGGAATGAATCACTTCGGACTTTTTGATTTGCTAAAGGGTTTCTGGCAGTTGCCTTTAGCTGAGATGTGCCAGGAATTTCTTTCATACATGACCGACGAGAAAATTTTCACGCCTCGACGAGTGCCTCAAGCGCAGCTATCTTTTTCCAGAAAACAATGGAGAATTGTTTTGCGAGTCTGCTCTACAAACACCTTCTTATCTGGATCGATGACTTGCTACTCTATGCTGCTGACATCGAGACATACCTCGAGAAACTAGCTGAGTTCTACTCCTTGCTCAATCAGTTTGGACTGAAACTGAGTGTGAAGAAGTCTAGCCTGTTCGAGCCTGAAGTGAAGTGGTGCGGCCGGATCCTCAATAGCCAAGGTGTCCGACACGACTCAAACCGGATAAATACGTTACGAGCAATTCCGTATCCTCGTACAGCAGCAGAACTCCAGCAATTTGTCTTCGCAGCCAACTGGATGCGTGAGAGCCTGGTTGATTTTGCTCGTCACGTTGCACCGTTACAGAGACGACTGAATATCGCACTCACCAACACTAAACGCTCGCGACGTGCAGCAGCTAGTATTATTGTGGTGTTAGATGAGTATGAGCGCCGAGCTTTCGATGCGGTGAAGGAAATGCTAGCAACATCAGCTACGCTAGATTTCCCAGATGACAGTGCCACAACTTGTCTTTTCACTGATGCCTCGGATGTTGGTTGGTCGCTAATTATAACGCAGGTGGCCGATGTTGATCCTAAGCGACCTGCTACAGAACAACAGCACCGCCTCATCCAGTGTATGAGTGGAACATTTTCTGGAAGTCAATTAAATTGGACGGTGATTGAGAAAGAAGCTTTTCCAATAGTCATGGCGTGTGACAAGTTAGACTATCTCCTTTTGCGCCCGAAGCCATTCAGGATGTATTGCGATCATCGCAATCTTATTCACGTTTTCGCCCCGCATGAGAGCCTAAAGAAACACGTCAAAGGCAAGCTTTCGCGCTGGGCAATGAAGATAATGAACTTTCGCTATGTTGTGGAGCACGTGCCAGGACCAACAAATGTGTGGGCAGACATGATTTCTCGCTGGGCGGGAAACCACATTCCAGCCGTTGCTATCAAACGTATTAAAGTGGTGCGCCGCTGTGAACCTACTCCTAATCCAGTGCAGATAAGTGAACTTCGGCCTCTGGACAATGAACAGTTTATTTGGCCAACGTTCGCTGAGATTGCTGTCGTACAGGCTAATTTCACGGCACCCGAAGCTGAGGTTTTTAACTATCGACGATCGCGTTTGGATACCTGCAGATGCCGATGATTTGGTGCAGCGCCTTTGCATTATTGCTCACTGTGGGCCACAAGGCCACCGTGGAAAACACGCAATGACCGCTCACCTGCGTAGAATTTTTTCTATCGACCAGCTATCAGCAGCTGTATCCAAGTTTTTGAAGCAATGCCGTCTGTGTCTGCATTCCCATGGGGGGAAGATTATTCCGAGGCCATGGGGTGAAGTGATCGACTGCAACACACGAAATGGCGTACTTCATTTTGATTTCCTTTACATGGGGGAAAGCTTTGGTGCCAGCAAGTATCTTTTGGTTTTGAAAGATCACGCCACTCATTATTGCGAATTAGTAGTTGCTGATACGCCCGATAGTGATGTGGTTGTCGAAGCGCTACTCGCTTGGCACTCTCGATTTGGCGTTCCTCCCGATTGGGTATCTGACCAGGGTACGCATTTTAAAAACGCAGTGGTCACAGAGCTGAGTCGACGCTTGCGCACGCAGCAGACATTTACTCCAGCATATTGCCCCTGGTTCAATGGTTCGGTTGAACGAATCAATAGGGACATTCTACAAGTTATCCGCACAATGATTCTATCGTACAAAATCAGCTACCGAGACTGGGTGTATCTCGTACCGATGGTACAATCGAACTTGAATCACACTGCTGTTCCCTCGCTCGCGAACCACGCACCCATAGAGCTTTTCACAGGTTTGCAGTGTCCTTCGCCGCTGATGGAATTCTATCTACCTGAAAATGATGGGTTTCAAACTGTTCCTGTAAGTACAGAAATTGACGAATATCTGGCTAACTTACGCAGCAGCATGGAAGAAATGCACTGCAAAATGCATGACCAGAAACTCAAACAGCGATTACTGAACCAAAAGCGGAGGCGCGGAGAATCACTTGTTAATTTTGCCGAGGGTGACTACGTTTTGCGCTCTCGTGTCGATGAGAAGCAAGGTAACAAGCTGTTAGTGACGTGGACTGGACCATATCGTGCCGTTCGTGCTAATACACACTCGTTTCGCGTCCGACACCTCGTTACGGGCAGCGAGATGGATGTTCACGCCTCTCGGCTCAAGTTATATTCCGACGCCAGTCTGGAAGTGACCGATGAACTTCTTGAACATGTGGCAGCGCAAGGAATAATATTTGCCGTGCATGAACTCAAAACACATCGGTGGAATTCCAACATAAATGATTTTGAAATATTGGTGGGCTGGAAAGGGCTTCAGTCGATCGAGGATTCATTTGAGCCACTTCAGCACCTCGCTAAAGAAATTCGCGTGCTAGTGAACAACTATGTGAACCAAGCCCGTGACCAAAAGCTCACAGAACACTGGCAGAAACTGATTGGAGAAACTGCGGAATTGAATGTGGCGGCCCTGCCATCACAGGATGCTGCTGTCTCCGTCTTACCTGAAACTGACAACCGGCGTACTACTCGTCGCCAACGACAGGGTAGCAAACAACGCCGTCGGCAAACTGCGAGGAGACCTCGAACGAGGGATCCCCAGAATGCCAACACCAGGAATGAATTGGCAAATGGTACGCCTGTGGGTGCTCGACTTAATGGGTTAGAAGTGACCGAGTCAATGACTCTGGGTACTTTTCCTGTTGGGGCGCACGCGACCGAGGTGGTGCCTCTGGGTGCACAGGCTGACAGGCTTGAAGTGACCGAGGCTACGCCTCTGGGTGTTCAGCCCTCAAGTTCGGATGTGACCGAGGATTTACCAACGCTAACAAAGTTCCCAAATCGGCAAGCCATGGACGAGAACCGCCCGGTACACACAGGACCTCAGTTCCCGCCTGGCCGCCAAACACGATCAATGACTGCTGCTGCTCAACAGCGAGCTACTATACCAGCCAACACAAGCAAGCAGCAAAATTGATTTTCCAACCATTCCGGTCGTACTCGCAGAAACCATTCCAACAAAGCGGATGTGGTAAACAAGACCCCGTGAATTCATGTCCAAGCTTGGGGGACTGTGTAGTGGATGCCGAGGTTTGACAATCCGGATTCCACCGCAGCTGACTCAATAGGTGACCCACGTGTCTGTCTTTATTGACAAGAATGGGTTCACTACTCAACAGGCCGGACAGACTGTAAGTGTCTCCTCCGGTATGATTCCTGCATATCTTAGAACTTGTATGCCCAACTGCACATTTATCTGGGCAGAGTCCAACGGAGACGACGAGCTGGTTACCATCAGGCTCCGACCTCACTCCTCAATCTTCTATCTATCGATCAATACACGCGGCATCAGTTCTCTGCGGGTTAGCCACCCGCATCGCCCTGTGTTGATTGAGTTTGAGGCCTTCAGACCCGGCACCAACTACAGTTCTGACTAAAAAAGTCGCTGCTGCACAGCGAGCCCCGACCGGATTCAACACGCAGGCCTATGTATGCATCGTGGTGCGCTCGGCTGAGGACCGTGCGAGGCTGGCGGGCGCCATGATGGACAGCAACATCCGCAAGATCAACGAGGCCCCCGTCGTCGCCGTAATCTTCGCGGCCGATTGCGGTACTGCACACTACCCCATCGAAGGCATGAACCATGCCAAGGTGAAGCAAGTACTGGACATTCCCGACCGCTATAGCATTCCTGTGGTGGTGGCGTTGGGCTACGCCAACCCCGATGCGAAGCCTGCCAAGCCATCGGTTCGCTTCCCGTCCTCGGAGGTTTTCTTCGATGGCGAGTTCGGCCAGTCTAAGGCGAAGTTCTTTGAGGAGGAGTGAGAAATGGGTTGCTTGCACAAGCACCTTCGTGCACTAGCGTAAGAAAGCACGAATCGTTGTTGACCGGCTAAAAATCAATTCATTGTGACTCCGTCTTATAGGCCCTTATAGTATTGGTTCATCCAAAAGCTCAAGGCGATGGTTTCTACACTCTACCGCCGCCATCAGTTCCAGTTGGATCACGGCGTGGCAGGACTTCCGTTTTGGGTTCTTGTTGAGGTTTAGAATTTTGGGTTAAGTTTGTAACTCAATTATCATATTTCCCTGGGAAGAAAGAGTGACAGCGAAATTTACAAACGCATTCGTGATGTACACTACTAATTCACGCCATAACAACTCAAAAGGGGCCACTATATGTACATGTAGCAGGCTGCTACTAGCAGCATATTCCTATCAGACATACTTTGTCTCGTAGCTAAAGGGCTAACCCGTAAATCTCCTACTGTGCAAAAAAAAGAAAAAAAAAAAAACGCCAGCAGTGTTTGTGCAACACATGGTATTGGGGTCAAGCCACTTGTCAGGCTATTCCATGGATATTCTACATGGTCTCCTGCTAGACCTCTAGGATAGAAGTCTCACTTTGCAGTCTACCTTGCTAATACAACTAGGCCAACTACCTGGGAGCCCCCCCCCCCCCCCCTCCCGCCGTGTCTTCGTTTCGTGACGACACCAGAGAAATTAGGAAAGCGGCCTACAAGTCTTATCCTCTTAATCAAATCAAAAAATGGATGACCGTAAGGAAAGAATGATGGTTTCTTCGCCGAAGAAGTACAGCAACACTCGGGTCGGGTTTGCAAACCCGGGTCCCGCCTGAGCTACAGCGTCACTTTGTGTTGGTATTGTGTGCCGCGAGTGTAGACAGGACTGATGGTATTGTGTACCGCCAGTGTAGACAGGACGGACCCAGCGAAGACTCATCCGGAGACGGGACAGACCCAGCGAAGACTCGTCCGGAGATGACTCCGCGGTGAACGAGTTGACGGTGGGCACGGCACGTGCCTAGCCGTGATGTGGTTGGATAGACCGAAGACTGGCTCCTCGGTAGGTTAAACAACATGATGAGAGACATCAAGGAGCACAAGGGGAACAACAGGACGAGGAGGACAGTAACGTAGATTTAGGCTTAACGATAAATCTCACTTCGGCATTTGCCCTCTTCCACACAACCACAAAAAAAAACAGGTTAACAGCCGCACAAGCTCAAGCCCACGACGACGGACATGACGACGTCCAGCAAGACGGCCAAAGTCATCCTGGGAAGCGACAACTACTTCCACTGGGAGTTCCTTATGCGGATGACGCTTGGCGAGGAAGGGGCTGCTGGCGCACGTGCAAGTGGTAAAGGATCCGAGTGAAGTCACCGAGGCCCGGTTGCTCAACGACACGAAGGTGCTCGGACTCATCGCCCAAGGGGTGGCGATGGAGCACCATACGAAGATTCGGTCGACCACCTCAGCCATTCAAGCGTGGAATACTCTGGGAGAGTTTTACAACCGGACAACGGTGCATAACCGCGTGGCGATTACTCGTCGCCTCCATGAGTTCAAGATGGAGGAAGGCTCGACGATGGCGAAGCATCTGGACAAGTTCGACGAGCTCATCGTGGGCCTGCAAACGCTAGGCGAGCCGCTGGACGATGGCCGACAACTCGTTATTTTGCTGAGCAGTCTGCCTGCTGAGTACGAGTTGATCTCATCAATCGTCGAGAACTCCAAGGACGTGACGCTCATCGAGGTCAAGGAAAAGTTGCTCAAGGAGTACGAGCGACAAGAGAAGAAGGAGTCTTCGGAGCGTGCGCTGAAGCCTATCTCGTTCGGAGGTAAGGGTAAGAACCAAATGTTCAACAAGGTCGGCAAGGGGTTCGACCGGAAGAGCAATGGCGGACGAAAGCTCGGCAGGTTCAAGGGTAAGTGCTTCAACTGCGACAAATTCGGTCACATGAAGCGGGACTGCCCGGAACAAGTCAATGGTGACACCAACGAAGACTCAGGCTTCGCTGTTGGTGAGGATCGGTCGGCAGGGTGGCTGATCGATAGTGGTGCGACGGCGCACATGACGCCACACCACGACGACTTGTCAGACTACGCGGACATGTCGGCGGACATGTTTGTGACAATCGCGGATGGAAAGAAGATTCGCGTGGCTGGGACGGGGTCAGTAGGCTTGACGGGCATCGACGGCAAGCGGATCCGAATTGTAGAGGTACTCCACATACCCGGCCTCGACCGGCGACTGCTCTCGGTTGGAAAATTGGCTGAGCGCGGCATGAGCGTGGAGTTCCAGCGCAAGTCGTGTGTCATTTGGGACAAGTCGACGGCGATCGCTTCGGGGAAGAAGATCGGCAAGGCGTACGTGCTGGAATGCCAGCAGGATACGGCGTACTACACGGAGTACTCGGGGGTGAAAAGCGGGTGGGATCTTTGGCACGCTCGCATGGGACACCTCAACGACGACTCGTTGACGAAGACTCGGCAAGCCACGACTGGACTGCCGATGACCCAGAAAACGGTTAAAACCCTATGCGGCGGATGTATGAAGGGCAAGCAGGCGGTCGCGCATTTCCCGTCGCGATCGTTAACGAAAACGACACGTCCGCTAGAGCTCGTTAATACGGACGTGATGGGCCCCATGAAGACGAAGTCTAAGGGCGGGGCCAGGTATGTGCTCACCTTCGTGGACAACTACTCGCGGCACGTCGTGGTGTACTTCTTGACTAAGAAGAACGAGGTCGCGGTCAAGTTCAAGCTGTTCATGAATCTGTACCAGAATCAGTGGGGAGAGCGCACCAAGTGTCTGCGCTCGGACAACGCCAGCGAGTTCGTCAACAAGTCGATGGACCAGATCTGCCGGCAGAACGGGATCATGCACCAGAAGACCGTCCCGTATAGCCCTCAGCAGAATGGAGTGGCAGAGCGGATGAATCGTGCGATCATGGAGAAGGCTCGGAGCATGCTGCATTACAAGGGTGTGACCACGTTGTGGTGGGCAGAGGCAGTCAGCACGGCAGTGTACTTAACCAACGGGTCGACCAACAATATGCACCCAACGAAGACTCCGTACGAGTTGTCGTTCAAGGCGAAACCTCGGTTGAACCACTTACGTGTGTTTGGATCGATCGGGTATGCACACATTGACAAGGCAAAACGCACGAAGTTGGAAGCAAAGAGCTTCAAATGCATGTTCCTGGGGTACGCCGAAGACGCGAAGGGTTACCGCGTGTACGACTTGGAGTCAAACAAGGTGAAGGTGACCCGATCGGTGAAACTCGACGAACGAGAAGTAAATGGCATCTACGACATGGCGTCCACTGAAGCCTCGGTGGTCATCCAGGTGACGAAGGATGGAGAGGATGCTGCATTACCGGAGCCTGCGCAGCAACCTACGACTGATAACCCATTGGAGTCAGTGGGAGACACCGCCGAAGACTCGGAGATGCGAGAGGCGGAGTTGAACGAGTCATCGGTACAGGATCTGACGAACTTCCAAAGGGTGGGGAATCCAGCGATGACTGAGGAAATGGTGTTCCACCCAGAACCGGAACGAATCGGGCGCGTACGTGAATCTGCGAATCTTGGAGATGGATTAGCAGGCGCCGATGACTCGAGGATGCACAGCAGCGAAGACTCGGACAACGACGATCACTTCTGGCCTCCATCGCCTAAGCGACCGAGGTATGACGAGGATAACCTACTTGCAGAAGCTGTGTTGGCGTACGCTGCAGATGTCGGTGAGGCGGACGACGCGCCAAGCACGTATCAACAGGCGATGCGTAGCAACGAGTCTTCGGAGTGGATCAAGGCGATGAACGCGGAGCTAAATGCACACGCCGACAATGGGTCCTTGTAGTGGATCTAACTTGACTCACTACTTTAGCTTACACGTTGCGCTACGTGTATGAGGAAGCGTAAGTACTTAGTAATTACTTAGGTTAATTATATTTGAGTACACAAATATAAGTTAAATAAAAAGGGATTCCAAGTGACTTAGATTAGGTAAAATGAGAACTGTATTGTTTGTAAATTGATCTTCCTCCTAAATCTGCTAAAAACTGTTTATCATCTATGAAAGGGTTGACAGCGGCTGGCTGTCAGAGCCCCGCTAATATGCATGACTTCGATTGGTAGAAAGATGCTGCTTTCTACCAATAGGATCTTTGGGTATGTGTGGACCACTCATTGTGGTGGTCCACTTCAATGTATCCATTGGTGTGTCTTACACCAAGGTGAGGAAGTATCCAAAACTTTTAACAGATAACCTATCTGTTGAATTCACAAGTGGCTTGCAGCCACTTGTGCGTGTAACCCCGTTACACCCCTCCCCCCTTAAGGTTAGAAGCGCGGGGTCTCCGCACGTCAATCTTCGGAATTGACCATTCATCAATTCTCCGCGTTTGGAGAAGAAATCCGCGCTCATTCAACGATGAGCGCGCCTCAGAAGAAGTCCACAAAGTCGGTGGGGAGTCATCTCTCCATCGACGACTACTTCGAACGCCAGAAGGCGAAGTACGGTGACGTCGTCGTCGAAGTCGACGACGATGAAGACATGGAGGGCGAGGAGGACTCGCCCTCAAAGCGTAAAGACTCAGTGTCGAGCGAATCGCTCGACCCTCACGCCAAGAACGTTCGCCCGCGTGAAGGGGACGAATCGGACGCTTCGAGTTCGAAGCGTTCGCGTACTGATAGCGAAACCCCACTCGCTTCCGTTGGGGCTCTCAGTACTCCGCGCGCTGCTGCTGCAGCGCGTGATGTTAAAGCTCAAGGCTCTCCGCGCGCTGCGCCTGCAGCGCGCGATCCATGGATGCCGTCCGCGTCCGAGATCGCGGACCGGTTTGGGAACTCGGTACCTCCGAATGAGGTGCCGCTGTATGTATGCAGCGCCATCAAAGATGACGCTGTGGCTGCCGAGCTGCACTTTGATGCGGAAACGCATCAAAGGCGCGATTACTACATCGGACTCTTTCATGAGCTCCGATGGTTTCAAAGCAAGAAGACTTCTTCTCGCAGCAAAGTGCCCGAATGGCAGGCACTTTGTCAAAGCTGGAATGCCTTTGTTGAGAACTTCAACAAGAGGCCGAGTGCTTACCGTGATCGGATTAAGCAAGCGCGTGATCGCTTCGAGACGTACTCGAAGCGTGGAAAGTTGGAGCAACTCCACGTTGCTGCGGAAGAGGCTAATGTGCCGTGCGCTGCGCCCGAGGGCTTTCAGTGCACGAAGTGCTTCCCAGGCGCGGTCCGCTTGAGCGACCGCGACCTGAACGGGTACACGTCGTTCCGTGTGCCCGAGAGTCTCAAAGAGCTCCGTGCTAAGTTCTTAGCACGTGAGGGTTCGGGCGCTAGCGATGATCGCAGCGCTCGTGTTACTCCGCTGCGCCAGCGCGTACTGCTCCTCGTACGCCCTCACCATTTCCCGAACGTCCTCCAGCAAGACGTTCCGCGGCTCCCATGTATCTCGATGGGGAAATCCTCTCCAACGAATACGAAAACGAGCCCCTTGAGGGTTCGTTTTCGGGATACTATGGTCAACAATCCGCTCAACAATCCAGCGGGTTGAGCCGCGGGCGTCACGGATCGGCGGTGGCGGGGTGGGAACACGCCCGGGTATGATCAGCCCCGGGCTGATCAGTATGCGCCTCTCCACGACCGGGTGACCGTCGTGGAGCGTCTTCAGGCGCTGAGTTCGCCGCCCTGAAACAGGAGCTGGCGAACCAGAAGGCCCAGGTCGCGGCGGTCTCGCAGACCGCCTCGAATATCCAGGTCGAGCTGGGGACCCAGATGAAGGAGTTGCTCCAGCACGTCCGCGCGCTGGAGGAGAGGCTGCTCGTCGCCGAGGCCAAGTCCTCCGCTTCTGCCTCGGCTCTTGCCGAGGGTTCGGGTCAGCCGAGCTAGATGGCTCGTGCTGCAGGTACGACTTCAGCCGTCCGACGTAAAAGGTCGGATGGAGGCGCATGTTAGACGGTATGTCTAGCGTGTATGCGTTGCCGTGCCGTGCCAACACAGTGAACGGCCCGATGAAGCGCGGAGCAAGCTTGCTTGCTCCGAAATCCGAAACTGCATGTCTAGGCAGGTTTTGTGTAGCTAACAAAACTAATGAACCAACTTTAAATTCATTTGTGTTGCCTCTGCCCGCATTGTCTGCGTTCAGCTTCTGTTGATCAACAGAAGCTGCTATTGTGTCTTGGACAAACCGAATCACGGCTTGTCTTTTGGTGATGAAACTGATTGCATCCGAGCTGAAGTCATTCAGCTCGCTCTCCGCTAGAGGCCCGGCCTCTGCGTGGTTCTTTGCGGTGTCTGCGCCCTGCGCAGACCCGTGGTCGTTGGCCATGTTGTTGGGGGAGTCTGCGCCCTGCGCAGACTCATGTGGTTTGTCCATTGTTGCAGCTGACACTGTGCAAGTGTCAGCGGTTTTCTGCGGCTGCTGTATTGCAGCCGTAGATCCTCCCCCACTTAAAGTGGGAGCCATCACTCCGAGTAAACTCGGTAGGCGTGGATGCCGCATGGCATTTACGTAGAACGGTGTATGCCCCGTCGAGGCATGCACTGAGTTATTGATGGCAAACTCTGCCATCGATAAGCACTCGCTCAAGTATTGGAACGAGTGAGCGTAGCTCTTCAAAATGTCGACGAGCACGCGATTCACGCGCTCGGTTTGACCGTCCGTCTGCAGATGATCCGCAGCCGGCATTGAAAGTTGGCTCCCAAGAAGTGTAAATACTTCTTGCCACAGGTGCGCTGTGAAGCGCGGGTCTCTGTCCGACACGATGTCGGACGGCATGTCATGGTGTTTAAACACCATGTCGACGAACAGACGGGCCGTATGCTTCGCGGTCACTTCTGCCGGCACCGCAGCAAGATGTACCATCTTGCTGAAGCGGTCGACAAAGACCACAACACCGGTATTCCCTCCGCTGTCCGGGGGAAGACCAAAGATGAAGTCCAAAGACATGGACTTCCAACACTCCGACGGAGTCGGTAGTGATTGCAGTGGAGCCTGCGCGAATGGCTCAGGCTTTACGCGTTGGCATACCTCGCAAGCACGGATGTACTTGCGCACCCACTTATACTGGTGGTGCCAGTAGAAGTCGCGCGTGAGAAGGACGGAAGTCTTCTCACGTCCGAGATGTCCCGCAGTCGGGGCATCATGATACTCGTACATGATCCTGAGTCGCAGGTCATGGTCATTTGGCACGACAACGCGATCCGCGTTGTCGTCGACTGCATTGTAAAGCAGTAGTCCGTCGTGCACACGAAAGCGGTGTGCACGCGCTCGAAGGTGCTTGGGCAGCTTCTGACGGGACTTGTCAGAGGGCGCTGTGCCATAGGCCAGCAAGAGCTTCGCGTCCGCGTCGTGCGCGTACGTGGCCTTCACGTCGTCCAACAGAGACGATGTGGGTACGCTCGATCGCATGGCGTCAATGGCATTGACGTAAGCAGCTTCTGCGTAGTCCGGCCGACGTGATAACGCGTCGGCCACTACATTCAATCTTCCGGGTTTGTATTCGACCCGGAAGTTGTACTCCGCAAAGAATGAGAGCCATCTCGCCATTCTTTGTGATATGTGTGGCGACTTCACTGCGGTGCGCAGTGATGCATGGTCGGTGTAGACCACAAATGGTCTACTCCCAAGCGAATACACTCGGAACTTTGCGAGTGCGTACTTCATGGCAAGGAGTTCCTTGTCATGCACCGGATAGTTGCGCTCAGCTGGCTTCAGCTGACGCGATTGGTAGTAGACGACACGATCACGACCCTCGTGATCGTGCTGCATCAACGCGCATCCGATCGCGAAGTCGGATGCGTCACATACGACGTGGAATGGACGATCTTGGTCAGCCACTACCAAGATCGGTGCCTCAGTCAAGCCCCGCTTGACTGCATCGAATGCCTTTTGGCAATCGGGTGTCCAATTCCACACAGCTTCTTTCTTAAGAAGTTGTGATAGCGGGCGGATCTTGCCCGCGTAATCCTCCACGTACTTGTGCAAGTACGTGGCCAAGCCAAGGAACTGCCTCAGTTCCTTGACACTCGAAGGCGTTGGCCATTCATTGATCACTCTGACCTTTTCCGGGTCAGGGTGAACACCATTTTTACCTACGAGACACCCGAGGACGGGTATCTCGCTCGCCCCGAAGATACACTTCTTCAGGTTCGCGTAGAGCTTATGCTTTCGCATAAGCTCAAGTAGCTTCCGGAGATGCACCCTGTGCATCTCTACGTCGGTATTCCCGTCCACATCCCGGCTGTGGATGAATACATCATCGAAGTAGCTCGGCGCGAAGTCGCGCACCGAGCGCAACAAGTGCGTCACGCACCTGTTGAAGGTCGCAGGGGCATTCTTAAGCCCCTGTGGCATCACTAGCCATTCCCAGAGCATGCCGCTTGGCGTGCTCACTGCCGTGAGAGGAATATCGCTCTCACGCATTAGGATTTGATAGAATCCATCTCGCAAGTCGAGAGCACTGTAAACGGTGCTCCCGGCCATCGAATCGATGATAACATCTTTTCGCGGTATCGGCGTCTGAGCCGGTACCGTCGCATCGTTCAGCATGTTATACGCATGAACGATGCGCCATCCGCCCTATGGCTTTTTAACACAGAACGTCGGAGCACTGTGCGGGGACTTTGATTCCCGCACTTGTCCTGCTTTACGACGACTTTCAAAGAAGTCGTCGATCGCTTTCACTTGCTCTCGCGGCAGTGGCCACTGCCGCGTGACACAGTACTTCGTGCCCGGCACGAGATCAATCTCGTGCTGAATGCCCTTATCCTGCGGAAGCTCCGCAGGAATGCCTTCCGGGAGTACGTCTTTGTACTCCCTCAACAATTCGTAATAGGGACTCGACTTCAGCGAGTCCCAACCTTGTTCCTCGAAGCGCTCTCGCTTCGTCTTCGCACTGAGAGTGTCTTCACTCTCAGTGGTACTTCCCATGAAGAGCTGCCTCAGCTCTTCGCTCTCCGTTCTTTCTCTGTCCGAAAGAACGCAGACCTGCTCGATGCGTCCATCGTGCAAGTCGCGTGTGAAGCGCTTCCAGCCATGAGCTGGAAGCGAAGTCAACTCCGACGCCGTCGTCGGAGGACTAGCGAGTTCCATCTCACGATACTGGAATCCAGTATCGGTGCGCGTCAAGACGCTTAGCGTCTCGACATCCGGCGTTTCCGCCCCAGTCTGCCCAGTAGACTGCTCTTGTTGCGTCTCGGTCCCGGACCGAGACTTGCGCAGCGTTTTCCGCTTGCGCCGTCTTCTTGTTGTGCGGAGCCCGGCTCCGCACAGTCGTTGTTCTGGTCCAGGCCCGGCCGTGGACAGTTGTTCGCCGGCGGACCCTGTCCGCGGGCGCGCGGTATCAAGCCCGGCTTGATCGCATGGCGCTTCGTGAAGCCCGGCGCTGCACGGTAATGTGTCTCTTCGCCGGCAGACCCTGTCTGCGGGCGCGCGGTATCAAGCCCGGCTTGATCGCATGGCGCTTCGTCGTGCAGCCCGGCTGCACGACAGCATGCAAATTGCGTCAGTACGGGACGTTTGCAACCGTCCGTACTGTTTGCAGCGTCAACTCCCGGCGTTGACACGCCTTCGTCACCTCGATGCCAGTTATTGGTGGAGACCCTCATTACCGAGGGTGTGTCGGCTCCCGGAGTCGACGCGTCGTCGTCGACCTGACCTCTTCGGGTCAGGGACTGTCCCTTACACGCTTGAATGTGGGTGTTGGTTCCCGGAACCAACACATCTTTTTCTTCCGACGTCGGCAGCATTGCCGACGTGGGTCTCACTTGTGCGCGCCCTCGCGCACTTCTTGGGCACTCCGGGACAGCAGCATTAAGCGCTGTCTCGACTGGTGAGCCGTGCGCACCTGCTGGTGCGTGCGCTGCGGTAACAGGGCCATAGCTCTCTGTTCCGCTGTCGCGACCGAAGCGCACGAGCGTGCGCTTCTTCCGGTCTATCACCGGATCATGCCGTGCAAGCCACGGCATGCCCATTACTACGTCGAACTTATCGTCCAGGTCCAGGACGATAAAGTGTTCGACAAACACTTGTTGTTTGTACGAGAAGCGCGTCGTGAACGTGCGCTTCTCGGTCTTCACGATGGCACCTGTTGCCAGTCGTACCTCCAGAAGACTTCGAGGTACATTTACATCCTCGAAGTCAAGTCTCGACAGGCTTCGTAGTCGAACAAAGTTGCTCGACGCGCCTGAGTCTACCAAAGCTCGAAGAGAGTCACTCGCTCTCTTCGAGTAAACCTTCAAGATGACTAGGTTCGGCCTGTCATCTTGTTTCTTGTAGTGAGAGCTGGTCTCACGGGGGGCTGCAGTCCTCAGTGTCGCGTGCCCGATGTCGGCACGCGCGACTGCATTACCAGTAGGGCGCCCCGCGCCTACTGGATGTTCGCGTTTTTTGTTGGTCCGCGGCGATGCCTAGCATCGCCACGACGGCCACCTCCAAGAGGCATGGGAGCTGTGCACTCCCGTGCAAAGTGACCGATCCTTCCGCAACGGAAGCATCGCACGTTACCTCCCTGCTGCTGGTAACCAGCAGTTGTTGCGCTCGAGAGGTCCATTGGTTCCGGACCTCCCGTCCTCGCTACCGGGCGTGGTTGCGGCCTCGGCACGTTCACATGCAGTTTAGCCTGCCGCAGGCTAAACTCTTCTTGCATGGCAAGAGTAATCGCAGCTTCGAGAGTACTCGGATACTCTCGGAAGAGATAGGTCTTCACAGGCCCATCTCTAAGCCCCTTCATGAACGTGACGACCTTGGTCGCCTCGTCAATCGGGTTAGTCACGATATTTGATACCAAATATCGTGCGCGCTGCGCGTAAGCATGGACGTCATGCTTACCCTGCTGAAGGTCGAGGAACTCCGCCCTCGACCGGAACTCGTTTTGCGGGGGCTCAAACGCTTGTTTGAGCTCCTCTTTGAACACTTCGTACGTGCTGAAGCACGTAGGATCGGAGAGTCGGCGTCCATACGCCCAACTCCTTGCGCGTCCGCCAAGGCAGGACATGGCGAACGCGACCTTCGACAGCGGGTCGACGATGCGTCGAGCCGCTATGGCTGTGTCGAGTTCGACAAGCCATCGGAGGAGAGGCTCGCCCTCTCTTCCCACGTCATTGCTTACGCTCAACTTTAATGGTTGAGCACGCGGTGTCGTCCCTGACGACGCCGTCACTGAGGAAGCAGCGTCACGCTGCTCCTTCATGATGAACCCCAGAGCAACACCATGTTGCTCCGTCGGCGATAGTGTACGCAGCATTGTAGCTATCGCCGCTTCTCCAATGACTGTTGACAGTCGTTGGAGGGCCTCCCACTCTGGGTCAGACAGGTGGGGGCAGTCAGCGCGTGCAACATGCGTTGCAGGCGTATTGGAGCTCTCCATGGGCACCTCCGTGCTCATGTGATTCTCGGCTCCGCGTTCGTACACCGCGTACGAACGTCAAGCAGTCGGTCGTTGGACGGACTACAAAGTGCTACCAGGTGTAGTGGGTCTAACTTGACTCACTACTTTAGCTTACACGTTGCGCAACGTGTATGAGGAAGCGTAAGCACTTAGTAATTACTTAGGTTAATTATATTTGAATACACAAATATAAGTTAACTTAGACAAGACTCCAAGTAGCTAGTTTAAGGTAAAATGAAAACTGTATTGCTTGTAAATTGATCTTCCTCTAAAATCTGCTAAAAACTGTTTATCATCTATGAAAGGGTTGACAGCGGCTGGCTGTCAGAGCCCCGCTAATATGCATGTCTCTGATTGGTAGAAAGATGCTGCTTTCTACCAATAGGATCCTTGGGTATGTGTGGACCACTCATTGTGGTGGTCCACTTCAATGTATCCATTGGTGTGTCTTACACCAAGGTGAGGATGTATCCAAAACTTTTAACAGGTAACCTATCTGTTAAATTCACAAGTGGCTTATAGCCACTTGTACGTGTAACCCCGTTACACCATCCCCCCTTAAGGTTAGACGCGCGGAGTCCCCGCACGTCAATCTTTTGGAATTGACCATTCGTCAATTCTCCGCGTTTGGAGAAGAAATCCGCGCTCATTCAACGATGAGCGCGCCTCAGAAGAAGTCCGCAAAGTCGATGGGGAGTCATCTCTCCATCGACGACTACTTCGAACGCCAGAAGGCGAAGTACGGTGACGTCGTCGTCGAAGTCGACGACGATGAAGACATGGAGGGCGAGGAGGACTCGCCCTCAAAGCGTAAAGACTCAGTGTCGAGCGAATCGCTCGACCCTCACGCCAAGAACGTTCGCCCGCGTGAAGGGGACGAATCGGACGCTTCGAGTTCGAAGCGTTCGCGTACTGATAGCGAAACCCCACTCGCTTCCGTTGGGGCTCTCAGTACTCCGCGCGCTGCTGCTGCAGCGCGTGATGTTAAAGCTCAAGGCTCTCCGCGCGCTGCGCCTGCAGCGCGCGATCCATGGATGCCGTCCGCGTCCGAGATCGCGGACCGGTTTGGGAACTCGGTACCTCCGAATGAGGTGCCGCTGTATGTATGCAGCGCCATCAAAGATGACGCTGTGGCTGCCGAGCTGCACTTTGATGCGGAAACGCATCAAAGGCGCGATTACTACATCGGACTCTTTCATGAGCTCCGATGGTTTCAAAGCAAGAAGACTTCTTCTCGCAGCAAAGTGCCCGAATGGCAGGCACTTTGTCAAAGCTGGAATGCCTTTGTTGAGAACTTCAACAAGAGGCCGAGTGCTTACCGTGATCGGATTAAGCAAGCGCGTGATCGCTTCGAGACGTACTCGAAGCGTGGAAAGTTGGAGCAACTCCACGTTGCTGCGGAAGAGGCTAATGTGCCGTGCGCTGCGCCCGAGGGCTTTCAGTGCACGAAGTGCTTCCCAGGCGCGGTCCGCTTGAGCGACCGCGACCTGAACGGGTACACGTCGTTCCGTGTGCCCGAGAGTCTCAAAGAGCTCCGTGCTAAGTTCTTAGCACGTGAGGGTTCGGGCGCTAGCGATGATCGCAGCGCTCGTGTTACTTCCGCTGCGCCAGCGCGTACTGCTCCTCGTACGCCCTCACCATTTCCCGAACGTCCTCCAGCAAGACGTTCCGCGGCTCCCATGTATCTCGATGGGGGGGAAATCCTCTCCAACGAATACGAAAACGAGCCCCTTGAGGGTTCGTTTTCGGGATACTATGGTCAACAATCCGCTCAACAATCCAGCGGGTTGAGCCGCGGGCGTCACGGATCGGCGGTGGCGGGGGTGGGAACACGCCCCGGGTATGATCAGCCCCGGGCTGATCAGTATGCGCCTCTCCACGACCGGGTGACCGTCGTGGAGCGTCTTCAGGGCGCTGAGTTCGCCGCCCTGAAACAGGAGCTGGCGAACCAGAAGGCCCAGGTCGCGGCGGTCTCGCAGACCGCCTCGAATATCCAGGTCGAGCTGGGGACCCAGATGAAGGAGTTGCTCCAGCGCGTCCGCGCGCTGGAGGAGAGGTTGCTCGTCGCCGAGGCCAAGTCCTCCGCTTCTGCCTCGGCTCCTGCCGAGGCTTCGGGTCAGCCGAGCTAGATGGCTCGTGCTGCCGGTATGGCTTCAGCCGTCCGACGTAAAAGGTCGGATGGAGGCGCATGCTAGACGGTATGTCTAGCGTGTATGCGTTGCCGTGCCGTGCCAACACAGTGAACGGCCCGATGAAGCGCGGAGCAAGCTTGCTTGCTCCGAAATCCGAAACTGCATGTCTAGGCAGGTTTTGTGTAGCTAACAAAACTAATGAACCAACTTTAAATTCATTTGTGTTGCCTCTGCCCGCATTGTCTGCGTTCAGCTTCTGTTGATCAACAGAAGCTGCTATTGTGTCTTGGACAAACCGAATCACGGCTTGTCTTTTGGTGATGAAACTGATTGCATCCGAGCTGAAGTCATTCAGCTCGCTCTCCGCTAGAGGCCCGGCCTCTGCGTGGTTCTTTGCGGTGTCTGCGCCCTGCGCGAACCCGTGGTCGTTAGCCATGTTGTTGGGGAGTCTGCGCCCTGCGCAGACTCATGTGGTTTGTCCATTGTTGCAGCTGACACTGTGCAAGTGTCAGCGGTTTTCTGCGGCTGCTGTATTGCAGTCGTAGTTCCTCCCCCACTTAAAGTGGGAGCCATCACTCCGAGTAAACTCGGTAGACGTGGATGCCGCATGGCATTTACGTAGAACGGTGTATGCCCCGTCGAGGCATGCACTGAGTTATTGATGGCAAACTCTGCCATCGGTAAGCACTCGCTCCAGTAGTGGAACGAGTGAGCGTAGCTCTTCAACATATCGACGAGCACGCGATTCACGCGCTCGGTTTGACCGTCCGTCTGCGGATGATCCGCAGTCGACATGGAAAGCTGGCTCCCAAGAAGTGTAAACACTTCTTGCCACAGGTGCGCTGTGAAGCGCGGGTCTCTGTCCGACACGATGTCGGACGGCATGCCATGGTGTTTGAACACCATGTCGACGAACAGACGGGCCGTCTGCTTCGCGGTCACTTCTGCCGGCACCGCAGCAAGATGTACCATCTTGCTGAAACGGTCGACAAAGACCACAACACCGGTATTCCCTCCGCTGTCCGGGGGAAGACCAAAGATGAAGTCCAAAGACATGGACTTCCAACACTCCGACGGAGTCGGTAGTGATTGTAGTGGAGCCTGCGCGAATGGCGCAGGCTTTACGAGTTGACATACCTAGTAAGCACGGATGTACTTGCGCACCCACTTATACTGGTGGTGCCAGTAGAAGTCGCGCGTGAGAAGGACGTATGTCTTCTCACGTCCGAGATGTCCCGCAGTCGGGGCATCATGATATTCGTACATGATCCTGAGTCGCAGGTCATGGTCATTCGGCACGACAACGCGATCCGCGTTGTCGTCGACTGCATTGTAAAGCAGTAGTCCGTCGTGCACACGAAAGCGGTATGCACGCGCTCGAAGGTGCTTGGGCAGCTTCTGACGGGACTTGTCAGAAGGCGCTGTGCCATAGGCCAGCAAGAGCTTCGCGTCCGCGTCGTGCGCGTACGTGGCCTTCACATCATCCAACAGAGATGAAGTGGGTTTGCTCGATCGCATGGCGTCAATGGCATTGACGTCAACAGCTTCTGCATAGTCCGGCCGACGTGATAACGCGTCGGCCACCACGTTCAATCTTCCGGGTTTGTATTCGACCCGGAAGTTATACTCCGCAAAGAATGAGAGCCATCTCGCCATTCTTTGTGAAATGTGTGGCGACTTCACTGCGGTGCGCAGTGAAGCATGGTCGGTGTAGACCACAAATGGTCTACTCCCAAGCAAGTACACTCGGAACTTTGCGAGTGCATACTTCATGGCAAGGAGTTCCTTGTCATGCACCGGATAGTTGCGCTCAGCTGGCTTCAGCTGACGCGATTGGTAGTAGACGACACGATCACGACCCTCGTGGTCGTGCTGCATTAACGCGCATCCGATCGCGAAATCGGATGCGTCACACACTACGTGAAATGGGCGATCTTGGTCAGCCACTGCCAAGATCGGCGCCTCAGTCAAGCCCCGCTTGACTGTATCGAATGCCTTTTGGCAATCGGGTGTCCAATTCCACACAGCTTCTTTCTTAAGAAGCTGTGACAGCGGGCGGATCTTGCCCGCATAGTCCTCCACGTACTTGCACAAGTACGTGGCCAAGCCAAGGAACTGCCTCAGTTCCTTGACACTTGAAGGCGTTGGCCATTCGTTAATCACTCTGACCTTTTCCGGGTCAGGGCGAACACCATGCTTCCCTACGAGACACCCGAGGACGGGTATCTCGCTCGCCCCGAAGATACACTTCTTCAGGTTCGCGTAGAGCTTATGCTTTCGCATAAGCTCAAGTAGCTTCCGGAGATGCACCCTGTGCATCTCTACGTCGGTCTTCCCGTCCCCAGCTCGACTGTGGATGAACACATCATCGAAGTAGCTCGGTGCGAAGTCGCGCACCGAGCGCACCAAGTGCGTCACGCACCTGTTGAAAGTCGCAGGGGCGTTCTTAAGCCCCTGTGGCATTACTAGCCATTCCCAGAGCATGCCGCTTGGCGTGCTCACTGCCGTGAGAGGGATATCGCTCTCACGCATTAGGATTTAATAGAATCCATCTCGCAAGTCGAGAGCACTGTAAACGGTGCTCCCGGCCATCGAATCGATGATAACATCTTTTCGCGGTATCGGCGTCTGAGCCGGTAACGTCGCATCGTCCAGCTGGTTATACGCATGAACGATGCGCCATCCGCCCTATGGCTCTTTGACACAGAACGTCGGAGCACTGTGCGGGGACTTTGATTCCCGCACTTGTCCTGCTTTGCGACGACTTTCAAAGAAGTCGTCGATTGCTTTTACTTGCTCTCGCGGCAGTGGCCACTGCCGCGTGACACAGTACTTCGTGCCCGGCACGAGATCAATCTCGTGCTGAATGCCCTTATCCTGCGGAAGCTCCGCAGGAATGCCTTCCGGGAGTACGTCTTTGTACTCCCTCAACAATTCGTAATAGGGACTCGACTTCAGCGAGTCCCAACCTTGTTCCTCGAAGCGCTCTCGCTTCGTCTTCGCACTGAGAGTGTCTTCACTCTCAGTGGTACTTCCCATGAAGAGCTGCCTCAGCTCTTCGCTCTCCGTTCTTTCTCTGTCCGAAAGAACGCAGACCTGCTCGATGCGTCCATCGTGCAAGTCGCGTGTGAAGCGCTTCCAGCCATGAGCTGGAAGCGAAGTCAACTCCGACGCCGTCGTCGGAGGACTAGCGAGTTCCATCTCACGATACTGGAATCCAGTATCGGTGCGCGTCAAGACGCTTAGCGTCTCGACATCCGGCGTTTCCGCCCCAGTCTGCCCAGTAGACTGCTCTTGTTGCGTCTCGGTCCCGGACCGAGACTTGCGCAGCGTTTTCCGCTTGCGCCGTCTTCTTGTTGTGCGGAGCCCGGCTCCGCACAGTCGTTGTTCTGGTCCAGGCCCGGCCGTGGACAGTTGTTCGCCGGCGGACCCTGACCCTGTCTGCGGGCGCGCGGTATCAAGCCCGGCTTGATCGCATGAGCGCTTCGTCGTGCAGCCCGGCTGCACGACAGCATGTAATTGCGTCAGTACGGGACGTTTGCAACCGTCCGTACTGTTTGCAGCGTCAACTCCCGGCGTTGACACGCCTTCGTCACCTCGATGCCAGTTATTGGTGGAGACCCTCATTACCGAGGGTGTGTCGGCTCCCGGAGTCGACGCGTCGTCGTCGACCTGACCTCTTCGGGTCAGCGGGTGTTGGTTCCCGGAACCAACACATCTTTTTCTTCCGACGTCGGCAGCATTGCCGACGTGGGTCTCACTTGTGCGCGCCCTCGCGCACTTCTTGGGCACTCCGGGACAGCAGCATTAAGCGCTGTCTCGACTGGTGAGCCGTGCGCACCTGCTGGTGCGTGCGCTGCGGTAACAGGGCCATAGCTCTCTGTTCCGCTGTCGCGACCGAAGCGCACGAGCGTGCGCTTCTTCCGGTCTATCACCGGATCATGCCGTGCAAGCCACGGCATGCCCATTACTACGTCGAACTTATCGTCCAGGTCCAGGACGATAAAGTGTTCGACAAACACTTGTTGTTTGTACGAGAAGCGCGTCGTGAACGTGCGCTTCTCGGTCTTCACGATGGCACCTGTTGCCAGTCGTACCTCCAGAAGACTTCGAGGTACATTTACCTCCTCGAAGTCAAGTCTCGACAGGCTTCGTAGTCGAACAAAGTTGCTCGACGCGCCTGAGTTCACCAAAGCTCGAAGAGAGTCACTCGCTCTCTTCGAGTAAACCTTCAAGATGACTAGGTTCGGCCTGTCATCTTGTTTCTTGTAGTGAGAGCTGGTCTCACGGGGGGCTGCAGTCCTCAGTGTCGCGTGCCCGATGTCGGCACGCGCGACTGCATTACCAGTAGGGCGCCCCGCGCCTACTGGATGTTCGCGTTTTTTGTTGGTCCGCGGCGATGCCTAGCATCGCCACGACGGCCACCTCCAAGAGGCATGGGAGCTGTGCACTCCCGTGCAAAGTGACCGATCCTTCCGCAACGGAAGCATCGCACGTTACCTCCCTGCTGCTGGTAACCAGCAGTTGTTGCGCTCGAGAGGTCCATTGGTTCCGGACCTCCCGTCCTCGCTACCGGGCGTGGTTGCGGCCTCGGCACGTTCACATGCAGTTTAGCCTGCCGCAGGCTAAACTCTTCTTGCATGGCAAGAGTAATCGCAGCTTCGAGAGTACTCGGATACTCTCGGAAGAGATAGGTCTTCACAGGCCCATCTCTAAGCCCCTTCATGAACGTGACGACCTTGGTCGCCTCGTCAATCGGGTTAGTCACGATATTTGATACCAAATATCGTGCGCGCTGCGCGTAAGCATGGACGTCATGCTTACCCTGCTGAAGGTCGAGGAACTCCGCCCTCGACCGGAACTCGTTTTTGCGGGGGCTCAAACGCTTGTTTGAGCTCCTCTTTGAACACTTCGTACGTGCTGAAGCACGTAGGATCGGAGAGTCGGCGTCCATACGCCCAACTCCTTGCGCGTCCGCCAAGGCAGGACATGGCGAACGCGACCTTCGACAGCGGGTCGACGATGCGTCGAGCCGCTATGGCTGTGTCGAGCTCGACAAGCCATCGGAGGAGAGGCTCGCCCTCTCTTCCCACGTCATTGCTTACGCTCAACTTTAATGGTTGAGCACGCGGTGTCGTCCCTGACGACGCCGTCACTGAGGAAGCAGCGTCACGCTGCTCCTTCATGATGAAGCCCAGAGCAACACCATGTTGCTCCGTCGGCGATAGTGTACGCAGCATTGTAGCTATCGCCGCTTCTCCAATGACTGTTGACAGTCGTTGGAGGGCCTCCCACTCTGGGTCAGACAGGTGGGGGCAGTCAGCGCGTGCAACATGCGTTGCAGGCGTATTGGAGCTCTCCATGGGCACCTCCGTGCTCATGTGGTTCTCGGCTCCGCGTTCGTACACCGCGTACGAACGTCAAGCAGTCGGTCGTTGGACGGACTACAAAGTGCTACCAGGTGTAGTGGGTCTAACTTGACCCACTACTTTAGCTTACACGTTGCGCAACGTGTATGAGGAAGCGTAAGTACTTAGTAATTACTTAGGTTAATTATATTTGAATACACAAATATAAGTTAACTTAGACAAGACTCCAAGTAGCTAGTTTAAGGTAAAATGAAAACTGTATTGCTTGTAAATTGATCTTCCTCTAAAATCTGCTAAAAACTGTTTATCATCTATGAAAGGGGTTGACAGCGGCTGGCTGTCAGAGCCCCGCTAATATTCATGTCTCTGATTGGTAGAAAGATGTTGCTTTCTACCAATAGGATCCTTGGGTATGTGTGGACCACTCACTGTGGTGGTCCACTTCAATGTATCCATCGGTGTGTCTTACACCAAGGTGAGGAAGTATCCAAAACTTTTAACAGGTAACCTATCTGTTAAATTCACAAGTGGCTTGCAGCCACTTGTACGTGTAACCCCGTTACAGGAACCTACCGGGACAGCGACGCCGCAGAGCTGTACAAGGGACTCTTCACTCGTGTAGCTAGAGAATGCGTACACGATCGCTCCCCCCAAGCACCTACCACGAGCCCCATGTGTGTTGGTGCATTGTGAAGGTTACGTTCTTGGAAGTAGTGTTCGCCAGCACTCCCAGTGTGATCAGGATACCAACGTGAGGAGGGATTACCGCTGGGCAGCGTGTGAGCCAGACGACAGCATTGACCCGACGGGAACCGCTCCTTACGTTGGCATCATGGTCACACAGCACATTATAAGGCTGAAATCGAATACATGAGAAGAGGTCTCCCTAAACAGCTTGGGGATGGTCTTAAACGACATATTCGTGGATCCGTGATGACAACAGAGGCCAGGGAGGTACGTCCGTGCTCGCTCAATATTTTGCAGTTGTCGTTCAGCAAATCTAGAAGGTGAAATTGAACGTTCTGTCTCTGATGTTACCCCCCCCCCCCCTCTTCAGCGTCAGCACTGAGGAGGAAGCTTTCACCGAGTACCGGAAGGACTCGTCCTTCCGGCTGGGAACTCTTCACGTGATCTGGCAGCGCATGGGTGGAGGAGAATGGCCTCTGCGCCTACTAAACAAGCACGACATATCTACAAGAGCAATGACAGTTCGTCTCGCGGAGCTTTAATTGTTGATGAGAGTCATTGATTGTTTTATCACTTATGCGGAAATCCACAGAGCGCATAATTCACTCGATTCGACAGGCCTGTTATTAGCCAAGGTAAGAAATCAGTTGCCATTCTCGTCTTCTTCGGGGAAAAGAAGCGAACGGAGGCTGGAAAAGTTGTCATAGAATACGTTATGTGGATGCTGAAAGTTCAAAATTGTACTTGAGTCAATCCATTCGATGGTTTCTGTCAGTCGGACAAATGGGTTAATACTTCGTGCAAACTGCACGACGTTTTCCAGTGAATGATTGCATTACGGGCATTTGACTTGGGTTCTGTATGCGTGCCATTTTTTGTATGCAGGGAAAACGTCGTGCAGTCTGCATGAAGAAAACCATACAAGATGCAAGATTTGCACGACGTTTTCCTTATAAGTTGAAGTGCGAGTAAGATTCCGGACTCCATGCCCCCCTTCTGCGTCAGCAAGCCGAATGGCAAGTGGCGTGTCATTGATGCTTTTAACAAGTTCAAAGCTACCACCATTTCGGCACAGAACCGATCCCTAAGTATGCGTTCGACAAGTTCAGAGTCCACCTGTTGGGCTCTCAGCCGTTCGTGGTCTACACGCATCATGCGTCGTTACGCACTGCGACTGAGTCGCCACACCTCTCGGTGAGAATGGCCGAGTGAATTTCCTTTTTGCGAAATATAACTTCGAGGCAAAGTATAAGCATGGTAGACAGCGTGTCTTCGCGGACGCGCTGTCGGGCAGGCCACACCATGAGGTCGCGTACGTCACGACGGTGCCGAATCTGATCCGAGCGGCTTACGCCAAGAACGACACTTGTGGCGCGCGGTTGAAGACTCTGGAGAGCACGGAGTTAGAAGGTTCGGGCATTGAGTTGTCGGGGCGGCTGCGCGCGCGTGACTACACTGCTACGCCCTCGATGGTGGCCTGTTATTTTACAACACGGGGTCCGAGGATAACCCCCGCGTGGTTATCCCTCATGAGACGGATTTGAAGTCTCGTATCCTCTATGAGGCACGTGACATCCAGCTGAGCGATCATCTTGGCCGTGAAAGGACCTATGGTTCGTGAGTGTCCACTACTGGTGGCCGAAAATATACAAGTGGACCAGCGCTTATGTGCGCACGTGTGAGACGTTCCAACGGGTGCAGTCTCACCGCATGTGGCGACGCCGCTGGCAAGCTTGCCCGTTCCTTCGGGGTGCTGGTGTTCCATGAGTATGGCCTTCGCATTTGGTCTGCCGGCAGACGCAGCGGGCAACACGGTTGTCGTGGACTTCGTGGTCCGGTTGAGCAAGATGACCCATCTCGCGGCTGTTCCGGATACCTCTAATGGTAAATGTACAGCAACGCTGTTCTTTGATCGCGTGTTTCGACAACACAAGCTCCCGGAATTGATTGTCTCCGACGGAGACCCTTGTTTATGAGACACTTCTGGAGTACGGTATTTGTGGTGCTAGGCACCAAACTAGACATGTCTACGGTAGACGCACGCAGACCGACGGTCAAGCGGAACGGGTGCACCGCGTCGTGGAGGATATCCTTCGCAACATTTGTGCTAAAACCGAAGCGCTGGAGCGCAGTGCTTCCGCTCGTCGAGTTTGCGTTGAGCAATGCTGACCATGCCTCTACATCCATACATATTTTTACGTTAACGGTCTGTTCCATCCCTGAGTCCCGTTGACGCCACCACGCCGTGGATCCGGGCTTGGTGGGGGAGAGATGGCCGACCTAGCCGATCGGCTTCCTGATGTCAGCCCGGCGACTGTTCGTAAACAGGTTGGTGATTTCCTGTCACCGCGTCTAAGGGTCTTACGACACGACCGTGACGCAAGGGCTTTGAGCCAAGCCAAGCAAAAGGAAAATGCGGATGCCAGAGACAGAGGTAATGTTGACAGTTATGTTGTCGGGGACATCGTGTTGCTCAATGCAAAGAACCTGCCTACACATGCAGTGTCAGCCGTCTTCAAGATGAAGTTACGCCCGTAATTCATCGGACCATTCCAGATCACAAAAACATTGCCCAAGACCATGGAAGAGGTTCATACCTCACCCGCAACGTGGGCCCATTCCGCCCGCTGCTCCAGCGCTGCGACGTCATCAAAGCATCGACATAGACGGTGATTAACGTTGTCGATGTGTTCGTGGAGCTCCTCGTGCCGAAGGTGGATTCGGCGAGCCTCTCCCTCGTTCAGCGGTCGCCTATCTGGCGATAGTGCGCTCGCCACCGACGCTGCCAGACGAGCAATAAAACGTCCTCTATCATGTAGAGCGCGTCCTGACGAAGCAGCGGTGCCGGGATTAAAACCCATACCTGGTAAAGTGGCGAGGGTACCCGCACTCAGAAAACTCGTGGTGGTTTGAGGTACCCCTTGCCAAGACTGCCCAGACGTGGTGGACGCTTGTGACCAGCTTGATCTCCAGCGCCCCGAGGGCTCGCGGCCGGCACGTCGGTCGAGCCGCACTTCCCAACAATAGCTCGGAAAGCTGCTGGGTCAGCTACATCGCTCAGGGGCTGACCTTGAGCCACAGCTCCTTCTCCCTCCCGATGAGGAGAAGTTGTTGTGCTCAAAGGAGCGTGGTACATCGCACCTACCCGCGAATGAGATTGGATGCCAGTCGGCACGTGGCTCTTGGCGGGGAGCTTTGTGTACTCGAAGCGTAGTCGGCGTTCAACGCGAACATCCACTTCACTACGGCTTGCTCGAAGATTTTCCATCGACGGTAGAAGACGACTGCCCTCAGCCTAGATCTCGAACTTAGCCTCATACACTGTGGAGCCCTCGCTCCGGTTGATAACTACGAGGACGTCTGTACTGAGTTTTGTCCAAGTCGTTGATAACGCCAGAACCATCTGTGGGGTCGTCGAGGCTACGGCGTGGTGAGTATCACGGCTCAGTGGGCTCCCGGGGTTCGACAAGGCTGAGAGAACAATCCGGGAATACATTCGGAGTCCCTAATGGTGTTGTGCCCAGCACCCATCGCCACGGCAGATCCCGGAACTGCGCCGGAGGCTTAACGACGCGGCTTGGAGAGTGATTCGCCGCGGGTGACCCATCCCCGCGCTGTGGCGATGTCGCGCGAGAAGCGCCGCCGCGGCTCGGTAAGCAAGGCGAAACGGGTGACCCACCCCTTCGATTCCGCAACCCGTGTGAGACTCCTCGTAGTCGTCGACTTAACCTTCTTCAAAGCGCGCCATGAGCTCGTCGTTGGTCCGTATCGGCGGTTGGGCCATCGCTCGACTAGATCTGGCCCTCTCACGATGCGAGCCGTGATCGAGCCGATACGCCGAGAAACACTGGTGCACCGAGAGCCTAAGAGGCGTCTGTGATGCCGGCACCGAGGTGGAAAGCGCCTAGGGCGATCACTAGCACGATGGGTTGTGAAACGAGGTGGGCTGCGTCCTGGTATGGACGTGGTGCGTCGCTGCTGTTGTCTGTGGTCGACCGACCAAAATGTGTTATGACTGTGACGCATGCGAGGGCGCTCAGCGCCGAGAAGGTTCTCTGGCCGTCCATGCGATGTGAATTGACCAGCTTGAAAAAGGTTCTTGATGGAACAAGATCACACGGTTGATACCGTTACGCGTGAACACCACATGTCCACAGTTTGTTGGGGACGGTTACGCAAGAGTCACGAGAAAGTTACAGAATGTGGAACACATAGGAGTTGTGGGCCCACATCTTAACCTCAATGAGCAGCGAAATCAGTAGGTGGCTTTACAGCCAATGGATATGCAAGATACTAGGGCTCAATATGCTAGATAGCGAGCGTTGTATATTGTATAACGCTCGCTATATAATATACATTTACACCACGATAAAGAGAAATATATTCAGTTTGGAGTTGACTTTGGAGTCGTTAAGGTGTAAGACGGTACATTTCAATTTCGGCAGGAACAGCCTCTCGAGTTGCTTTGGAGAGTACCTTTCTGCTCATATTGAGATCGAAACTGAGAACTCTGCATATCGTAGCTGTTGAGACCGCAGTGACCGTTGGGTAGGTCTTCATAGCAAATTCACTCAACTCCTCAATCTAAAAGTTTGATGGGCCTGTACGTACGCTTCAACAGCGGCAAGAACTTCAATGTGAGTTCGTCTGTCTTGGATTGTGCTCATTGCCTACGCCCTTCTTGAGAAATAGGGCATACCAGCGGCGTAGGGTCTCTTGTTTCGGCTCAAATATCTCCGAAACAGACGCACTTGGGACATCATAGACGTGCAATAGTGCCATAGCTCGCCAACGAAAGTCGTAGCTGTAGGCATGTGAGGGTGGGATTTGAGGTGGGGAGTGAAGATAGAATGCGAGAGCAAGGGCGAGGTGGGGCGGCTTCGCTGAGGCTTGAACCCATTGCACTTATACCGCTGAAAAGCGGCAAAAGTAGTTTAAAATTGAGCAGTGCTGCTACCCCCTGACCTCAGTTTAGGCTTTTATCCTCGCTAAATCGAAGTACTTCGCTAGTCTGAAGGTCCTATGCGTCACTATATGTACATGTAGCAGGCTGCTACTAGCAGCATATTCCTATCAGACATACCTGTCTCGCCGCCAAAAGCCTAAACCCGTAAGTCTCCTACATTACAAAAGAACCTACCTATCAGGCGGAGTCACAATGAATTGAGTTTTATCGTGTCAACAACGATTCGTGCTCTCTTACGCTAGTGCACGAAGGTGCTTGTGCAAGCGACCTCTTTCTTACTCCTCCTCGAAGAACTTCTCCAGAGACTGGCCGAACTTGCCATCGAAGAAAACCTCCGAGGACGGGAAGCGAACCGATGGTTTGGCAGGCTTCGCATCGGGGTTGGCGTAGCCCAACGCCACCACCACAGGAATGTTATAGCGGTCGGGAATGTCCAGTACTTGCTTCACCTTGGCTTGGTTCAGGCCTTCGATGGGGCACGTCGCGAGGCCGTGCACCTGGGCGGCGTACAAGAAGGTGGCGGCGGCAAACGTCGTCTGCTTGTATGCCCACGCCTCGGTGGACACGTTGGGTTGTGCTCACCCGAGAAGAGCTCCACAGCATGAGGGACCTTGTTCACGAGAGCCTCAGGGGCGCCGTTGTCGCGGCTGAGCCGCTGCAAGCGGGGCACGTTCTTACTGGGCTCTGTAGTGTCTCAAACAGCGATCGCATCAGTAACGCGTCAGGGCTCGACGCGGTGGTGTGCAGTACCGCAATCGGCCGCGAAGATTACGGCGACGACGGGGGCCTCGTTGATCTTGCGGATGTTGCTGTCCATCATGGCGCCCGCCAGCCTCGCACGGTCCTCAGCCGAGCGCACCACGATGCATACATAGGCCTGCGTGTTGAATCCGGTCGGGGCTCGCTGTGCAGCAGCGACTTTTTTAGTCAGAACATAGACAACTGATCCACCATGAGGGGTGACTGATCGATCACCTGCGTGAGCTTGAGGATCTCCCGGAGGGTTTCGGCCGGCACGGGGTCGGACAGGAAAGACTTGCAGGCGAAGCGCTCGCGAATCGCAGCTCCCAGGTGTTTGGCCATCGTGGTATTCGGTGAGTGTGCAGTGAAAAGCAAGTTGAAAAGTGACGCCGGAAATGCCCCGGCACTGAGTGCCTGGTACGTAATCCAGTTTTGATTCTGTTAGCGAACCTGTCAGACCCAACAAACATTTTGCACGAAAAGCAACACGCAGGAAATGACCCAGCCCCCAGTGTCTGGCTGCGTAATCAAAATTTGATTTTGTCCGCGATAACAACCAATTTTCTCGAATTGTAAAACAGCTATCTGCTGAGACTTTTGAGTGAAATATCCAGTATCCCAGCCTTCGCCCGTAGAACTCGGGTGAACTGAGCAGACAAACTATAATAGTGCTTCGGCGGACTACTCTTTGGGCACTGCATGCTATTCGAGGAGCCATACGAGTCACCTGGACAACGACGAATGGGACACAAATGCCCTGCTGGGGACTGACAATGTGACCCAAATACGGAAGCGCTGGACTGCCAAAGGTGGGGCTGGACATGCTGGTGTTCAAGCGGCTGTCGATGCAAAGTTGCAGACCTCGAGGTGGGCACGTTCATGCGCCGCGAAGAGATTCATCCAGCACGTGGCTACATAAATATTTGATGAGTTGGCGGGCGGTGACGTCTCGTACCGAGAAGTAGAGCGTGTGCTGGAGACCAAGTGCCAGGGTGGACACACACAAATTGCTGGTGCATCAGGGCGTCAAAATGGAGTGTTTTGAAGGGAGGGTGCTGCCTTTCGACCTGAACATTGTCCTGGTTATTTCCTATTGGAGCTACGCGAGTATCTTTGAAGGAGTCCACTTTGGTCTTCGTCGCATCTGGCATGTCCCGAGGTGGATGGATATATTATTATCGCGCGCATCCGTTTCGAGTAATTAAAATGGTGTCGAGATGCCAAGCACCAGTGGCGATTATTCTTGTTTTGTCTTGGCCAAGCCGTCGTTAATAAGTGCCACAAGTATTGTACCAGCGCTCAATTTCCGTACAGAGATGCAGCCAAGCCGAGTTCACAGCATCGTTGGCTTACGTCAGGACCAAGAACCAACGCCAGGACGCCGACGAATGACTGCAAAGCGTGTCCTTATAGCAGCATGGTTTTGTGTGGGCATCGTGCCGCTACTGCTGCAAGTAAGAAGCTATCTGAAGTTCATGACGCCACACAAGATCACGGAAACTTTAATTGAGCCGAATTGCGACTCGGAGACTGCTCAACTAGCTACATTGTGCCCCATTAAGGAGCTGTATATTGCTCAAGTGCGCTGGAATATCGAGGCCTTGTATTACCACAAAGCCGAGCACGGACGGCTCTGCCACTTCATTGTCCCTCAGTACAACATACACGGCAATTATTTGCTGGGGCCGGCAAAGACACAGGCATCTTCTGTTACACCGTCTAGCTGCTCCGACGACAGCTTTCCACTGGAATATTACTTTTACCACGGCAGCCTGGGCTACTATGCCTTCTACGAGGAAGCGGAGGGCACGTATTGTGCCCTGGACAAGACTGCGTATGTAAACGTTCGTGGACTCGGGACCTACGATATTAACGGATCAAATTTGGTCCATGACACTGGAGACGATAGCTATCGAAAATCGTACTGGTACAGCATTTTCTGTGGCATTTGGCTGGCGTATCGCGCAATTCAAATGAGAAAATGCTACGTTGCGTGCAAACGCTACGGTCGAAGGTGCGATTTTGTAGGTGAACCTATTTGTCGAAGGGCGGCCGTTGTGTACGTGCAAGAAAATATGCGCTTGACAGCCCATGGAGCAACAAATTATCATCGGGCAGTAATGCTGTATTTGCTCATCGAAGGACTGATGAGTGATTTGTTCATGCTCATCGCTCAAGACGGAATACTCGTCAAGATCCAATACGTATCTCTCGGCTACAACATTTCTGGTGTGCTCTTGCTGGTGTACGAAATGATTGAGAACATGCGATGGTTACGTGAAAAGTGGCGAGTATTCTTCAAACGACTTATTTTCTGCTACGAAGCGTCAATGCTTGGCGAGTTACTGAGTGTGATTGGACTACATCACTACATCACAACGATTAACCGATCCAGTCTAAGAAACTCCGAACCGACAGCGTTAGAAGTCTCTTACTATGTCTGGAGCCTAGTGGGACATGGAACCATTGTGCTTGGTCTGATCACGTTTATCATCTCCGTTCGGGCACTCTGGGCCGTCGCGTACGTCTACTGGAAGCATCGGGCGCTCGCGGTTTTCTTCGCCCCATGCTGCGTAGACACCACGCTGGGTTTGCGCAATAAAATGACGCTGCTTGGAGGCTATCGCTGGGGACACGGGAAACTCTACTACACACAAGTAGCACTTAAGGCATTCGGATTGCTCAAGATGGAAGAAGAGGACGGAACTGACTTCGTAGTTTTGCGCAAGCTCCTCTGGTTCGAGATTCTGACTGATAACTTGTTCGTAATTGGGGTGATCGCCGGTGAAGTCATGGAAATATGTGCAGAGAGGCCTTGCACGGGGATGGTTAGCTTCTTTGACCACAATATCGGGGGAGGTTCGAATCACATTAAGGTTCGCCGAGCGCTGTGCATCCGCGAGCGAAACAAAGTATCAGCGGACTCGAAGTCTCTGAATGTACTTCCATCGACTTAATCAATTGTATGTGACAAATTATTCTGTAATAGGCGCCGAAAGATGAAAGACATGAAGACTGTGGTATCTACAACAAAGCGAGAAATCAAAAAGGGATAATCTTAAATATAATCTACAAGTGGGGCAGGCACATCCGTTATTTCTGTCACATTTTTTCGCTTCACATGAAGCAGCACACGCAACGAAGGCGCCATGACCCGGTAGCAAGCGCATTGACGTCGCAAGGTAGCGGCTGTATCACAGCAACACGCATGCTCTTGAGTGCGTGGGCTTTCCTAGGTTTGTTGCCATTCGTCTTGCTGCTGCGAAGCTACTGCAAGTTCGCGACGCCTCACAAGATCACGGAGAGTCTGGTCGTCCCTCCTGGTGTGCGGAGAGAAACAACAAACCTGACGCACGTATGTCCTCTCGAAGGCATTTACCTTGGCCAAGTGTGGTGGAATACTCAAGCTACGCACTTCTACGACGCTCCACAAGGGGTAATCTGCCATTTTGTTGTCCCGCAATACAATATTCACGGGAATTGTGTGACCGGGCTCACGAAAACGCCGCCGTTTGATACAAGCCCACACGAATGTGTCGATGATAGCTATCCCATCGAAATGTACTTCTACCACGGCAGTTTTGGATACTTCTCGTTCTACGAAGAGATGGAGGGTACATTTTGTGCCCAGGCTAAAACCGCGTATATCGTAGGTAAGGGCCTGGGTACTTATGACATCAACGGACCAGATCTGGCTGAAGACACAGGAAGCACCGGTTATCGAACTTCTTACTGGTATAGCGTGATCGGAGCTATTTGGGTTGCATATCGTGGTCTAGTGCTACGTCGAAGCTTCATTCTGTGCAAGCGATATGGCCGAAGATGCGATCAAATGGAAGTGGAGCTCAGCCGAAAAGAAGCCGTGGTGTTTGTTCATGAGCAACTCCGTCTGACAGCGCATAACGCCACGAAACGACATCGGATACTACTCCTATACCTATTGATCGAGGGTCTGATGGGTGATTTGTTTCTCCTGGTCGCCAACAACGGCTTCTTGTCCAAGATACAATATGTCTCGCTCGGCTACAATCTATCGGGGATGCTTCTGCTGGGGTTCGAGATTGTTGAAAGCACTTCCTGGTTACGTGAGAAGACTCGGGTGTTCATCAAGCGTCTCCTCTTTTGCTATGAATCGTCTTTACTTGGGGAGATCCTGGGCGCAGCTCTCCAACAAACGTTTCTCTCACACGTAAACGGGTCGCGAATGTTCAGGACTTCTAACAACATCAATCTGGCCGTATCCTACTACGTTTGGAGCATTGTGGGCCACGGCGTGTTTGTATTTTGTGTGATAGGATTCATTATGTTGGTGCGAGCCGTTTGGGCGCTTCTGTACGTCTGGTGGGTGCACCGAACGTTGTCTATCTTCTCAGCATCATGTTGTGTTGATACTGCACTAGGTCGTCGCAATAAAATGACGATGTTAGCTGGATACTGCTGGGTAGACAGCAAATTGTACTACGGACCGGAAGCGCTGAAATCGTTTGGACTCCTCAAAATGGAGGAGGAGAACGGTACCGAGTTCGTCGTTCTCAGGAAGCTGCATTGGTTCTCGGTACCGAAAAACGACTTGATCGTAATCGGATCGGTGCATGAAGAGCGCGTTAAGCCCTGTACTACCCGACCTAGTATCGGCATCGTTAGCTTTTTCGGCCAGATTTTAGGAGGTGGAGACGAAGAAGACACTACGAGACACCGCACGCGTTTGGTGCGAGTACGGAGCAAGATTTCTCCTGGACCAGATTCGATCAATGTCCTCCCGCCATCTTAAGCCTGAACAACACTTGATCACTGAGTATCCCATATACAATTGGTGTGCAACGATAACTAGGAACGTTCTTCTACTTCTTCTGGTGGTTGACGAAGCGCAGCGCTAGAAGGGCGAGGAGGCGCAGCGTCAGGACCGTGATGGTGTTGATGAACATGTAGTAGTGCATGTCTCCGTGCCGGACGTTGAAGACGCTGTCGAGATAAGCTCGAATGGGGACATTCCCCACGGCCTGCGGGGCGTTCTCGAGGATGTGGCAGCCCCTTGCAAACTCCGTCATGTCCAATGTCGTTCCTGTTCGCATAGACTGGATCACTTGTGCGTACTCATCGTCCGGGCAGTTCCCGAAGAGCAGTGCGGTGAAGAGCATGAAGGAGTAGCGCTGTGGAGCGATGTCGAAGAGCCACTGGTAGCCGTGCGGGATGGTGCTGGCCGGCGGGTTGAAGCCCATGAAGAGCACGAAGACGGAGTTGCAGAGCACTCCCAAGAGCGCGGCGACCTCCACGCTTGGCATGGCGAACGACAGCAGCTGACCCAAGTAGATCTGGCACAGCACGTGCAGCGTCAAGTTGATCCAGTAGAACGCCAGGTCTCCCAAGTCCGTGAAGCCCGCGAGCGGCAGGCACACAAGCGTGAACAGCAGGCTTGACACGAGCACGTACGGGATCTCGACCAGCGTGAATCCCAGGAAGTACCAGACCGAGTTGTACGTCTGCGCCGCTCGCTCGCGGTAGAACGGAGCTCTCTCCTCGGACGCGACCGGTATCGCGCTGTTCAGGGACACGATGCCCAAGAACGCCGTGGTGCAGAAGATGAGGCCGAGGCCGCTGTTCACCTCCTGGTAGGACTTGTAGTCTGCACCTACGAACACGAGGCCGAAGAGCAGACCCATGGCCGTGTACACCACGATGCGCGTCCAGTTGTAGGTCGGCACGCGCCAGTACATGCGGAAGAAGCGCTGCGTGACCATGTAGACCTGCGTCAGGTTGCTGGCTGCGCGCTTGTTGGCGAAGGACAGCTCGGCCTGACCGGGAACAGGCACCGTCACGCCTTCCTTGCTTAAGTTCTCCTCCATGATGGTCTTGAGGCTGCTGGTATTGAACACTTGCGCGAAGTCAACGTTTGAGCTGGCCGAGTTGTCGACGCCAGCACCGATCACCTCCAGCATCCACGTCGCTGGGTTGTAGCCGACTGGGATCTTGGGGACTTGCGGAATGCTCTCGAAGTAGGCGACGAGGTCGTGGCAGCGGTCTCCGACGTCGCCGAAGAACACCGTCTCGCCGCCTTTCTTGAGCAGCAGGAGGCTGTCGAAGAGCATAAAGACTTCGGTGGACGGCTGGTGGATCGTGCACAGTATGGTCCGACCGGTGTTCGCCACCTTGCGCACACCGTCCATGATGACCTTGGCAGCTCGAGCGTCCAGACCGCTGGTAGGTTCATCCAGGAACAGCACGCTGGGCTGCGCAGCCAGCTCCACTCCAATGGTCAAACGCTTGAGCTGCTCCACTGAACAACCGCGCACACAACGGTCGGCGATGGAGTCCAATTCCAACAATTCAAGACACTCCACCACCGAGTCGTACTTCTTTTCGTACGACACGTCGCTGCCTCGACGGAGGAATGCACTGAACGTCAGCGCCTCGCGAATCGTGGCCGAGTCGGCGTGGATGTCCATTTGCTCGCAGTACCCCGTGCATCGGCGGATGGCCAGGTCTGAGGCGGGGAAGCCATTCAGCAAGATCCTGCCACGAGCCTTGCCTCCAGTCTTGCGGCCAGCGATCACGTCCATCAAGGTGGTTTTGCCAGCTCCTGTGGCGCCCATGAGAGCCGTCATTTTGCCAGGAAGCGCGAAACCGGAGACGCCCTTGAGCAGGTCGACGGATTCATTCTTGTTTCTTGGGTCGAGGACGGTGTACCACAAGTCCTGGAATGCGACGGTGACCGGCTCAAAGTCCTTGTCACGGTCCGGCACACTCAAGAGAATCTCGCCTCTGGTTGATAGTTGTTTTCTGTCGTCGAGAGCTCTTGGCGTCGCCAGCTCAATGTAATTCGCCGTGGAGGTTGGCTTCGAGGCTACCAGGTTTGAGGGCGTCTCGATGCGCTTGTACTCCAGTGCTCGATACGCCAGGAACATGAACAGGAAGTACGTGACGAGGTTGAAGACGACACCATACGCGATCCACGACCGCTCCGTCTGAATGTCGTAGAAGTTTAGATAGTACTCGCCCATGTTCATGCCGTACTCGGTGCAGTAGTTGGTGCCGCCTTCAGTCACGACGCACCGGTCGAACTTTTCGTGGCGATACTGACTCACTGCGAGACTGCGAAGCCCCCACGAGATGGGGTCGACCCAGTAGACCCAGATGAACCAGTCCGGGAGCTGCGTCCGAGTCACCACGAAACCCGAGAACAGGATCGCGATCAACAGTGATACCATCGCCAATGGCTTGGCCACGTGCACGTCAACGGTGACGCAGGAGATGTAGAAGAAGAACGCAGAGAAGGCCAAGTTGGTCAAGAACAGCAGCACTTCGAACAAAATGTACGCCCCCACAGTCTGGACGAAGCCACCCATCCAGTACACGAATGTTCCGAAGACGATACTCTCCACCAATGTGAGTGGGATCTGGCTCACGCTCACGGAGACCACGTAGCTCGCTGTACGGTAGAAATTGGCGCGTCGCTGCTTGTAGAACACGTCTCGAGCTGCGAAGTACACGGGTAACATCGGTGTCTGGACGAGAGCGAGGTACATGATCGAGTAAAAGATGATGCCCATGACGACCTGGACGTCCTCGAAATTTAGCTGGTAGAATACACTGGAGTAGAGCAAACCCATGAGCACCAGCAGCACAGCTTTGCCACGCAAGAAGGCCTTGTTCCGCACTGTCAGCATGAGCTGACGCCGCATGAGCGTCATGGTCTCTGCCCAAAAGCTCAGGTGGAATTCCGGCATGGGTTTCAAGTAGTCGCCCACGTCTCGAACGTTCGAAGCAGCTTGAGGCATGTACAGCTCCGTCATCCTCGCGATGTGAATGCCCGACCGGGCAAACGCTTCCGAGAACTCTGCAGGTTGTCGCGGGTGCGTTCTGCCTCGAATACTCTCCTGGTACTTGTACTGTTTCTCAGTGCTGAGGTCGACGAGAAAGTCAGCGACGTCGCGATGCGGCGGACAGACGAAGCCCAAGCCTTTGAAGTAGTCCACAACACGCTCACGGGGGCCATGGTAGAGCACCTCGCCGTCGTTGAGCAGGAGGACGTCGTCGAAGAGCGCGAAGACCTCGGGGGAAGGCTGCAACAGCGAGATGACCACCGTCTTGTGGAGGTTCTTGGCGATGCTGCGCTGCGTGCTGATGATGTCGAAGGTGGCGGCGCTGTCCAGACCCGTGCTGATCTCGTCCATCAAGCACACGAGTTTGTTCCCAAACTCCATCTCGCCCGTGGTCACGCGCTTCTTCTCGCCGCCCGAAATGCCTCGCAGCATGTTGTCGCCAACGACAGTGTCCTGACAGGTGTGCAGGCCGAGCTGCTGGATGACGGTGTCAGTGGAGTTGGTGCTCGTGTCACCGCTGAAGGTGTGGGCGAATTCGAGCGTCTCGCGCACCGAGAGGGTGGGGAAGTGCGTGTCGGTCTGAGCCACGTACGACACGAACTGCGGCAGCCGCTGGAGCAGCTCGTCCCGAGGTGTGCCGTTGTAGGTGACTTCGCCCTCGAGCACCACGTTCTTGTCCATGGGGAACCGGCCGCTCAGCACCTTCATAAGTGCCGACTTGCCTGATCCAGGCTGCCCCAGCACGAGCGTCATGGTGCCCGGCTTGAAGACGCCACTGATCCCCTTGAGGATCTGGCGCCGCACCACCGTCTTCTTGGTGCAACAACCGCCGTACCGCTTCTTGACGTAGTTCTTGATGGTCGGCAGCTCCGTGTCGACAGCTTCGTCAATTTCGACCATGTCAACACCTAGTGTGAGGTTCTTGAAGCGGATCTCGAGCTGAGGTAGCGACCGACCCGAAGACTTAAACGACTCTTGCTCGTGAAGGTCATTGGGAGCTTGAGTCAAAGTCGTGGACTCGCCTTGAATCGACGACGGTGGCATCCTTCTCGTGGTTGAGTAGTGGTTTGGTGGTGTGCTGCCTTCCACGAAGTGAATTGGAAAGTGAAGCTGGTAAAGCTTCTTGGTTTCTCATTGTAAGTGCTAAGCGGGTACGGGCGGCACCAGCCACGATGGCGTAGAAGGCACTCAACAAACGCGCTCGACAAGAACAGTAGATCGAGAGCCACAGAAACTGTGGGAGACGTGTCGAGGTCTAGTTAACGTGGAACCGCTGAGATTGAGGAGGTCAGGCAGGAGTAGCCAACCGTGCCGTCACATTGTCGATTTTGGCGAGATGGGCCACCGAAGAGACCAAACGATAGCAGTGGGAAGGGAACACAACCACGGCATTCAAGCTGGCTTAGAAACAGCCATCCTTACCCGTCTACAGTAGTAGTGGTACGGCGAATGATGTCGAGAGGCGATGTCAACAACTTAAGTCTTAGTGGGGCGAAGTTGAGCCACAGGAACGCGATCTAGAGTCATGTCGTTCGCGGTCTCGATTCTACGAGGTAGCCTTCAAAAGTTCATTGAAAAAAAGGGTGGTGTCTCGATAGTACCTCTACCGGTGCAGCACACCTCACACTTAGTTGTACTTCTGCAGTACTTGGTCCAACAGTAGATCCTCGACCGCATCATTTTGCGTCTCCATGTTCGAGAACAGTGTTCCCACTAAGAAATCGATCAGATCTCCTGCCTTGGGGTCCGTTCTCAGCGCCAAGTCCAAGAAGTAGGGCGTGACCACGTAGCAACCAGACATTTGAGCGGAAGTCTCGCCTTGCTCGACGTCGTCTTCAGGCTTGATAATCATCTGACACTGCTCCAGGAAGTAGATCCCTTTAACTTGCACCCCATCGAACTGAAAAGGCTCGAGATACGTGTTCCAGATGAACAAAGTGCGCGTGCCTTCCGCTTCCCGGTGTAAGATTTGCTGTCCGTAGCACGTAACAGAAGATTTAGACCTGAAGTCGTTCATTTCGAGGCCAAAACTCTCCGCGACTACGTCGCCGGCGTTCTCACTCGCGTGGCCTCTGTACGAGTACCAGTTTCGCCACCACGCGTCACTAGCCGCCTCCATACTGAAAGGAACGACGCGCTTGTCAAAGAACATCCTCTCTTCGCTCTTCAAACCGCTTCGCAGCAACGGCGTGTGGGGCCTCACATTCGCCGGAATGGGGGTATTCGCACCCAAGTAGTAGCAGACCTCAATCCCAGCCGAGAGTTCTTCAAACAGCGCAGAAGCCATACGCTGGATGTATCCCGGTGGCAGGTTCGTACGGCGAAGGCATTTCCTGGCTTCAGACGGGACCATCTCCTGCACCATGAGGCGTCTGAACAGCATCTTCTCGATGCTCTTGACAAGCTGCATCTCCTCCTCGACCTGCTGCTTGAGACGAAAGTTCTCACGCTCAGCCTTCAACCGTCGCTGTACTTGACGGCCACAGATTTCCTCCCACACAGCAGGAGCATCACTATCCCCGTCGACAATAGCCTCCTTCTCCTTCGCAGAGCGAGCTCTTGTACCTCGAACGTCCTGCCACCTCTTCAACGTCCACTCCAGTTCCTCCACCTCCTCCCGCAGTTGAATCAGCTGGAAGCGACGCTCTTCCCGAGCCTTGTTCGGGTGGAGCTGCTTGGTTCTCCTCTTTTTTTTCTTGGTCTCTTCTTGTTGATCGTCTCCGGCATATTGTCCGTCCATCGCCTCTAGAAGCAAATACGGGTCCCATTCTTCGCCACCCAACGTCGAAATAGTCGCCACGTCACCGTCATCTCGCCCCAGCGCCTCATTGAGGAAGGCAGAGGTCTCCCCCGCAGGCTCGGAGCTCCCGTGCACTATTTCCCGCATGATTTGTCAACACTTCCAGTTCATGTAAAGTACACAACGCTGGAGTTAGTTGAGCTGCTCGAGCGCTTGGTCGAAGAGCATGTTCTCCACCATCTCACATCGTCCCTCGATAGTCGAGAAGAGCGAGCCCACGAAGAAGTCGATCAACGCGCCAGTCTTGGGGTCGTCACGTAGTTTTGAGTCCAAAAAGTACGGCGTGATGACATAGCAGGTTGACATGATGGAGGAGCGTTCATCTTCACCCGTCCTTGAGTCCTCTCGGCCAGGCTTGATGAGCACGAGGCACTGCTCGAGAAAATACAAACCGCTCACGTGCTCGTTCTCGAACACGAAAGGCTCCATGTAGGCGTTCCACACGAACACAATGCGACGGTCTTCGACGCCTCGCCTCAAGATCTGCTGGCCGTATGACGCGACGGACGTGTTCGCGTTGAAGTCGCTCATGTCCAGGCCAAACCGCTCGGCGACCACATCGTCAGAAGTCTCTTGGATGCTTCGCCCTCTGTGGGTGTGCCAATTGCGCCACCACGCGTCACCCGTGGCTGACAAGCTGAACGGCAGCACTCTCGTGTCCAGGAGCTTCTCCTCTTTGCCCTTCATGCCGTCACGCAACAGCGGCCTCTGAACCGCCGGGAACGAGCGGCTGATGTCAACCACGCCGTCCACCTGCAGACACAGCTTGTCCACTTGATGGAACAGCTCTTCCACCCCAGTCGAGAGCTCCTCAAAGACGAACGCAGCCATGCGCTCGATGTAACCCGGAGGGATGTCCGTGCGTCGTGTGTGCTTCTGTGATTCGGGTCCGTCGGTCTTTGGAGCTTTTCGTTTATACAGCAGCTTGGCGACACTTTTGACCAGCTTCTTCTCCTTCTCGAGCTGCAGCTTGAGCTGAATATTCTCTCGTTCGGCCTTCATCCTTCGCTGCAGTTGGCGAGCACAAATCTCCCGCCACACGGCGGGCACGCCGCTGTCCTGCGCAGCAGTGAAGCTTTGGCAGCCATTTCCTTTATTGGGCTGCTGGCTTCGAATGGCTCGTAGCTGGTCGAGCGTGAACTGCAGGCGCTCGGCCTCGTCTCGCAGCTGAATCAGCACGAAGCGACGCTCGTCTCGAGCTTTGTTCTTGTTCTTCTTGGCCTTCCGCTGGGGCTCTGGAGGTGGGTGGACGACAGTCGAACTGCCTGCTCTATCGTCTCCGGTACCCTCATCCAGCGCCTCTAAGAGCAAATCGGGGTCCCATTCTCCACTGTCTAGTGGCAGAGAACCCGCAGTATGTGCAGACAGCTCCTCCAGCAAGGAGAACGTCTGCTCGAGCGATTCATGCGCGTCCTGCATTGCGCGTAACTTAACTTACGTAGGATTGGTAAAGTTTCATGTAAATTACACAACCACTATGCCCTACGGAATAGAGTGGTGCTTGTGCAGTGCTTGATCGAGCAGCAAGTTCTCGACTGTCTCGTTGCGCGCCGTGATGTTGGAAGACAACGCGCTAACCAGGAAATCGATCAACGTGGTTGTCTTGGCGTCGTCTTTCAGCTTTGGATTGAGATAATGCGGTGTGATGACGTAGCACGTCGACATGCTCGTGGAGCACTCGTTCGCGTCTCCATCCCCATCCTCCGGGTCTTCGGGCTTGATGAGCACGTGGCTTTGCTCGAGCAAGTACACGCCGCTGACCGGCTCGTTCTCGAACACGAACGGCTCGATGTAGGCGTTCCAGACCAGCACGACGCGGTCTTGTTCGACGTATCGCCGAAGAATCTGCTGGCCGTACGACGTGGCGGACACGTTGCTCTTGAGGTCGTTCATTTCTAGGCCAAAGCTCTCCGTGACGATGTTGGATGTAACAGTGTGCACGCTCTGGCCTCGGTAGTTGTGCCAGTGCTTCCACCACGCGTCCCCAGTCTCCTGCATGCTGAACGGCACGAATCGCTTGTCGAACAGCCTCCTGTACATGCCCTTCATACCCCCACGAAGCAAAGGCTGGTGCGTCACCACGTTCTTCGGGACTGGGCCGTTCGCAGCGAACACGCCTTCCACCTCGCGGTACGACACCTCGACGCTGGCGGAGAGTTCGTCGAAGATGAAGGCAGCCACGCGCTTGATGTACTCGGCCGGAAGGGACGTCCGTCGCGTGTGCTTGGTTGCTTCTGGAGCCGCCATGTCACGCAGCGCCATTCGCTTGAAGAGCATCTTCTCGATGCTCTTGACCACGCGCTTCTCGTCCTCCCAGCGCTTTTTCAGCAGCACATTCTCCCTCTCCGCCTTCACTCGTCGGTCGAGCTGCCGTGCGCAGATCTCCTGCCACACTGCCGGCACTTCTGCATTGTCCTCCTCCTCAGCAGCAGCTTTTCTCCTCTCTCGAGCCACTGCAACGTGGTGGTCTGAGCTCTGTCGTTGCTGGTCGCGGATGTACTGCAGCTGCTTCAACGTCAGTTGCAGGTCCTCCACCTCGCGCCGCAGCCGAACCACCTCAAACCTGCGTTCGTCCCGTGCTCTGTTCGAGTTGAGCTGCTTCTTCCGCTTCCTCTTGGGCCTCAACGGTTGTCTGGGCTTCTCTGTGCTAGTTGTCTCTTCATCACTTACTGTACTGGAGCGACCCAAGTCGAAGTTAAAGTCTGCAATCTCATCGTCGATGCAGCTCAGCAGCGCTTCTGGGTCCCAATCTTCGCCTCCCAACGACAAAATAGGCCCATTAACGTCGTTACTGACGCTATTCTGCTCCACTTCCTGCTCCAGGAAGGCCAGCACCTCCTCCAGTGACTCGGAGCTCATCGTATTTTCCGGCGCTATGTCGGCCGCAAACCGGTTTCGGTAGTCGACAGCTGTGTGTACCGCACACAACCCTCCATCAACCAATCAGCAGGCGTTAAAAAGCAGGAGAACTGGCCATGGAAGTGGAGGAGGCGCTGGCCCTGCTGGACGAGGCCCATGGCGCTCAAGGCGTCTCATGGCCGTCTGATATGGTGGAGCTGGGGGCGGATTTCTCCTGGGGTTTACTGGATGACCAGGTTGCCGACGTTGTCGCGGTAGAGACGGCGGTTACCGCGACTAAGCTTAATGGCAATCAGTTGACCGAAAAGAAGAAAAGGAAGAAGATCAACCCGAATAAAGCGCGGGACGAGCGGCGTTTCCAGTTGATCGAGCTCCAAGACCAGGTTGAAGAGCTGGAGTTCACTATCGAGAGGCTGCAGACTTTCAAAAACAAGAGACCCAAGACGGATAATACTAACAGGAGGAGAACTACTGAAGAAGACAATGGATTGCCACCTGTGTGGCAGGAAATATGCGGACGACAAATTACGAGAAGGTTGGAGGCGGAGCGGGAAAATGTGAGACTCAAGCAGCAGTACGAACGAGAAAAAAAACTTGTTAAAAGCTTTAAAAAGTTACTGTACAATCGCCGCGTGCCCCGAAACGCGGAGCCGGAGGCGACCATGCACACGAGAAGAACCGATATCCCTCAAGGATATATAGAGAAGATGGCTGCGATGGTGTTTAAAGAGCTCGAGGCCGGGGTAGAGGTGTGCTACGGCAAGGTGGAAATGATTTTCGAGACGCAACGAGTTGTCCCTATGAATTTGGTGCCCCATGGGTCGCTACTGGATCGAGGTGTGAGGACGAGAGGTGTTGAGAGGAAGTTTTACGATAGAAGAACCATGCCGTTCGACATGCGAGCGGCTGGAGACGCGTGGTGGGAAAACTGGCACAAGTACCGAGGCCAACGATTTCAAGACATCGCGGCGGACGAGATTGTCGAGCGCTTTGGCTTAGAGATGAACGATTTCAAGACCAACACGTCTGCCACAGCCTACGCCCAGCAGATCTCGCAGCGACACGTTGAAGACGACAGAATCGTGGTCGTTTGGGATGCGTATGTGGAGCCATTCGGGTTTGATAATGAACGCGTGGGCGGTGTCTACTTTTTGGAGCAGAACTATGTGCTGATACAGCCCGAGCACTGGAGTAGCGAGAGAAATGGAGAAAGCAAGGGAAGGCGCTCCACACGCGTGTCGACGTGTTATGCCATCACCCCTCACTTTCTCGACCCGAGGCTGAAAGAAGACCCCAAGACCATAGCTGTGATAAACTTCTTGGTGAGCGCTCTGTCCACCAACATTATGGCGCTGAGTGAAATGGTGGAGAATCTCCTGCTGGATCAGGCACTGCTGCAATGCGAAATAGTACAGCACGTGTAATGTATAAGAAGTATGTTCTGCAGCTGTGTTTTCCTACAGTCATAACTTCCTCTTTTTTCTTGGGGAAATTCCAAATTACGGAAGTAATTTGAATCTGCAGAACACATCCGTCAGGCGTATTTAACGGGACAGCGCACTAATAAGTAGCGTTATGTTACTGTCCGACGCTTTCGGCCAGGGAAGTAAAGCTTAACCTTATCAGTCCCAGAACTTGTTGACGCCGATGCCATTTGCTTTCATCGGAAATTTACTGCTGATCACTCGATGCGCATGTACCCTTGTGTCAGCTGGGGTCGTTTCGGTATCGATTCCAAGCACATCGTAATTCGCCTATATTAGCTGCATCAATCCATTCCGTAAGGCATTCGTTGTGTTCATATTCGTTGAATGCTTATTCGTTCCGCTAACGAGAGACAAGTATTTAGTTTACTGGGTCCAAACTCTATCCAAAGAAGTCGGCTACTACTGTACATTCAAAACATTTTATATGAGTTGAAGCGCCTGATCTAACAGTCGCGTCTCCGCCATTTCACGAAGATTCATAATCTCGGATATCAAAGCGCTGCGTCTGTCTTGGCGTCGTCCTTCAGATTAGGCTCCAGAAAATGCGGTGTAATCGCATAGAAAATCGACATGCGAGTCGAGAACCCCTCCATATCTCCAATACCTTCCTCGTCGGGCTCAACCAGCACGTACATTTGCTCCAGAAAGTAGACACTGGAGATACGCTCATTCTTAAACCCATATAGCTCTATGTATGCATCCCAGACAAACACAATCCGGCTTTCTTCCACATAACGATGTGATACTTGTTGACAATAGGCCGTAGCAGAAGTATTGGTCTTGAAGTCGTTCATCTCAAGTCCGAAACGCTCAATAAATTCGTTCAGTGAAACATCCTTAGAGCGTTGGTCTCTGTAGTTGTGCCAGTTCTCCCACCAAGCAGCGCCTGTAGCTTGCATATCGAACGGCACAGTTCTCTTGTCAACAAATGTCCGCTCGCTTCCGTTCGTAGTCATACCTCCATCAAGCAGTGCGCCGTGAGTCACTACACACGCAGCGTCAGTGCCACTGGTCCGGAAAACCCTGTCCACATTCCGGTAACACGCCTTAACTCCAGCCAAAAGCTCCTCGAAAATCATGGCAGTCATCCGCTCAACATGGCCCGCAGGTACATCAGTGCGCCGCGTCTTCTTCTCTGGTTCCGACTTGGTGCCATCCGGTCTCCACCGTTTGAAGAGCACTTTCGCGACGCTCGTAACAAGTTGCTTCTCTATCTCGTACTGCTGCTTCAGTTGCACGTTCTCCCACTCAGTCGCCAGCCTTCTCTTAACTTGTCGAGAGCAAATGTCCTGCCACACCTTCGGCACTCCAGGGGCATCTTCGTTACGTTGATGCGACTGGCCGATTCGACTGCGTCTGGAACTCTTGATATTCCGAAGTCTCGTCGACGTGAACTCCAACTTGGCCACTTCTTCCTGCAGCTCAATTAACTGGAACCGACGCTCGTCTCGAGCTCTGTTGGGGTTGACTTTCTTCCTCTTCTTCGTATTCTGTTGCTTGGTGCTGATACCTTGCGTCTGACAAGTTCCGGACTCCTGTATCGTCGGAACGCCAAAGTCTCCGGTAATGACATCCGATATCCCCCAATGGATCAACGGCTCCCAGGTGTCGCCCGGAGACGGCATTTGGCGCTGCTGCACTCCGAGCGAGACCTCTGGGGATTCATCCAGCCAGGCGAGCACCTCCTCCAGCTCCGACGCCATTGCCGCCCGCAGTCTGGTACTGACTCTGCAGCCGCTTCGCGGCGGCAGTTAAGTTATTTAGTTGGAGCGCTTCGCTCGCTCCACAACTGGAGCAGTCCTGCCTACGCTTCGCTGCGGCAGTGGTGCTTCCGTTCCGCTTGCCTTGCGGGCTCGCTGCACTGTACTCGCAGTGTTTAGTAATGTACTGTACAGATTTTGCTCATTTACGGTGCCGTGCCTATCACCAGGCCTCTCAAAATTAGGTAGTGTGTGAAGGGAAAGTGCAAAATGCCTAATCCTATTTTTTTCAAAATACCTAATTGCGGACATGCCTGAAACCACCCTAGCTCGCAGTCTATTCGCGTCGCTGCCTGTGCATTCCACCTTTCGGCGCTCTCCACCTCCTAGCACGGGAAGACAAAAGGATCAAGGCGAGGGTCTAAGAAGGGTGCTCGTGGAGACCAACAGACCGCACCACAGCCTAAAGTCACTGGTGCAAACCGCTGTGTCAACATTGCCCTTGTGCAAACTAAGATCACCCCTCTGCAGCAGCGACAAAAATGAATCGAGATTGACCAGGAAACTATTGATCGCGTGCCAGAAACGCCAAAAGATGTGATGAATTGCAACGATCTCCAGTTTCGCAATCTCATTAAGACGCACAAGGCTCGGTTGACCGCTGCGTATGGTCCGACAGCAAGTCATGACATTTGGAAGCGGAGACATGATGTGATCGAGCGATACAAGGTCGACACTTCTTTTCATCACCGCGTTGACAGTGTTGATCGATCTTCGTTTCTTGATACGTGGTCTGATGTGGACTGCGAGGGCAATTACACGTTACTGTTCGCATTCGTCGCTGGAGTGGCGGCGATATCGCCCAGCACTCACTCAGTTGAGAGTGAGTTCAGCGTCTTGAAGCAAGTCAAGAACCCGCAGAGAACAACTCTAACCAACTATGCAATGGAAGGCCAACTCCAGTCGCTGCAGTACTTCTTTTTGCTCGATCTAGCTGAACGTGTCGCTAGGAGTGCACGTAGCTAGGACAATTCACTTGAATAAAGTATACCACCTGCATGCCTAATTTGGATTTTGAGCCATTTGTATCGAACTACTTTTAAGTAGTCTGAATAGGTTGTTCTTAAAAGAACAACCTATTCAGACTTTTCCCAAAATGCCTAATCGAGGTCAAATTAGGCAGGTAGGTATTTCTGCCTAATTTTGAGAGGCCTGCCTATCACATACCTGTAACCTCTTTCCAATTAATACTATTATAGTAAACAGGGAAGTATGATGAGATTCAGTTCTCGTTTGAATTTAGGCGCGAAACGGCCGTATGAAATCCACACAATGGGCGCTTGGGTGAAGACAACGCAGAAGCGCGAGCTGAGCAAGGAGGCTGCCAAGCACCCACGAATGAACCAGCCTGAGCTTGCAGCTTGGGCAATGACAACGTTTAAGCTACAGCGCCCTCCAGCACAGTCGACGATCACCGATATCCTGAACAACGCTATGGCCATCATGTGCGAGAGCCACAGGAATGGAAAGCGGCGCAAGCCTCTGCGGGTGACGGAGGTAATTCTCCGCGTCACAAATCCATTCTAATCTGTAAAATATAAATGTAATACATATTCCTTTCACATTTTATCTTTGTACCCACTCACAGCGAGATCTGTACATTGGCAGTGCAGTGCGATGACTCATCACAGTTGAGGCCTCCGCCTTTGCTGCGCAGTGCTTGTTGCTGGATAAGACCTCGTACAGTAAGTACACGGTGGGTTTGCCTAGTTTGCTTTGCTCCGTTGCTCCAGAGTTTGGTCCAATAATAAGTCCTCGATCTTCTCGTTGCGCATCATGATGTTGGAGGACAGAGAGCTCGCCACGAAACCTGTCAGTGCAACCATCTCGGGCTCGTCTTTCAGGCCTGGGTTTAAAAAGTGGGGCGTGATGATCTCGCAAGTCGACATCCGCGTGGACGCAGTGTCGGCGTCTCCACAGTCGACGGACGCTCGGTCTCCAGGTCTGATAATGACGTGGCTTCGCATTAAAAAGTAGACGTCGGAGACGCGTTCGTTTTCGAAGGTGAACGGCTCGACGTACGCGTTCCAGACGATAACAGTGCGGCCCTCCTCAACGTGCCGCCGTAGGATCTGCTGGACATAGAACGTGGCGGTAGTTCCAGCGGTGGCATCGCAGAACTCCAAGCCAAAGCTCTCGGTAACCACGTTATCCGCAGTCTCCTGCACGCGCCGCCCTCTGTAGTTGTTCCAGTACTGCCACCAGGCATCACCGGTCATGCGCATATCAAACGGTAGAATGCGGTGGTCGAACAACTCCAACCGTGCGCCGTTCATAATATTGCGCAGCAGCGGCTTCGGCGTCATTTCACCCGTCGATACCGGATTATTCACCTCCACCACGGCCTCCGCGTGCCTATAGGAGTCCTCTACCCCTGATGAGAGCTGCTCGAAAATTAGCGCAGCCATGTGCTTGAAACGAGCAGTAGGAATCTCAATGCGTCGCGTGTGGGTAGTTCCTTCTAGATACACCATGTGTGACGGCGGTGACTGCCTGTAGAGCAGTCTCTTGATACTCTTGACGACCTGCATCTCCCTCTCACAACTCTCCTTCAGATGCACGTTCTCCTGCTCGGCTCGCAGTCGTCGATCCAGTTGCCGAAAGCATATCTCCTTCCAGACCTCGGGCATATCAGCGTTCTTGTTGGATGGACGTGATCGACTGTCCTCGTGTTGGTCGTTGGGCTTCTTGTTCTCTCCTCGAATTCTCTGAAGTTGTTTCAGTCTCGTCTGCAGCTTCTCCACCTCGCCACGTAACTGGATCAGCACGAAGCGGCGCTCGTTCCGCGCCTTGTTCGGGTCGTAGTTGAGCTTCTTCTTTTTCTTACGCGGCTCTGCGATGGCCACCTCCCCAAAATCTCCGATATCGTCGCCCATTGCCTCGAGTAGCACTTCCGGGTCCCACTCGTCGTCCCCAAGCGAAGAAAGATATACGCTACCATCACTGGAAGAGAGTGGGGAGTCCTGCAGACCCTCGTCGAGTGAGAAAAGCGGTTCGGAGCGCTCCATCGTGCGGTATTAATACAGTTCAGTGCAAGTTGATCACTTCTCCCGTCTGGAAAAGAATCAACAGTTAGGTTTTTATTCATAAAAAAACCTCGATGTTTGAATACCCTGCTGGTACGTCCACATGACGGAACTCACAACTTGTCCGAAAGTGGCTCACGGGTCATACCGAACCCTCCAGATGTATTTTAATCAGCCAATCAGCACTTTATAAAGAGGATCATGATCCGAGCATGATCCCGTTAGGAACTGGCCTTTGATTGCATAAAATATGTTATTAATACATTTTATGCAATCAAACACGCACTGCCTGTACCGGTAATAATCCGCCACTTTTACACTTTTGTCCGGAAATTGAAAAGACAACTATATCCGGTCTTATTTAATCTATGCATCCCTATACATCATCCTAAAGCGCTACGCAAGCTAAGACGACCTGTGCTAGTTGGTATGCAGCATTGGCGAATGATTCAGAGTAATTGCTCGTTGAATATGACCTCTCCACATAGCATGGGCGAAATAGCAGGACAACGGGACAACCATGTACCGTATTCCTTATGTGCTTGCTGACATGCATCTGCATGATTTACAACTTGTCGTCCAAACATTGATCAACAGTAATCTTCGACAAATGCAACAGTAGACAAATGTAACAGTAGTCATCAAACGGAAAATTGTATTACGCGCTTACCACTCGTCGATCTCGTCGCCATCATCGCTATCTAAGTCGTCGTCAGACGAGAGATCGCCTACAGTCTCATCTACCATGCTGAACTCCCTCAAGAAGGCCACAGCGGCGTCATCTAAAACGTCAGGAGCAGCAGGCCCATCTTGCATAGCGTTCGACGGTGGGATTGGCGGCAGAAGGTGTGCCTTGGAGAAGCCGCGCTGAATTGTCGTGCGGCTTAAACCACTCCAGCTCTCTTGTATCCACTTGCACACCAGCGACCGCCCCGGAGCCTTCATTTTGAAGGTTGTGCCTTGCCCAGTGTGCGCTCGAAGCTGCTCACGTAGCATCTCAACCCACGCAGTACGTAGGTAGCTTTTAAAAGGTCTGTTCCACGCGATATCGGCAGGCTGCGACACCGCTGTACACGAAGGTGGGACCTTCATGAGATGCACATCAATTGACGCTGCGTAGGCCTTCACCTCCGCCGTCCAGTGTCCGGAAAAATCGTCGACCAGCAGTAGAATAGGTTGCCTAGGCTGGGGACGAGATCCGAAGTTGCCCTTTATAAACTCCACGTGGATGTCGGCGTTCCACCACGCGGTCGGGTTCGCATACAGCTGCAAATCGGTGCCTGCCATAATTTGTCTCGCTTCGTTCCAAACATGTATACCGAATCCTCGCCGATACTTCCAATTGGCCGCGTCGCCTCCTTCCACCTGAGATCGGTTACTTTTGAGAACAACATAAAGTGGGTACTTGGTACCATCCGAATCTCCAAGCAGCATCACCGTGAAGCGCTCTTTGTCCTTGCCAGCGCCACGAATCCAAACTGTTTTTGAACCAGTTTTATTTATTGAGTTTTTGGGTAGGTACTCGAAAAATACTCCTGTTAAAAGTTTTGGTAAATAAATCATTGTAAAATACTGTGATCATGTTATAACGTACCTGTTTGGCCGGCATTACAGACTTTAGTCACCCGTAGCTCCAACATTTTCTGCTGGACATCCACAGCAAAGTTGATGGCGATTGTGTCCGCTGCTTCAAGCGAAACTTGCCCTTGTCTAGTCCGTGCACGGATACTGAGTCGGTGCCGCTTCATAAAGCCCTTCCTCCAGTGCCACGAAGCCTCGAAGGGGCTGATCTCGTACTCGTGTGCAGTCGCCCTGGCCTGCAGCTCCAGCATTTTGGAGCTCACGGGAGCCCCGTCCTTCCTCATCGCGTTGATCCACTGCACCAGCTCCATCTCAGCGTCGGTGGGGAGGATGGTAGCGCTGCCGGTCGGGCGTATGTACTTTAGACTTGCTTGGCGGGGGTCGGCGACCAACTCTTCGAGTTGGTCGTGCTCCTTACGCCACTGGTACATTAGCTTTCTCTTCTGCTCTCTTGCATGGCTTGCCAGCTTAGGAAAGTATTTGTCTAGCGTAGCGTCGACTTTGTTGTTAGCAAAGAATCTTACTATCTCCAGCTTCTCACTCTTAGTGAAGGAGTCCCGAGTATGCTTCGGCTCCTTTCGGCCGGTGCCAGTCACGCGGCTGCGTCCTGGTGGTTTCCGCTTCATGCCGTCGGCTGTGCGCTGCTTATGTCGAAATTGCAAGTGAGAAATTTGTGGTTGAGCTGAGCTGTCAGCAAGCACATAAAGTAAAACTGTACAATCAACACTCGAATTTGATTGGCTACTTAGATTTGTCAGTAAAATGAATCAGTCAGCAAGCACATAAGGAATACGGTAGTGCGTAGTGGTACATACCCGCAAGTGCTACAGTGTACCACTCCGTTTCAGAATACTTGTCCTCTTTTGCTTAAGTGCTTCGGGATTCGTCAATATTTGCCTATAACGACTACGATTGGTCTTAATAGAACGCAGGCGCTCTGACGGTTCGAATGGTGGGTAGACCTCCACAGAGCTCTCAAAATTGACAGCGTGATGGCCTCAAAGGAGCTTTTGCACCCGAATCGTCCACAGATGTCGCCCAGCCTTCCCCTCGTACCTCAAATCTCAGCTATGAATGTCAAACGAATCAGGAGAGAGCTTACAGTGATGGAGCGTCGACAGGCAATCAGCTCTGTCCTCGAACGTTCAAACGGAGGCAAACCGCGTCGAAAAGCGGTGCATGAAGTGGCCAGCATCTTTGGCGTTCACAAGAGGACGATTGCGAGGCTATGGAAGCGCGCCAAGACGGATGCAGAGTGTACGAGGCGCCGTCTTTGAAGCACCGATGCGGCAGGAAGCCGCGTGACTTGGCTGCTGCCCTTGAACGCCTCCGGAACGTCAGCCCCCATGAACGAACAACGCTTCGCTCTGCGGCAACGGCTTCGGGCGTGCCGACTACGACGCTGTTCCGTCGTCTCAAGGAGGGCAAGTTGCGCTCGTGCACAAGCGTGACCCGCCCACTGCTCACTGCCGTCAACATGCACCCAGAGTGACTTTCTGCCTCGACCACGTTGCTCACATGGCAAAAGCGAGGCTTCGCCGGGAGGGAAGACTCCTTTATGCATCCCCTGCTCTGACCATACAGTCTCGGTTATACGAACAGTAGCTAGCGTAAAAACCACTGGTCATAGTTAAACCAAGTATATTTGGCGACAAGTTGAGGGGTGAAAAGTATTCTGAAGCGGAGTGGTACAGTATTCTGCGTGAATAAGGGACGCCTGATATAACATGAGGTATATACTTCACCAAATCAAAAAAATCTATATTTTCGGAACGTACATAATATTGTGAAAAGCACTCAGAATGTCTAATCGGATAGTAAATCGGCTGATTTAGTGCCTTAGTTAGAGACGGGAACCCTTATTTATTTCAACCCATCCCTTATTTAGAATTGGGTACTCCTAATTATAATCGGTCTTATGCAGCATCGCGTCAAAGCTATTTTAGAGTCGATTTGGTCTCTAAATAGGCTGAAATGTCAGCTCCAACCTCGGCATTCCGAGGAAGTCCGCTCAAATAAATCCACCGAGCAAGCGGCTATGCAAACACTAGCCAAGATATCAGTCAAAATAGGAGGAATCAACAGGACGAGCAGAACCAGCGTCCGTGTCGAGGACGCGGAGTTTCGCTTCGATCCAGAGGGCAGCTTTGATGACCTCTACGCGAGAGCGGAAGAATGCATCGTAGCCGCGCTAGCTGCTTTCGATATTAGAACGTTGCGCCCTGATACTAATCTCTACGCTAAGCCAAGTCAAGGCGCCACTAGTAGTGCAGCACCACAGCTCTTCAACGAAATTCTGCGGTATACATCGTGTCTCCGCTGTCTCTCTCCCTCACCACTCTGTTTTGACAAGATGGCTTTACAGCCCAGTTCCTAACTCCTATTTAAGCCGACTTACTCAGATTAGCACCCACATTAACTTCCTATTCAGTACAAATTACACCGTATCGGTTTGCTCACAGCCCTGATTTACAGAGCTATACGGAGTGACAAAACCACCGGTTTTCACAATATATAATATCATATATAAAAACTTTAAAAAATATGTATATTTTCGGAACGTATATAATATAGAATATAGAATATATATTTCCGAAAATATAGATTTTTAAAATATAGATTTTTTAGTGAAGTATATACCTCATGTTAGTTATGCTGACAAATCCCGAATGATTCCAACAGTGCTGTATCGTCACGGGACTAACCTGACTCCAGGCCGTCTCGCACTACATTGGAGAAGTGAGAAGGTCGACTTTGTATGGATTATCTACCCCTTCTCCTCAGCAATCCAAAGCAAAGACCATTTTCTGCGATAGTACTTACCACTTGATACAGTGGATAATGCCTTGATCCATCGGTTGCACTGTGGCCGTGGTGTTTGGCGACAACTTCTCCACTCACGCATTGTGGAGGAGTGTGGCCTCCATGAAGAAGTAGACTTTGAATCCAACAGCAAATCGGACCAAGTACGTTTTAGGAAGCCTCTTGCGCAGTATAAAATGTTTGTCGCCAGCTCTGTTAACCAAAGGTAAAAAAAACGAAGGAATGAAATAGCGGTTTATGATAACCTGTTGCAGTTGTCGCATACTTCATGATAGCAGCTCAAGGGGCCAAAACGTCCCCCCCCCAAAAAAGAAAGACTATTAATATGGAAATATAGGTCTGTTGAAGTGTCTGCTGTTCTAGCTACCCAACCTACTCGACCTACTATCCCCCAGTCGTCCCCGTTTTCTGCTTCAGTTCGTGGTCTGACGCAACAGTTTCTCGGCAGTCCTCGCTGTTCGTGATTAGTAACTAGCGTCTTGGTGCTCTTGATGATCAAAGCGTGATCTCCGTTAGAAAGAAGTGGGTGCATACCGGGGTCCGGATTAAAAACTAGTGTGAAAAGGCTAAGTCCTGGTGTGGACCTCTAATCGCTGTGCGTTTTTTATAATTTTTATAAGGAGAACAGTTTTGACGAACTACACGCCTTGCTGCTGGAGCTTAAACCTGCCACGAAACGCTGACTGCCGTTGACGCTCAATTTGGTTGTTACACATTTGACTTGCATGCTCGTAAGGCGATGAAGAGGGGACTCTAAACGACGACGTCACGTAGTAGGAGGTACCATGAGTCTTTCTCACATGGTATCAATAGAAACTACTTTCAACTTTCAAGCGAGGAAATACATCGGTGCTTATTCAGCCTGCTGTTCGACTTCAGCGCGCCATCCATAGGATTCGTACGATCGGTGTTTGAGTTTTTAGTGGTCCAGACAGGTTACATTATATCTCATTAACAGCGTAACTGCCGTCAGGTTTAATTGCTGCAATGTCGCTTTTGCCGGACCTGGTCCAATAGTAAGCTCTCAACTATTTCATTCCACGTCATGATATCGGACGACATCGAGCTCACCACAAATTTGGTTACTGCCGCTATTGTGGGGTCACTAATTTTACTTGGCTCCATGAAATAGGGTGTGATCATCTCGCATGATGAAATGCGTGAGCACACTCCGCTTTCAAAAACTCGAGGTTTGATGAGCACGTAGCTTTGCTCACGGTAGTAGACACCTCGGATCCGCTTACCCTTGAACAGAAATGGCTCGAAATATCCGTTCCAGACAAACACAATGCGGTGGTCCTCGACATGCCGCCGAAGAATCTGTTGGCCGTAGAAAGTGGCCGACGTGTTAGCTACATCCCTGATTTCATACCCATAATTCTCCGTGACAACGTCGTCTACGCTGTCCACTTCGCCTCTGTAGCTGTTCCAGTAACGCCACCACGCATCCCCGGTTTCCGCCATTCCAAACGGGACATCGTTGTAGCAAAAAGCCTCTATACGCCTGCCATTGATAGCATCTCGTAACAGCGGCTCACACGTCGGTAACCGCGCCAGTAAAGGGCTGATAGCGCTATCCAAGCCCTCCACCTCACGATACGACGCCTCCACACCAGCTGCCAGCTCGTCGAAAATAAAGTCCGCCATCTCCCGCATATACCCAGCAGGGATCTCAATGCGCCTCGTGTGTTTACGCGTTCCAGGATACGCCATCTCCCACATCGCCGGCCGGGTGGCGAGCAGCTTCTGCATATTTTTGATGAATCCCTTTTCCTTCTCAACGCGCTTCATCAAGTGCCTTTTCTCTCTCTCGACCCCCAGCCGCCGCTGCAGCTGTCGAACGCAGGCATCCTTCCACACCGACTTCCTGTCCGTCTTCTTCTCCTTCTCCTGCTTACGCCCCGGACCTCTCGCACAGTCCACGATTTCCTCGAGCCTCTTGAGCGTGAACTGGAGATCCTCCACTTCTGCTCTCAGCTCCACCAGCTCAGCCTGCCGCTGCTCGCGGGCCTTGTTCTGGTTGTAGTTCTTCGCCCTACTTCTTGTCGGCTTTGGCCGGTGTTTGGACCCTTGTGATTCACTTAATGACCACGGGAGAAGCTCCAATTCTTGGGCAATTTCGGCGTCCAAAGACTCAAAAAGTTGCGGATCAAGAGGACAATCGTCGTCACCATCCAGAATTAGTTCACACCCACGCAGCGCTTCGTCGAGGGAGACCAAGCTCTCCTCCAGCGCCTCGGGCTCGCGCATCAATCAGTGCAGGCTCAGTCACGATACTGACTACCTCGCGTTGATTGGTCAACATTGAATCTGGTGTGCGTCACACCAGTTCGACCTGCGAAAAGATATAAAGATACTTTTCGAGGGCGAAGGGCCGCAGACCATTCCGTCAGTTGACACGCGAAAGTCTCAGCACAACATGGCGCTGCTGGCGACGCTTCTGGCGGTGTGCGGGCTGCTGGGCTTCACGTGGTGGCTGCTGGCCCACTACAAGGACGCCAAGGTGCCCACCGTGGTGCATGCCGCCGTGTTCGCCAGCTGGACGCTGGGCTTCCTGGGGCTGCTACTGCTGCCCATGGACTTGGCCGCCAACGGCCTCGTGGCGGCTTCGCGATCTTCTAGCAACGCAGCAGACCAGCAAGCCAATTTCCAAGAGTACCTGACCGGGTGGAGGCTGCTCTACTGGCTCACGTTCGCCATGAGCTGGGTGGGGCTGCCGTTCCTGGTGGAGTTCCGCCAGAACGGCGAGTTCGAGCTCGAGAGGCGCGTCGTCAGCTCCTTGAAGCACTTGGTCTTCCATTGGTCAGTTCTGGCTGGGGCGCTTTTCGTCGTGGCGCTGTACTTGGTCTTGGTGGACCACTTTTCGCTGTACGGGGTGCTGGGGCTCGCCATGGCGGCGAGCAACACGTACGGACTGCTGTGGGTCATCGCACTGCTGGGCTACGGACTTGTGGAGATCCCGAGGAGCTTCTGGCTACGCCGGCTGGACGGCGCACAGCTCCAGAAGCTGCACTTCCAGGCGGTGCAGCTGCAGGATGAGAAGATGGAAGCTCGCTTCGAGTATGACGATGTGGTCGCCGACGTTCGGGAGGCATACCAACGCATGATGCAGGCTGAAAGTGACGCTATCATTCTCACCGGCGAGATGCAATACGTCAAGTCGTGTTTGTTAAAGGTCCTGGCGCTGGTGGAGAAGAACAAGCCTGCTTTCAGCAGTCTGGACCCTGCCAATGAGGCTAAGCGAGTCAACAAGTCGGGCTCGTTTACCGATGTCTCCAGCAAAATGAAGCGTGCGTTTAGCGGCCTCGGCCGAACGTCTGCTCGCAAAGCGCCGACGCTACCTGAAGTTGTGCATTTGCACCGTAGGGTGCGTATCGCGCAACTAGAGTTACGTCGGTGCGATCAAGCCTTCTTGGAGCTCTGTATCAACGTGGATGTGTTGCAAGATCGCAGTGCGCAGCGAGGGCTTCCAGCTGGAAGCTTGTACCCGGAGACCTCAGCGCTCAACCGTCTGCACAATTTGTTCCTAGACACCCGCCACCATGCTCGTCGCTGGGTAACCTCGCCGGTAGTGATAGCCTGCGCTGTCGTTACTGGATTCCTGTCGCTGTGTGTGGCGTGGGGTGAGCTTACCATGGGTTGGCGCGGATCGTCGCTCTCCATGTTCCGATTCTTGATCGCAGTGGAGGCAGAGGAGACGAGCAGCAGTCTACGCAGCGCGACGGAGCTTGTATCTGCCCTACTGCTCGTGTATCTTGCGTTATGCTGCTACACGAGTTTCTTTACTTTGCGACTACCGGGAAAATACGCGCTACGAGCTCATGGCAATTCGACGGAGCTGTGCCTGCTCAAGACATCAATCCACCAGTGTCGACTGCAGTTCGCATTGGGGCAGAATACTCTACTCCTACTGCGTGGCGGAGGTCTCGCCGAGGGCACAGCTTTCAGTGCGCTGTTGGCAAACACGCGCGTTGTTCACGTCTTTGGGAGGGGATTCGCTGTTTACGCACCTCTCGCGATGATCGCGTTGGCCGTTTTCACGCTGACTAACGGATACGCTCGGGTGATGCGACGACTTGGTATTGAGCAATATGAACAAGTGATCCCTGGTGATCCGTCGCACGCTGCTTCTATCGCAGATGGAGAACGGCTCGTGCAGCAAGGACTGGAGCGATTCCGTGTACTTATCTCGCGCAAGAAGAAATTCTACGAGACGGGAGCAGCCGGTGGTGGAGCCTACGGCTTCGCCTCAGCTGAAGCGGGTACTCAATCTTTGTTGGATGATGAACAGGAGACCTCACAGGGGGGCGCCAACGAAGCTGTTTGATAAGCCACACAAGCAACTGTATTGTATATGTTGACAAAACGTTAATGTAATGGCCATGAGGTCTGACTTTTCATATCTAAACGAACTCTAAGCTTTTCCCCGGCGATAAAGTCATTCCATCAAGGTAAAAGTCTAGCCCAAGCAAGTCCTCGTGGATCAGCTTGCCAGGCTTTACCGCCGCGTTCGATTTAACCCAGCCTACCACGTCTGCAGAGGACTCGAAGATCGTTGGTTGGGCCTTTCTCGTCTCGATAACAGCCCCAAAATCATCAATCTCGCTCAGCGTAGTACTTCCCTGCTTGTTTTCAGAGCTGTCTTGTACACGCATGCATTGCTGGAAGAAGGCTTCTCGCTCACGTCGAACAACCTCGCTATCTTGGTTATTATCACTACCGTCATCTTCATCCTGATTGTTCCCGTGTTCAGGTGATACTCGAACATATACGTCATCTTGCCTCGCTTTGCACTTCACGAGTTGTCTCTGAAGGCGATCAGACTGCTCTCGCTCTTGTTGCAGCTGGCTATTCACGCAACGTAGTTCTGCATTGGCCTTCACGGCAGCGAGTTTGTACACTGGCAATTTTTCTGCAATATAAGCACGAGCACGCTGGAGTTCTTCCTGGGAATCCTCAAGTTGACGTCGGAGCTCAGCATTCTCCCCCTCGAGTTTCTCGACCTGAACATCAAAATTGAAGAGCTCGTGTGATCCAATTCTTTGAGGCCCTCTAGCCATTTCCAAGTCGCTGCTACATGGCCCAGCGCTCTGCAGCTGTTGCCGTTCCTGGATCTCCTCCACTTCGTCTTTCAAAGACTTCGCAAGTGCACGCAACGCAACGATCTCCTCTTCTTGCCTCTGGTGATCGATCAGAACTCTCTCGAGCTGTCCGCGAAGACGCTGGCATTCTTCCACGTGGTCAACTGCGCTTCCCTCGTCACTGCTCAACCTCGTACCGCCTTCGGAGGTCGACTTGACGTGCGGCTTCCGCAAACCTAAAATGGAGGATGCCGCACTCTTCGCCTTCTTCTTCTTCGTTAGCTTCTTGGTTTCTCTTGGAATCTTGGAAAAGACATCACCACACCTCGCCCTGGCATCACCACTAGCAGGCTTGGAAGCAGTACGTCGCTTCATCGAGCTAGGCTAAGATCTTTCTCGTATAAATAACCGATCGGCATTTTCGTTTACCTGTGTTGTAACACTAGGCCACGCATGGAGGAAGAAGCCCAGTTGATTCACCTACCTCGGTATGAGAAGAAGCGTCTGGTCAAGGGCTGGCATGCCACACAAGCTCCAACCGATTCATCTTCTTCCGTACCGAGTGAAGGAGTTAACGGAATCACATGCGTAGGCAGCATGCGATCGTTGTTTGCGACTCCACCGGGGGCGATGGAGTACGAAAGCCAACGGACTAGTACGTGGCGGAGCGCTCCAGACCTGTTCAACGACCCCCTTGGCAACCATAATCAACAACACGAAGAAAAACTACCCAAGACCGTCGGTCAGGTGAAGCACGCGTATCGTGCGCGCGCCCGGAAACAAGAAGCACGCGATACGTCGAACGCGATCCGCCAGCGAGAAAAGTTCCTGGGGATGCTAAGAGGGCCAAAGTGGCAAGATCAACTCTCAAAATCGAAGAAACAATCTCCACAGCTAAAAGCTCCCGAGTGTCAGCAAGAGAGCATTGTAGACGAAGAGATTCACGACAACGAATTGGCCGATTCTCCCCAGAACGAGTTTGGGGGAGAGCTCCAACTACTGAACCTGTCCGCAGACGAAGTCGTCACCAACGCAGCATATCGCGACGACATCCTCCGCCAAATCCGCCGCCACCTTGTCAATGGTGGCGAAGTTCTGCTCCAAAGCGACTGCGCCGTCTCAAAAGAGACCGTGAGCAGCACTCGCCTCATGCTGCAAACGCTCTGCACCCAGAGTCTCGCCTACTGCGTCCGCGACCAGAACATCGTGCCCGACACTCTCCCTCAACCACATTCCACCATTCGCCTAACTCTCCGTCTCCTCCCCCGCCACACAGCAATTTAGCAAAACCAACCAGAAAATGTATCCATCTCCACCTTGAAGTTGCCTTGACCATACAACACAAGAGCACACCATAACCACGCTCTCCAACTGTAGGTACTTTAATAAATAATACTCCGCCCCACAATATCTGCATCATTTAATATTTTAACCGCAGCATCAAGAGCATGAACGCGACGGCTCCAGGCTTGCGCGCGACCGGCGGCTGCCGCCTGCTGGGCGTGGCGCTGGTCGTGGACGACATCAGCAAGGGCTGCAACCTGGCCTTCCGCTACCCGGCACCTCCCAGCGAGCGCGCGTCCAGCTTCCACACGCTGCCGGCGCCGCTGCTGGCCAAGCTCTTCCGGCCCAAGAACGCGCTGTGCAACGCCAGCTTCGAGCTGGTGGTGGACGACCTGCGCTTCGTGAGCCACCCGGTGCTCGTGTCTCGGCGGCTGCCGGCCGCTGCGCCGGCGGGCGGCTCGTCATCGGCTGCAGGAGCACCATCTACAGTTACAGAGCAACCCGTTTCTAACGGCGTAACAGCATCGACGTCAGGCAACGAGACCACCATGTTCAACATCATTTTCGCTCTGGAGGACCGTCCTCCACAAGTGTCAAGACCTGTTGAGGCCATGGATGGAACTATTGATACTCAGTTGTTGCCGTTGCAACAGGCAGATGAGGAGGAACTGCTCGCCAGGAGGAGGAGCAGCGCCCAGGCCTTCCACACGGTGGCGGCGCAGTTGTCCAATGGACTTTTGCACGAGGAGCTGCGCGTGGGCTTCGTGTCCAAAGAAGTGAGGGAGCTGTTGCAGCTGAGAGATGAGTTGGCGCAGAGTGAGCGCAATGCGGGGAATAGTAGTACTGGAATTCCAGGAGTTACCAGTGGCAACAGTGTGAGTGCTGCGGTGGCGGCGGGGGCTACGAGTGGGGGTAGTGTGACGAACAGTGCCGGGGGAGCGGGGGCGGCCACCAGTGGATCGAGCTTGATGCACCATCATCACCATAGGAAGGACGGGGAGAACGGGTCGTCGACCGTGGAAGTGGATCCGCAGACGTTGATCGACGTGTCGTTGGGGAAGAGCGTGCTGGCCAATGACCTGAAACGAGTGTTTCATGGACTGGAGGAGTCCGGGGCTGCTCATGTGGTGCTGAATGGATGGGTCAAGCTGTCGCTGACGCTGACGGATGCGGTCACAGTGAGGATGGCGAGTTTGCGTCCGTATCATACGTTATTGCTGCTCACGGACAAGGACGACATTCTGAACAAACTACCTGCTGATCACGCGCGGCAGCTTCGAGACCTGGTGGAGGCTGTGAACCCGCTCAAGAGCTTCCAGGACCTCGCGCTGGAGACTGGAGTCCCCATTCACCAGGTCTTCCGACTGGCTGCACACCTTGTTTACTGGGGATTTGGACGCATTGTGGATGCGATCACCCTGTACAACATTTACCAGGTCAATTCGAAGGCGGATCTGCACATCACGTCGCCACTAGCACAGAAGTTCCGGCGTAAGTTCGCGCCCTACGAATTGGGCGAGGTGTTGTCGACGTTCTCTGGATCTCGTCGCATTGGTGAGTACATGAAGACGCTATCCACGACCAAGAAAACCGAGTATATCCACATGCTGATCTGGCTGCTTCAGCAACGCTTCATTGTGCAGCTCCACCGCTATATCTATTTTATGATCCCGTCTGATGGAGACTACGCAGCTGAGCTGGGTAATGGAGCTGGGAACTCTGTTGGGAGTTCCTCGCCCGCGCTGATGGCGTCAAGCTTTCGTCGACAGCGGGTTAATAGCAGTACTACCAACACAAGCGCACCTGGCAGCGTTCCTGTAGCACAAACACCTCCGATGAATCCGGCCGCCATGGCGCTTCCATCACCTCCTGCAGCACCATTGGGAGATGATAACCCTGCTACAGATGGACGCGGAGGCAACAATGTTCCGATGGCACAGGTTATGAGTGTGGCGAGTCAGTTGCTGTTCACCGATCAAGAGCGTGCGTATCTGGCCAAGATCGCCAAGCCCAATCCAGTGTTCACTCTTTTTAAGCGGTTGTGTGTCTACTTCCACGGGGAACACCATATCGAGGAGATCATGTGGAGAGAGAATCTCTCGCGCGGTGAGCTGCGCACTGTCATGAGCACGTACCAGGATATCATTGTTTGCTGCCTTCACGAATGACTCAATGCTATAAGAAAGCCCGCGCGTCGAGTAAAGATGAGAGGGGCTCAAAGACCTCCATCGTTGTGTTACACGGTTTACACTAGCTCGAGTCGATCATTTGCTTGAGACCTGGCGTTCAGTCTCAGCTAACTCACCCTTGCGCGTGAGCAAATATTAAACGGTTGATTTAGTTGTACTTGGTGCCTTGGGAAGAGCATTTACACTACGGCGGCAGCAGACTTGGACGAGGACTCGACTGCTTCACCTCGTTCCTTTAGCAAACCGACAACCTCCAAAATCGTCTTGCGATAGGCCTCCTGCTCCAGCAATATTCCACTGACGTGGCCCGTTTTGATTGTCCGGAAGTGAGCAGGCTTCCATTGCTCACGCATACGCTGAACAGGGGAACGATAATGAGATCCCGATCAGCAGGGGATTTGAAACAAACCAACCTTACCGCCCACTGAGGCTCTGTGAAGCCAATGTACTCGTCTTCCGTGCCGTAGACGAACACGACAGCATCCGAACGACGCGGAGGCAGAAAGTTGTCAATATCCGTGATCGAGAGGAAAAGCCTCATGCGCTTCTTCGCTTCCTGGACTGGATCCATCTCCGATGCATCTTGCTCGGGATTAGCAATACCGTTTGCTAGACCTTCATACGACTCAGCCACAGCCTGACCAGCGAGCATTTTATCCAGCATCTGCAGCTCGTGCTTTTTGTAGAGCGATCGCCAGTTGCAGGACCCAGAAAGTAGCCCATCGGCAAACACTGGAACAGCCGATGGTGGCGCGAGCCAAGCCGTTGCGCCCACGTCACCAGGGAAAACTGAAGCGACCATCGCAGCGTGCAGCCCACCCATACTGCTACCTGCGATCACCAGTTGCGAATAGCCGTGGTAATCGCGGAAGTACTCTAACAATGACTTGGCCTCTTCGATCGTGGCTTGGCCCAATATCGGCAGGTCACTCACTCTACCACAAAAAAGAAGAGTGAGAAACAATCCAATACACAGGCAAAATGTTCCAGTATGTTACCTTCGCAGCTTGGATCCTTTCTGTTGAGGCGGCTTGCGCTTCCCATAGAATGGGCCTTCCAAAATCTATGCCAACAGCACCAGTACGTATCGAACCGTCAAGGATTCGAAAGCAGCATCCCACAAGATATCAACCACAATTCCGCCTACCAAAGTGGCAACGCCCTGCTTGGCGAGTGGGATCGCGATGGACGTCCTCCGATGCAAGAACCCGTGCTCTCCCGTTCCAGGCAGCAGCACTGCGTTGCACCGCACGGTTACAACAACTCAACGCCCCACTCACTGCATCAGCTTCCACGCCAACTTACCCACAAGAGGTCTTTCCTGTTCCCCGTGCGGCACTCTGCCGTCCTCCCGCTCCCAGTCCAGCGGGGTCACGAGCTCACAAAAGGCGTCGAGACTCTCCTCCGGCAGCAGCTGCTGCGCATTGCCCAACGTGCTCCTGAACCTCCCCTCTCTCAACGCGACCTTGGCCACCGACAGCTGCCGGGTCTTCCCCCAATTGGGTTCCCCCTCCTTGAGCGCCACGACGTCGCTCATGCGCCGACTCTGCAGCAGCTCGCGGATCCGCTTCGGGGTGTTGAGGTCCCCCCACCCGTCCGAGAAGAAACCGTTCGGGAACAGCACCGGGTTCTGCGTGACTGCGGCGGCCGCGCGGTCCAGGTAGCGGTGGTGAGAGGCCGTGATGCCGTCCAGCAGGCGACTGGGGGAACGGAGTAGAGCGGCGAGCAGCCCCCACGGATGCAGAACCAGAACGCCCGGCGCCTGGAGCTGCAGCAGCCACCGCCAGCGATTCCACTGCGACCCGTTGGGCACTCGCATGGATCTGGGCAGAAAAAGAGGCTTGGGTGGAGCTGGAAGGCGCAGATACTCGCACACGAGAGGTGGTCGTCGGACGGCGAGCTGTTCCTCTGGTAGGCGGCGCGTTTCGCTGTTGAAGGCGACAACGGACGCGTCCGATTGGAGGAGCGCCAGAGGTACAGTGTACCGCACAGCATTTGGGTTTTGTATGAGCTGTGGGATCTTCAACCCTAACTGCTAGAAGATCGAGTTGGGGAAATGTGATCGCGAAGGGATGCGAAGTGGTTAATGACGAGGTGGGCATGGAGGACAATTGGAAGACACATGAACGACTCTCGCGACGTGCTTCTTTGCTGGTTCCATACGATTCATTTATAATAAGGAAGAGAGGGTCGATGGTTGCCATGTACAGACAGCGAATTTCATGCTTTTCGTAAATACTTGGGATCCCCACCCCTGTTTGAAAATTAGATTTGATAGAATCCCAGCAGCAACTAAACTCGAGAGCAACAGAAAATGGGTATATTCTTTATTAAACTCTCGATGTTTTAACCTGCAGTGCGGGTCCCGTGCCGAACTCGAAAGAGGGGTGTCGATTGGTCTCGTAACGATACTGGCATTTACAACCACAGTAGTAGTGGAAGAAACCACCGCTTGGTGCAGGTCGCCGTGGTCACAACCCACATGCACCATTGGCAAATTGCCACAGGCAATCAATTGCTAGTGTGTTGAATCTTCAATGCCTGGTATTCAAGCCACTACTGATGGTCGCCTTCAGTCTTCAGCGTTTTCCTTATTTTTTCGGCCTGTGCGGCCCTCTTCGCGGGACTGAGCTTCGCCCAAAGCGCTTTCAAACCGAAAATCCTCTTCGTCGCGGTAGCCGTCGCCCTTCTCAATACGACGAAGCATCGGTCTGCTATCCGCTCCGGTTAAATCGGAGATACCAGTCCACGCATCGTTCTTGACATTCGAATCTTTGACCGAAGAGAGTGATGCTCCACTCCTGTCAATAATATTGACAGGCAACATATTATGTTGCTGCATACCCTTTCATATCTGCTAAATACGTCTCGGCCATTACAAAAATAGAATGAAAAGTCGTTCATATGACTAGATAGATACCTGTCAAACTCGCTTCAAATGTATCTAACGTTGCCGACCTCGCCTCACGTTGGCATCCTAGAGCACGACATTCGGCACTTGCGCTGCGGAAATATTGTCAGTTTTCAATTCGCTGTCATCAACAAGCACCTGCACCAACCAACCAACCAACGCCACCATGCCTGGATCCTGCCTCGCCAAGACCATGTCGGAGAAGAAGGAGGTCGTCACATGGATCGAGGAGCACCGAGAGGTCCCAGCAAGGGCTGCCAGGACAAACTCTCGACTATCATTAACGAATGGAAATCGTCGGACCGCGTGCAGTACACGAAATGTGGAAATCCGAAGCAGCCTCCAGCTACAGACGTTGCTCAGTGGGTGGAAACAGCCTGAATAGATGTGCCTGACGACGTTATTACTCGGTCTGTGGCAGCGGCAGGATTCGCTCCCTGTTACCAAGATTGGCACATCAGTCGCCATGACGTCTATGGAGAACTATTTTGCCGCAAGTGGCTCTCTCGCGACGATGATTCCGATGACAATGATGTTGAAGAGGATCTTCTCGAAAATCTGGACGAGTTCACGATTTGGGACTCCGAGGATTCCGTCTAGGCAATAGTTTACCTCCTCCTAATTGTGTACCTTGCTAAGAATGAAGTCTGTTCAATTCGATTGTATACAGTGCCCTAATTGGCATTTTCCGTTAGCCGGCCGTAGGTTGGCGAATTCTACAGATCTGCCGCTGCGCTTTTGATATATATTTTGTAGAGTAACAAGAAACTCCGTGTTTGTGCGACAAGTGCGTTTTTGCGGTTTGTGGGGTTGCTCCTATAGAATAAACCAAACTTCTGGCCACCCAAGCCCATACCAAAAGTAAGATACCCACTCCCGCGCCGCCCACTCTGCTGTTTGTGCAGAACGACTAGCCGCATGCAAAGCATGCGGCTAGTCGTTGCATGATTCATGTTGTGTTGTTGATAATGTCGGTAAAATCAGCTCGATCGTGCCGTTGGTTTGTTTGTTTGTTCATGATCGCTGTTAATCCTCAGCATGCATTATTAGTATACACGATCAGCACGCTACACTAACCAGGTGATGGTGTTGAACGGCTTTACGGAATGTGTAATAATTGCTAGGTTATAGGATCTTATTTGGGATTCTCTTGAATTTGTCTGCGCTGCTCGCTGGTATTGTGTCAAATCTTCTGCATTAGTGTCTGCGTTTGGCGTAGACAAGTTCGAAAACCCACTTGAGTGGTCGCCATACAAACTGCTGTTATTTCTGGAGTAATCCAGACTGCTCAAGAATTTGTCTGTGTCGGCGCAGACAAATATTACCGTAAAAGTCGCAATTTTGACTGTAGGATACCGTCGCAGCGAGTCGGCTGTGACGTGCAGGCGGGCGGACGGGCATGTTATGCGGTCTATAAGCTGTGCAATGACATTTGTATTTCCGAAGAGTGCGTTCTGACAAAGCGGATGGTTTGAATGCAATGTGCACGATAGAGAATCATGGTGGTAAACAAGTGATGCGAGCAAAATTCTTCAGTGCGTAACAATCGTGTCGATAGAGAAGAAAAACAGAGCGAAAAAGCATTTTGAATAGTAGCATCGACATCGGAAAAGAATGGAGCTAGCATAGCGAAGCCGGTTTCTTCAAATGATAATCCGCCAACGTATCGACCCACAATCGTATCGCCGGCAGCTTCATACCGAGTGTATCTACCCTGAACGCCTGGAAGAGTCTACCCAGCTCTTATGCATATTGCAGCTGCGAAAGGCCCTCCGTTGGAAGAAGAAGAGACATATGTGGCAGAACCTTTACGAGCTGACTGTGTTCCAAAAGCTATGTAGTAACATAGATGGTTAATGAAAGAATATGACAAATTTCTGGTACAAATTGATTAGCGTAACGTGTCGGGCGTCGCGAGGCCGTGAGTCATCTTGATCCTTCTTCATGAGCCCAAAACGAATGGCTAAAGAGCCCCCCCCCCCCCCCTCCCGCTGACCTATATGGCAAGAATGGATTGATGCTGTATTTCCAGCTCTGCACATTAGATTCCAATTGATCAGTAGAAAAGTATAGACAAACACGAGCTGGGTATTCCCATGTTGCAGCACAGACAGACAGAGGTGTCAAAGCACCGAAAAAGGCAGTGGTTATTTTCCCTCAGTTACTTTCACACTGCTTATGTGGTTGCGGCGAGCATCAGTCCGCTTCAATCCCTTAAAAAATACAGTCAAGCTAGCGGCGAACTCCACACACATTAGACGTTCATAGGCACGGTATAAGTGAAACAAATTGGAGCACATAGCTCCAGTTACGGTGGAAATGTACCACCGTCTTCTTACCTATGACGTTACCGCTGTTGGACTCAACTTGGCTGGTGACGTCGCAACGATCATTCAACGCGGTTCTAGAGCTCATGGAGGGCGTGCTCTCCACAGCACTACAGATTCACCTCAATTAGGTATGAGCAGACAAAACGCAGACAAATTCTTGCTGCATATGATTAGCAACAGCCTTTGTCAACTTTTCATAAGACTCAGCCAGTGCCTGCTCGCGAGGATTTTATCCAGCATCTGCAGGTCGTACAGTTTCTAGATCGCGCCAGTACCAGGAAATCACCGGCAAATACTGGAGGCGCGAGCCAAGCCGTTTCCACCTCAGGGAAAAATGAAGCGACCATCGCAGCGTGCAGCCCACCCATACTGCTACCAGTTGCGAGTAGTCGAGGTAATCGCGGAAGTGCTCTAACAGTTATTTGGTCTCATCGGTCATGGCTTGTCCCAACATCGGCAGATCGCCATCTTCGTTATTGAACTCACAATCAAATCCTGGGTTGTCCAAGGCTACAGTTTGATGTAGTGCAATGACATAGCACAACGCTCCCACCTCGAAGCGTCTGAAGAAAAGAGAGCAAGATAACACCACCATGATCGACTAGGAGTGCGTGTTCGGCTATGCGCTATCACGAGGTCGCATCCCAGGTGGGAAAATATGTAAATTATCTGCTCAAATGCGGTAAAGGACGCAACAAGCAAAATCCGAAAACCGAATGTCCTTCGACGCACACGCATCGATTTCTTAATGAAATTCACCATGTGCAGGATATTTTCTACGAGCAATACCAGTATAATGACGTCGCAGGATTTGGGTACGACGCCTCACGGTGACCAGTCTGTATTTTTTTATCGCGGAGGACTACGTGCTTCCTCCTCCGATTCCAGGGTGAGAGAACTCCTTTGCCTGTATGGCGCTTGACAACGTTAGTATAGCAAAAAAACAAAACTACTTGAAGTATTTGTTTTGTTTCTAAGGCTGGTAGTAGCAGCTTTTAAGCTTAATAACTTGGTATTATCAAAATAATAACTAGTTATAAACTAAACTCATCAAGGTTAACACCCGGAATACTACGAAGTGCTTGCACGACATTTCGTGCACTTGGTCGAGAGCTCGGGTCATGGTGAAGGCACCACTCAACTAAATCGGCGATTTCATTCGGGCAAGTTGACGAAAGTGACGGCTTCAAATTGCCGGAGATGACGTGTTGGATCACTTGTAAGGGTGGCATGTGATCGCCCCGAGCTGTTACAAGATTAGCGTACGGTGATCGATGCGTATCGAGCTCAGTTATTAAGACGCCAAGCGAATAAATGTCAGCCTTCTCGGAAAGTAATTCGCCAGCCAAAACTTCCGGAGCTGTCCAAAATGGCGATGCACCTACGCCGCGCTGGGAAGTCTTCGATATGTTTGCGCTGTACTGATCTGGTGCTCCAAAACCAGCCAGCTTTGCGTCCACTGTAGCGGAGAGCAGCACATTCTTGGCTTTGACGTCGCCGTGAACGATACGATGTTGGTGGAGGTAAACCAGACCACGAACGACATCCAGCAAAATTTGAATTTTCTCGCGTTTCCACGACAGTGAAAAGCACATGAAATCTTCATACGATTCACTTTGATCCCGGCTCGTATTGGACTGGCGCAAATATTCACGTAGGTCGCCTAGCTCTAGGTACTCCGTCAAGAGACACAGGTTCTGCAACGAACTCCAGGCAATACCAACGAAACTTAAGATGCTCGGGTGTTGCAGAGCTGCACTGAGTCGAATTGTCCGCACAAACCCCTTAACCTCGTTCCAATCTGTTCGCTTTTCTTTCGATAAGCGCTTGACAGCAACGCATCGATCGTGCAATACACACAGCCACACCTCGCTGCGAGCCCCCCTGGCGATCAAGTGGTGGAACTGCAGCAGGTCAAATGGAACTTGAGCATGCTTCAGTTGTGGATCATGGGCCAGAGCGGTCAGTACGCTTCTATCCGTAAGCTTGTCGTTACTCGGGCTTCTGGACGCCAGACTTTCGGCAGTCAGAGCTAACGACAACGACAAAGGCGAGGATTCCCAGGCGTTTGGCGAAGACGATAACATCTCTAGAAAGTCGTGCATCGAACGCGGGTGTCCAAACACGTCCTCTCTATCGATCAGCGGGTCATGGCGAGGTTTGGTAGAATTGTTCATATTTTGGAGGCTGATGGTACTGCTCAGGCTGCTTTCATGTGTCTCGGAACTCTGCATCTCGCGTTTTTGCTGCTCCGAACGGCGCCGTAGATAAATGAAGACAGCAATGGCAGTAACTAGTAGTGCAGCGGCTCCAACAATGAGTACAGGAACTGTTTGATGCCAATCCCCAGGCGCAATATCATTGTGCTCCAGTCTCGTCACGTTGGCATCGGCGCTACTATCACTGTTGTACTGGATGCTCGCGTTCATGTCGGAGCTGTAGCCTCCTGATCCCAACTCATTCGTCGCAGAATGATTGTATTTTCCTCCGAGGAGCGTAACAACATACTCGTTCAGCCACTTCGTCATCAGCGAAGAGTTCTTTGGTCGACACCATCGTTCATCAGACTCGCGATACTCAATGCATGGAATTATCAGCGAAGACGTAGAAGCTTCTGGTGAACAGATTTGCGCTGAGTACGGCTCGTCTCGGAACTCTCTAGCCGTGTGGATTGCGAATAAAATTGCCGAGCGACCTGCAGAGCTATCACTCCAGGTATGCCGTCGCACTAGTACCTCAGGTATCTCACCGCTGCTTAAATCGATGAGTTGAGACCCAGTAGCCCACACAGGAGCCGCATTTGCTTTCCTCTTCATCGATGTGCACGCACATCGCACGATATCATCGATCTGGTCGGGTCCGCAATCCGATGCGGAGCTCCAGGCAACGACTGCACTGTCATCGGCCGAGCAATTTTGAACATCACAACCTGCTGCTTCTATCTGCCGAGTCTCCAGTCCAAGATCGTCCATTGTAGCTCCAGAACCGCTGGTGTCACAACGTGTGTAAACATCTACAAGCATTCCGTCGTCTCCACTCGCATAGCCGCTGTCCCAAAGCAGTGCACGCTGGAGAAGGCCTGGGAGATAATCAAAACTCAGTCCAAAACGCTGTAGGTTCATAGTTATCTCGTCCGGTACATTTTGTCCAAGCTGAATCGGTGCATTTGCGTTATCTTCCAACGTCTGGCTTGCCTCGAAAATCTGGTAATACGCACTTACAAAATTGGTTGAGGTACCAGCTACCACGATGTGCGTGGAATGAAGAAGCGCCAGCGCGAAAACCGTGGCAACGCGCTCAATACGCGGCAACCTTGTCATTGCTGGTGATACCTGAGGGTCAGGTGTTTGCACTGTGTGCGATCACGCAAAGCTCTTGAGTCAGCGCCAAAGAGATACAACGCGCTTCACTCCGACTCCATCGGGATTCAGCCAGTCGTTAGTAGTTCGTCACACAATACTTATGCTTCGAAGAAGGCAAGACATTCGTTGTAAAGACATTACAAATACTGGCGACTGCTGTCCGTCTCACCGCATACCTCTGCGCTGCCCTTACAACCACTAGTGCACTGCTTCAATTGGTACGAGCAGATTCGCCGAACGAGCGAAAGCCGCACCCAACTGAACAACTGGGCTGCAACACGCCTCGTTACCATTTGTTAGATGTTTTGTCGAAAAACTCACAACCCGCTGCAAAACCAGAAGCAAGTCTTACTGTTCTTAGTCACCTCGAGCGCAGGTCATTGTGACTAGAATGGAACCTCTCTCACTTGCGCGCCAGAATGGTGAACGCTTGAAACGAGATGAGCCTCGGCTCTCCGTCGGCGAACGGGTCCGCGCTATCGGTCTTAACTTCTCCTTCCTGGTAAAAATTCTCCTGCGCGTCCTTCTCGAGCAGCTTCGTCAGGGTCTCCACCATCTCCGCCTCCGTCAATCTCTCCAGGAACTTGGCCGCGAACGGATTATTCATGTTGGCCTGCAGCATGGCCCTGGGGTCGTCAAACACGACGGTGTGCGTCGTGCGGTACGCCTTGACGTCCCTGAACCCCGCTTCCTGCATCTCCTTCATGATCCTCTCTCGGTCGGTGGCTGCAACGAGCGACGGGTGTCCCAGCGGCTCCCCCTCACCTCCTCTGGCATTGAAAATGTCCGTCACGGCGTCGAACCACGCCATCTGCGGGCTCTTCTCGTCCCACGCCGTGACGAACAGCAACCCGTCGTCTTTCAGCACGCGGCGGGCGGTGGCCCACCCGCGCGGGCGGTCGGGGAAGATGCCCAACCCGAAGTTGGAGCCGACGGCGTCCACCGACGCGTCGGGCACTTGGCTCAGCACCATCCCGTCACTTTCCAGCGTGGAGATTTTGTCCGCGAAAGGCTTCAACGTGGAATCCTCGCGCAGCTTTTGATCCAGTTGTTGCAACATGCCCTCGGACAAGTCCGACGCGGTGATGCGGATGTCCGTGGGGGCGTCGAGGTACCGACGTGCGAACTCGAAGCTCAGCACCCCCGGCCCGCACCCGACGTCCAGGAAGTGGAACGGGCCATTGGGGGCCTTGGATTCGTGCTGCTGGAGCTTGGAGAGGATCTCGTGGTGCGCGATTTGCAGCGAGTCCACGGCCCAGCGAGTGGTCAACGAGGCGAAGACGGAGCTGTACGTCTTGGCGTGCGAAGACCACTTGGCGTTCGTGAAGGTTTTTTCCATGGTGGTCAGAGGGGGTCGGTGGTGTCGCGGTGTTGACTTGGAATCAAGTTGCGAAGTGAGCCCAACGCCCAACGCCGGAAGGACTTCAGGTATAGATGTGGGGTAGAGGATTTGCATGGGGTGAGTTGATGTGCTTGATAGGCAGAACTGCTCTTAGAGGACAAGTGACTGCCAGGTGAATTGACGTGTTAGCGTTTTGGCCGGAGAGGATCCTCTGCATCTATTATCTTATACTTGAGATGCGTTGTGGCGTAAGCAAATGTACAAAACGAAAGAGTGTCATCACGTGGAAGCCCGCACGTAGGTAAACTAGACTTTGCCTTCGTCCTGAGTTTACGCTGTTTAGTTTTTTTACAATTGCTTACGGCAATGAATGTTTTCTGCAAGTGAGCCAGGCAGCCCAACCCAGTCCAGCCACCCTGCGAAGTTGTCTTCGCCCTTTAGCTACAGTGGGGGTGCCATTTGTGCCATCTGCAATGGCCCCAGCGAACATGCTCTTCTACTTTGGTACTGGCAGCTGTGGGAAAGGGAGGCGTGATTGAATATTAATAGTGCTCGTATTGTTAGCCGACTTTGACGCCTTGTCAATAGTGAAGGGCGTTGGTGACGAATTGCTAGGAAGTTTTTCCTGGAGCTTTTAGCCTGGCGGTGGTTGCTCCACTCTCCGCTCGGTCAGCTTCTCAAGACGATTATCCAACTCCCGCTGCGATGAAAGAGCGCTTAATTGAAATCCTGGCGCTGGGGAGCGTGCCAGATGCGCTGCAGCAGGAGGACATGGTCAAGGTGCTAGGCGACGTCACCATAGCCTCCGAGGAGTATTTACCTGTACTGAAGTTCCTCATGGCCCCAGAGAATCGTAAGGCTGCTCGAAGTGCTTTAAATACAAGCGTCCTTGATCTGTGAACTGACCTGTCATCTCAGTCACGTGTCTGATCAGTTCGATGCTCCAAGAGCCAACACCAACGGCAAAGGCCACAGCTGCGGCGGTACGAGAGCCTGGAGAACCGCCTTCTTATGAGGAATACGCCACGGCGTTCCGGGCACACTGGGTATTGTGCGGCTCTGGTTTCTCGCACCAGCTACTGGCGGCTCTAAGCGCTCTGAAAGGCGAACCCAGGGCTGTGGTAGCTCGCACCCTCGCCGAATTCAACTCGCGTGACACGATGACACTCGAGGCGTTCTCGCGATTCTTAACGGCATTCATGGATCAGTATTCTCCGCAGATGTTCATGTCGCTCTTCGATGCCAGTATTCGGCAGCAGAAAGCTTTTCTCGAGTCCTTACTGTTGCTAGTATTTTACGAGCCGCTGCGAGATGTCATGGTGCGCTTGTGTAATGAGCTTCCGGGAGCAGACGCTGAACCGGAAGTCGAGACGCTTGTGGGGCTTGCACTGCTTCATTTATCGCCGATGAATCCTGTCCAGCATATACGAGAACGCGTGCATGGAAAACTTCATGAGCGGGTGGCAAAGGATGTCGAGACTGTTCGATTCGCACGTATGGTGTTTACATGCGACTTACTGACCGACCTGATCCACGAGAAGCGAGAAGGTAGCTTGGGTTTTGCGATGATGTTGTCGCTTAGTGAATCCGGACCTAGTGTGGAGCAGCTAATCGAAGCAGCCGTGTGGGACTTGCGTGAGCTACCAACGTTGTTCGCAAATGAGTCGTACGCTTTGAAAGTTCTCAACTCATTGCTACAACAAACGCAGTGTGGTTGCGTAACCAAGGCAGCATTTTGCCGAGCGAATGCAGCAATTCAGGAGGCTAGCCCTCAATCTGATCAACCAAAAACAGGAGAAAGTGGAGATCCAGTAGCAACCGCGTGCACACAGGGAAGTCCGCATGAAGACCTACCGCTGATTTGGCACGTATTCCTCACACGCCTTCCAAAACTTCTGGCGTTCTTTTCGTCATCCTCACCGGACGCTGCGTCTCTACAATGGCGCTTCAAAGCTACACATGTGCAGCTTGTGTATCTCATGCTCCCGGTACTTAACGTATCATGCACAGTGGCTGACACTCTTGTGATCCGCAACCGAACATTAGACGCGCTTCTTGAGCTGATCTTGCGGTTTCCTAAGGCATCGATCTTACACTGTGCCATCGCACGGCTATTCATCGTCGCTCTCGAGGACTCGCCGTACATGTTTGGCAAAGAACTACCTGCATTCCGCTCCTCTACAGATCCACTGCGCGTTCATTTGCTTCTGGGTGGAGTGCTTGACTTTGTACTGCAAGCTTTTGGGTGGACAACAGTACCTCATCAAGACGTCGTTGCGACGCAAAGTACGAAGAAAGTATCACCACCTCCCGCATTCCTGGACGTTGCCATTTCGTTAGATCAAGCTCTCACTAGTGCATTTGCACATTCTCCGCAGCCCTTTATGGGAAATTCAGCATTTGAGCGCTGGAAGGTGTTTCGTCTCGTTGTACTGCTACCAATTCAAAATCTTTGGGAAGAACAATACCAGCCCCCTCCTGCAGTCGATTTGGGTCCGTCGCCGATGCTTGCATCAATGTTATACGGAGAAAATTGCCACAACCAACCCCAAGAAGACACACCAACAGATACAAAGCACCACAAAGAACGAAAACGCTCGACGGACGGTATAACCGCCGCGATGAACGCAGCGATCTCAGCAAAGATTGCCAGTCCAGGACCACCAGCACAATCAGCCAGCGTTGCCGAGGGTGTAAGCGTTCGACCTGAAGAACCGGCAGCAGCTCGACCTGAAGCACCGACGGTAGCTCTCACTGAAGACGCTACTAAAGCTTCAACGAAATCTCCGGCCCAAGCTCCTATACAAAATCCAACACAAACACAGGAAGGACCTTGCGTGGCGGTAATAATTTCACAGCCTACGCCGATTTCGACCTCAGAAGCATCAGCACCTGCTGTCCACGATGTGCCCACGCCTCTGGCGGCGCTGTACAATGAAGAAGAGAAGCGAATGATGCTTAAAGTGAGTAGCAACGAAACAGTGTCATCATCACCTCCGATAGACCTCGTGGTGCCAGCCACAGTACCGCAGACCACGTGAACGAAAGCATTTGCGGGGCCTCATCGTTTAGTAATGGGCAAAAATAAAAAAATGCTACCGCTCCTAATGCCATTAGCATTCATCAATTTCTTTACTTTCTAAGGCTGGAATATCTGCCAGTGTGGGCAACTTCATCACAAATCCTGAGAGCAAAGTAGTTACTCCGAAGTGTGAATTCCGTTGACCTACATCTTAAATCCTACATCTGATATTGTTGGCAGTGCTCTACGCTAGCTTTTACAGTCACTGACAGGGTAGAGGGGGGGGGGGGGGGGGGGGGGGGGGCTGACGCTGTACGAAATGCGCTTTGCGCGCTGGAAGTTTGCGCCACGCTCGTGTTTACTGGCTTTCTGAAGATTCGAGGTCGTATAGGTGGACCACGCTCTGCTCTCGTGATAAACATCATATTTTACTGATCCCCAACGCTTGTGAAAGAAAAAGAAGTCGAGTATCCCCAAAGTCATAAACTTTGTTACATCTTGGCCACGGACTTGCAGAACAAGGAGCTAAGCTGGTCAGGTTGCTCAAACTTGAAGTATTCAGAATAAGCTCTCGTCATTGGCTGGAAATATAGGAATTTTTTACCAATACCAGAACAGTACCAAATGACGGTACGGTCGCTGTGCAGCATTGCGGTAGACGACAATGAAGGAGGGTGACTCGATGCCGGGGGAGAAGCGCGGGCGGCTGCTGTGTAGCGGGGCTGTGTGTGTGCACTTCACGCAGGAGCACGCGGTGGCGTGGAAGCAGCTGCAGGTGGGCAAGGCGGCGGGAATGGCCGCGGACGCCGCGCAGCTGCAGCATTACCTGGTGGATCTGGTAGGAATTAGCGGATTTCGAGGCAAAATTAGCCTATTTTTACTTATTTCATTGCAATTATTCCTAATAGGAGGCAAGCGCTGAGCTTTCGAGGGAGGTGTATCGCTGTCTGACCTGCAAGTTCCGGGGCGCGAGAGAGGCCTCCAGGCAGCAGTTGCAGGAGATCGAGGCCGGCGAAGACGACGGCAGCTTCATGGCGCACGCCATCCTCCACAATCACAATATTGGTGCGCGATTATTGTGATTATTACTATTTAGAGGTAATTGTGGTTTTGAGACGTGGCTTGGTGTTGCTGCTGCTGTAGCGGTGCTGGAGAGGAAGCGGCAGCTCTACTGCGCGTGCTGCCGAGACTTTATCTACCCTGATGCAGCTGTGGGGGGCGGCAGTCGACGAAGGAAGCGGCAATTGCGAGATGTGGACACTTCTCACAAGCTGCTGCGGCGCGGACTGGTGAACATGGGGAACACGTGCTTCATGAGCTCGGTGCTGCAGGCCTTGGCGCACAACCCCATGCTGCAGCACTATTTCTTCGTGGCGAGGAGTCATGACACGACGATCTGCCAGCAGCAGAGGCAGCGACTGTTGCAGAAGAAGCAGGAGCAATTCAAGGTTGAGAAGCAGAAAGAGCGTGGTGATGAGGATGACGACAACGGCGACAGTGAGAAGGACACCAAGCGCGGCCCAGATCCTGCGATCACGGTGTGTCTGGGGTGCGAGCTCGCGGCCTTCATGGCACTGCTGGTACCTCCTTCTGCACGTTTACCGGGTAAAACGTTGGTGGCTTCCCCCATCGCTCCACAAGGGATACTGGAGGCGATGTGGAACGCGTTCCCGTCGTTTATTGGTACAGCTCAGCATGACGCACATGAGCTGTTGATCGCGTTGCTGGGTGGACTGCACTCGCACACGCACCCTCGCGTGTTTGTTCACGGTGGTGCATCTCCAAGATTTACCCCACGCGGACACAGTTTGTGTGACTGTGCTGTGCATCAGCATTTCTCTGGTGTATTGCGATCTGAATTGGCGTGCGGGGGCTGCGGGTCAGCCTCGCACAAGTTCGATCCGTTCCTGGATGTCTCTTTATCCCTCGACGATGGAAAGAGCAAAAGTGGCAAGGATGAAAAACGAGAAGGAGGAGTCAAGAAGGGGTCGTCGGATTTGTCGACGATAACTCTCGAATCGCTTTTGCGCGAATTTGCCGCTAAAGAGGAACTACGTGGGGCGAATCAAGTCTACTGCCTGCGTTGCTCAAAGTACCAAAACAACTACAAGAGCCTGAACTTGCACACGCTGCCTAACGTGCTAGTGTTCCATATCCGTCGTCTCGACTTCTACCGTCAACAGAAGCTCATGCAGATTGTACAATTTCCCCTGGTAGGACTCAACATGAGACCATTTACGTCCGTCGGTATCGATGAAGCCAGCGAACGCAAGAAACGAGACAATAAAGGAGCAGTAGCAGGACGTGTAGACGGTGATCAAAACGAATTCGTGTACGACCTCGCCGCCGTTGTGAACCACCACGGGGAGTCAGTGAACGGGGGTCATTACACTTCCTACGTGCGTGACGAACTTTCCAGCGCGCAAAGTTCCAACTCCAAGCAACAACAGTGGGTCCTCTTCGACGACGTCGAAGTTAAAATCGTGCCAGCCGACGAAGTCGAAAAGTCTCAAGCGTACGTGCTCTTCTTGAATATATGTTCTCAACGTCTCCGACTAACCTTATCGTACTGCACAGATACCTTCTCTACTACGTCCGCCGGAATCCGTTCATCGCTGTCGCTGCATAGTTCTCGTAAATAGCGATGAATAGTATGGGGATCGCAACGGCGTGAATAATCATGCCACCCTAAAGGGGGTTGAGGGCCCAGCAAACGTCTTTTAATATTACTACCGTACTAGACGCCTAGGCGTTAATTCGAGGTTGACGAAAAAATCCGAATCCTGTTACACCCTCAATTTGAAGCCATATTAAAATAGAACGCCTACCTGAGCGAGCACATGCCATACCTGGTATATGGTGTATGAACTGTCACCGATAATCCTGCTTCCGTTTGGGCGAGGCAGCGCCTTTGTGGTGGCGGCGTCCACCAACTGTTCGTCCTGATGCCGGCCGGCCTCTCGCTTAGTCTTACCATTATACAATCGCCCTCCAGAAACACAAAAGCATTGAAGTGACAACGTTAAGCGACAACTGTAACGATTTCAAAGTTCACTTACATTGTTCCAGAGGCAACTAGAAAATATTTCTCGCGCGACTGGGCCCTTTCTTCGCTTTGCACGAGGCGGGAGTGCAGATGGAGTGTAGGGATCACTACCCAGCCTTCAGAGTTTCGTGAATTTACTTCAATACAACGCCTATCAGGGAGAGTTGAACATCCAAAACAATGACCAAAACCGAATCTAAGCACGAAAACGTCGGAAAGATGAGCCGAAATGGAGAGGAATTTGAAGGAATTTCCATATCTGATTGGATATCAGATGTTCCCAAGACCGACAATCGCTATCTAAGTGAGCGGATGATAACATGACAATTTCTCGAAGGGGGCGGACATTCGCAGTTTTTTTTTCTTTGCGATGTTCGACTCCCCTACAGAGATTTATACTACCGGAATCCACACACCAGGTTGAGGCTTGCTCTAGTGGGGATGCCTGTGGCTATCCGACCCATTTCGGGACCGGGTTCGACTCCCCCTACAGACGTCCCCGCTAATGTCGCCAGTACCGAATTTCCTAATAGGGCACATCCAAAAAACATCTTGACCAATAGCAGTGGGAGCTCGAAGTACGAGTACGAGTCTCGTACGACTGGGATATGTAATCCTTTGTCAAAAGGCACACGAGTTTATACTTTGCGCATGTGTAAAAGCAGTGACATCCTGCCTCATAGTTATCTCAGAATTATATATAACTCTTTGTTGGTGAAATATCAGCATATAAACGACCAAAATCCGTAAAAAGCGTGAATACATGGCTAACGAACTTAGGTCGAAATTCACCAAGTTCGAAAAAAGCAGTATTTTAAATGCAAAACAAACATACAATTCCGACCAAAGACCAAACACAGCACTATTGCAGAGCTTGTAAACGTACCAAATCAAAATAGGAGGTCTGGACGGACAAACTGAAGATAAATGGACAAACATTACTTGATGTTTAATAATTTTCTAGCAACATTTCAAAAATGATCACATCGAACAGGATGATAATATTTAGGGTTGTGCCCCGAGTTCTATGCTTGTATTTCAAATCTTTGCTTTGTTTTTGGGCACGTTGTAGCAGGGGTGCCATATTACAAAGGAAATTCGGTAATTTACCTCGGAGAGATGAGATTTCCTCCAGCACACGTGTTCGCTCGGTTATCTGGATATCTACACTAAATAGGGACCGTCTCCACCCCAGTGCAGTGAGTGGACCCTGTTCTAGCTCGAGCTAAATCGGCTGATTATATGTGGCGATTGTAAATCCGACTCATACGATTTGCCTCTGTAAGTCGCCGTTGTTAATAACTTTGAGGTTAAATCGAGGCATCCCAGTCTAATTAGGAAATTGGATCCAGCAAATCGGGGGATTATAAATCTTAATAAGCAACTAAATCGGAAGATTTACGATATAACAAGACAATCTACAAGATCTCTCTGAAATGGTACCCGTAATAATCGGGCCCAGTGCGACACAGTTTCCCAGTCATAATCAAGGGAAGCAAAAAACCTCGTAAGGTTTTTCAAAGAGTTCGCTCGGATGACGTCCGTCCCGCACGGTTGGTTGCGGTACCTCCCTCGCGCCATAGCAGTCACAAAAGAAAATGAAGAAGAGGCCGAAGAACAATAACAAGACGAAGCTGACGGTGCAGTCTCTCGGAAGTCATGCTCGATACTCGTTTTTTTACATTTTGCTGATGATGCTCGTGTACAGGGGGCTGAGGCCTCTAAACCACTGCCAGAGATGACCATCACTGACGAGGAGGAAGATAACGATCAATAGACGTTAAACGCAAGTTTTTTTCAAGTTTTTTTCTTAATATTTTTTTAGGAGGGAAGGGGTTGTCACCCATACGTCTGCCGGTGTCGCACTCAAACCGTTTGTCGCACTGGACCCGATTATTACGGGTAGGAGATTTCTAATACGGATGATGACGGTCTCGGTACAGTACGTTATGGATGGTGACGGTCTTGCAATGCGAGTCGCATCGATTTTTCCTCATCCTGCCCGCATTAACGAATGTACACTTCAGGATTTACCCTCCAGCTCTTAAGCTCCTGGTCCCAACCAAGACACTCATGCGTCTATCTCACCTCTTGGTGGTGGTGATCGCGGCGACCTGCCTGTTTACCAGCGAAGCTCTTGCAACCGCGACGGACAACCAATCGAAAGTGGGTCCAACCCAGCGCCTTCTGAGGTCCTACCGCACCACTGTGGCTGATTCCGAAGAAAGGGCCATGGCTCCGGCTCTGACCATCGAGGAAATGAAGGCCCTGATGGCGGAGGGGCTAAACGAAGACGCATACGCCAAAAGGCTGGGTGTTAAAGACAAAATGGATGACCTCACGAAGGCCGGCGCAACGGGCTTGGTCGATTACTTAATGACCGACGAGTACAAGAAGGTTAACGCCTATCAAGACTTCTTACGAGACGCGCGGAAAGTACACGCCAGGGCGGAGGCGCTCAAGAAGGCTAAGGCCAATAAGTCCAAATGGTCGTCTTTGTCGAAGTTGTTACGGCGATCCCACCATTAAGTCTTGCTAATTGCCGTAGATATACCTTCCAATGAACGCGTAATAGCGCTCTACGTGCCACTAGAAGTCATTTCACTTTGTTCTGGCTCCCAATTCCTGTTTGACAGTTTAGTCTTTCCCCCTAAACAGTGACCCTCGCCACGACTCCCCCTCTCCAGTGACACTAGAAAGTGCCGCGTGGCTAAGGTCAAAAGCTCACTTGAGGAAGGAAGAATAGCTCATACGTACAGGCAACCCAGGCCAACCACTAGCAGCGACGATGCAGGTCAAGTACCCGATCATGGGGCTCTCGTACGCCCGCGGGTGCTTCGCCATCTGCGGCGGCGGCGGGTCGCTCAAGTCGGGCATCAAGAACACGGTCGTACGTGGCCTCCCATCAGTCATACCCTCCTCCATCTCCCCCTCTAAGTTACAATATCTATTTTTTTTCTTTCTCATTAGGACATCTACCAGCTCTCGGACGCTGACGCCAGCGGCTTCAGCAAGGAGGTGACGGCCGACACGGGCCTGGAGCTGGCCTCGGGCGTGGCCTTCTCGCACGACGGCCAGCTGCTGGCCGTGTCCGTGAGCGCCGGCTGCTGGGTCTACGCGCTGGACGTGGCGGCCAAGCGCCTGACGCTGCTGCTCAAGTTCCGCACCGACTTCCACGCGGACGACAGCTCGCAGACGTGCGCGCGCTTCGTGGGCAACGCCACCATCCTCACGGGCGGCGAGGACGGCGTGGTGCGCGTGTGGCGCCTCAGCCGCGACCCGTCCGCGCCCGAGAAGAAGGCGGGCACGGCCAAGGCCCTGGCGGTGCCCGACGAGCGGGACCCGCACGAGAAGGTGGCGGCCCAGGAGCAGCCCAAGCTCGGGGACTGCGTCATCCACGGGGCCAACGTGGTGACGCTCACGAGGGAGTACAGGGGCCACGCCAAGAGGATCCGAGACATCGACGTGGACCTGTCGCACCGCAACCTCGTGGCCTCCAGCGCCGAGGACCAGTCGTGCCACCTCTGGAGACTCACGGAGGTCACGCCCATCTGCAAGTTCTCCAAGGACGACGCGCTGGACATCGCCGAGCAGAGGCTGGCGACCAAGCCCGTGGTGGGACCTAGGAAGCACCTGTTCCGCTGCGTGCGCTTCTCGAACAGCGGCAGGAGGGTGTACACGATGCTGACCCCCGCGAGGGGTGACTCGATCCTGATCAAGTGGAAGCCGGAAACGATCGCGCAGGAGAACGAGGAGCAGTGGAACTGGGTCGTGGACAAAGTGGCCGTTGCCGGAGACAAACCCGTGGCCAGTCTCTGTGTGAGCCAAGACGACCGGTTCGTGTGCACGGCCGCCGTGACGGGGGAAGTCAAGGTCTTCCTCACGTCCACGCTGCAGCAGTACAAGAAGACGTCGACGGAGCAGCACACGTTCGCCATCACGGGCATGAGCTTCGCGCCGCCGGCGGACAAACAGGCCCCCATGTTCCACTTGGTGAGCGGCGGCGCCGACAAGAACTTGCTGCGTCACGACGTCCCGCTGGAAGGAGGCATCGTCAAGTCTGGAATGGAGATCGTTGTGGGCGGCGTGAAGAGTGTGGTCGGCGCAACTGTCGGCCTCGGGCTGAACCTCTGGATGGCTACAACGCTGCTATTTATTCTTTTGCTATTTATTCATGCAAAGACCGCGATGCTCCTGGACGGCCCGTTGGTGGGCTTCACCGTAAGTTTCCCTGTCGGCGTCATGACCGCTGTACGCGACTGGAGTTGCGCGGACTGACTTAACTCTGCCGTTGCCTTTTAACAGGATCTTGCATCTCTTAGCTTCGACTCGTCGGATGGCCTGGTCACCATTGTTGCGTTGCTGGCTAGCACTGTGGTCACGTGGCTATTTGCAGCGCACAGCTCCGTGACAAACCGCTTCTTCTGGAACGGCCTGCTGTGCCTTCTGTCGGGCATTGTGGCCTTTCTGGTGGCCATTTCGGCGGAGCTTCAAGTTAACTGGCAGACTGGCGACGCCGCTGTGGACGAGCTGCTTGGTACGTTAACAATTGCTAGCAAGGCTAAACAGCAAAACGACGCGTTGTTCTCATACTACTCGGTGGCTGATGCTTTGCAGACTACAAGATCGCGATTCTTCTCGGCATGTGCTGTATCGTGTTCTTCTTCTTCCATTCACTGCTGGTGCTGACGCTGTAATCCGGCGCCGAGATTTTCAATGACTTAGGTAAACCTATGGTCGAGCTCGATGGGCTGTAAGGTTTAGCACGTGCAGCAGCGCAAGAAGCGACAAGTGAAGCTCATGGTGGATGCTGGTAATACGCAAGTGCAGGATCGAAGCCCCGCTGTCTGCCAAGTAACTAGAGAGACATCGGCACGTGCCGCTTCAAACGAGCGGTGCCACTGCAATCCCAACAAACAAATCCACGATGTGTTCAGCGTTCCCAACTCCATCCACACCTTTGTCGTGCCCCTAGAATGTATTTGCGTGTGCAACCAGCAGCTGGATCAACGCAAAGGCACCCAACTCGAAGCAGTAGAATCCGTGTCTGTTGGCCATAGAGCGACTTCCCACCAGCTGCGCCCTGGCATGCTTGCTAGCCAAAAGCTCCACCGAGTATTTCGCGAAAAACAACTTGTCAAGCTACCCTGCCGCAGTCATTCTGACACGGCAAGACATAATATGGTTTTATACAAGTTTCCAAAACGGTAAAACCACAGGATGCGAACGAACATCCACACAAAGGATCCACTTATAGAGGTTTTTGAAGTGACGACCAGCAAAACAGCAGTCCTGCTGCCTCAGACAAATTGTGAAGTCACTTCACTGAAGTGACTCTGTGTTTTGAAAGCCAGAGACTGCCTCTGAGCGAGCGTGGAAATCATCAACGGCTGTACCGGCAGGTGTTCGACAAATGGATGAGGCGGTCTCTCGATCATTTCGCGTTCCATCGGCACAGATTCACCCCACAATCCAACTTTCGGTACCATGCTGCATATCGTTCGAATCGCAGTTACCGCATTCACTGCCTCCCATTGTATCATAGAGGCGGCCAGCTCATCGTCGGATGGAGGCTTCGCGACGGGGGCTTGGAAACAGGTGAACGCCTCTCGCTACACGATCGAATCGCCGTGCGAACGCCAGCAATGGAACATCACCCAGAACTCGGTAAGCGCCGTGTGGCTCCACTTTTCCTCTGTCGACTTGACTTCTGGCGCCCACCTGGTCGTCGCTTCACTGAGCGGAGGAAAAGCTTTTGCAATCAGGTCACCCTCCTCCGATGCGACCACCACGCCCATTTCCGGCACGGGAGTTATGATGCAGTATGTCCCTCCCAACGAAGGCTGTACAACCAGCAGCACGTCGACGATGAAGTTGGACTCGATCGGGTATTCGTACGCCGATACCACACCGGTGGAGAGCGAGGAACGTGCCATTTGCGGGGCTGTGGACACGATGAAGAACGTGGTGTGCTTCTCGTCGGGCAGTGCCGAGGACAAGACCATGGTCGCCAAGGCGAAGGCCGTGATGCGGACGCAGCGCACTCGAGACGACAAAGCTATTGTCACATGCACGGCGTGGCTCTGGGGTAACCAGGGTCACATCATCTCGAACAACCACTGCTTCTCGAGCCAGGCGATGGTGGATGCGGCCAAGTTCGAGTTCGACGTGCAGACTGCTGGATGCAATGACGATGGTTCTTTCGCCACTTGCCCCATTGGCAAAACGCTGGTCGGTAAGGACAACGTGAAGTTCGTCAGGTCCGACGCAACTCTCGATTACTCCGTCTTGCAGATCACGAAGGACGCTGCCTCCTACGTGAGCACTTATGGATATCTACAGGTCCGTAGCACCGCTCCATCCAAAGGCGAGCATATTTACATCCCGCAGCAACCGAAGGGTGGCGCCAAGAAGATCGCGAAAACTGACGACGATGCTGACTCGAAAGCTGCGACCATCCTGAACCTCGACTACTCGGTTGTTGTCGAAGGCGTCACCTATACTCACCTCCTCGCATACTCCGCGGACACGGAGGACGGAAGTTCTGGGTCGCCTGTGCTTTCTCGCGGAGATAACACAGTCGTGGGTCTGCACCGCATCGGAGACTGCGACAACGCGGCCACCCCATCGGACCAGCTCGCTACTGCTCTCAAAGGCATCGTCACTGGGAACGACGGCATCAAGACCGCCTGATAGACTGTTGTACTGTAGGATAAGTGTTCGAGCGTGCTAAATCTGTGTCTAGTGTCAGCAATTTATGAGTTTCAACGTACCACAACACAACTGATTCCTGTTGTTGTGGCGAGGGAAGGACTTCATTCCGCGATTCGCCCTATCCACGCCAAGTCCTCTGCTGGTTCTGTCACTATGCGCGGCTACCCGACACTCAACATCGCTGAACAATTCAAGGTTCCCAGGGAGAAGCGAAGGCAGCGTGGTTTCCTCTTCCAGCCTGAGGACCTGCAGCAGTACTACCATCTCTCGCCGGCGGAAGCAGCTCGCTTCGTCGGGGTTGCTCCAATCACCATCAAGCGCAACATCAGCCTCCACAATATCAACTGGCCAAGATACAACCGTGCCCCTCCCATTCTACGCTCGAAGATGTGACGTTACCAGCACGAGCTAACGAGCTGGGATATACTGGGAATTTGCAGTTAATTCCATGCGAAATCTACGAGTCATTATACCTTTACAGTACTTCTCTCCTGACTTACATCCGAAAGAATTCGAAGTTTGTCCCAATTTCAGTCATCGTTGCGTTGCCTGTATTAACTTCGCTACTTTGTCCGCCAAATCTCGACTCAGAACCGACGGATGCCACGAAAATGCTTCGTTGAACGCTGCGATATTTCGAATAGGAGGTTCACGCCGCATGTGCTCGTATAACTCTGGTGATCTGTGGATTTTCATCACGTGCTGAGCACAATCCCGGAGCTTCTCAAAACGGCCACAGTCGATGAAGCTGTTGGGGTTAAACAGCTCGGAGACAGTAGTCGAGTTGCCCAGGTAGATAGGGATGCTACCCGCAAGAAGCGGGTTCACCAGCTTCTCCGTCGCGTATCCAGGAACACCAGAATTCTCAAACGCAATGACAAACTTGTAGCGCTGGAACGTGGTAACAGCGTCGTCGTTATACCAGTTTGAAAAACGAGAAGTTCGGTACGACACGTCAGGTAGTCTTGAAGATCCAGCGCAGACCCCCAGTGCATCCACAGCTTCCATAGCGTTTAAAATGTCGAACATGTACTCTCGCTGAGGACGATCACAACGTGCATACAAGTAAGCGCAAAAAAGTCGCTCTCCAAACGCTTCCTGACCTATGTAGGTTGTCGCTGGCGAGAGTAGTGCTGTGGGAGAGTGTCCTAAGCGCTCACCAAACGAGGTACTCGCAACATTTAAGTAGGCATGGCGCTTGTGGGCCACGCTGGATACTGTCGACACCAAGATCACTCGTTCATCGAGGCCTTGGGTGTCCGTAGGTTCTCCCGCAATCATCATGATCGTCGCGGGGTTTGGCCCCCGGGAATACTTACGGAAATGTCGTGCGACCGCCGTTTGACACGCTGGCTTTGCTACCGGGTCACAGTCGTCATCGAGGATAGAGAAAACAAACACTTCCGGTACGCTTCCATAATATTCACCCAAAGTCCACTCGGGCATGACTAGAATCGGATGCTTCTGGCTATCGTAGACAGCGACAAATAAACATTCAAGTAGAACAGACCCATAAGCAGCGTTATCTGAGTACGCAAGAATCCGTGGTGGCAGGTCCGGGTCAGAATCAAAGATATTGTACCTCCACAACTCCATAAATGCGAGGTTAATTGCCCCCGCAGACTTTAAGCGGAGGAATTCTTCTTGAAGTTGTGTTCGCAATTCAAGGGTGAGCGAACGACAAATACTTGACTGCGTCTCGGTCCCAGCGGTGTGCGATTGCAGTTGGGCGCATATCCTCCGCGTATACGACGCGAGAGACTCAGCCGCCGGAGAGTAAGTTGCGCTAATATTCGGGTCCTCAGGAAATGAAATCGTGCTTGTGACTTCAAGAAACTTGGTCTCGTGAAGATTGTGCACCTTGATATGAATATTCCAGCGAGGCGTGTCCCCGTTCTGGATACTGGTAAGATTTTCACTTTTTTGCCATGCAATCCGGTCAAACCCGTGGCACAAATCACGTTTTGAAATTACGTTCGAGTGGATTGAGCGGATTCCGAACGGCGACAAGTCTGCAACTGACAGGAGACCGCTCTTGCATTCACCTATTCCGAGGCTGGAAAACGCTGGCGTGTGTTCAACATGAACTTGCAGCGTGAGCAACCATAGCGCCACGCTAACATCGTCAATGGGTCCTAGGCCACGTAACCTTTTGCGATTCTTGGCGATGAAGCGCGCGCAGTCCATCGACAGCACATAGTGCGGGCCAAAAGCAAACGGAGGATAAGAGCTCAGCGGGTACATATCTTCAGGAATAAAGTACCGCTCAGTCAAATCGCGGACTGGTTCTTGACTGCGACCGAGGAGCTCATCCCAAACTTGCCCGATATACAATTGACGAGGGTTCTCTTCCTTGCGTAGTTCGTCAGCAAGTCGCTCAGTTCTGATGTAATTATCATCATCTGCAATCATCACAAATGGAGTCTGCGGAAATGCATCGGTGGCGAAGCATAGAAACTGCTTCACCTTGTTCGCGAGATCGCTATACGAGTCTTCACAATCCAATTCCTCTGTGAGGAGATCCCCGTACACACGCTTTTCCAGTTTTATCGCATTCTTAACCAGTTCTCGCTCGGCATCACCTTGGACCTCGTCAAACGTCGTCCTACAGCCTACAAATATCACTTTGACGTCGCTCCGAAGTGTATCTGCGCTCGCCCAAGTCTCGCGAATAGCCTGTCGAAACGCGAAATTCTCAACCACGGCTGTCTTCACTCCAATAACCAGAACAACATCACTCCCGTTCGGCGTCGAATTGTTCACAAAATATTCCTCTGCAATCGCCCCACCCTCTCCGTTAACGTCATCTACTCGCTCTTCCCAATGCTGTCGCTGGTGCTCAGCCCACTCCAACAGACTTATTTCGCTGAATAACTTTGCGTCACCTGCTGCCAGGTTCCTCATCGCAGCCTTGCGCGCTGCTAGTTCCTCCTGGCCGACTATCGAGAAGCGAGTCTCCGGTGTTCTATGATACCAACTCGCGCCATCATCGGCGTCTTTGATGAGCGCTCGCGCCGTGTAGTTTCCACCGGCCAGTCCGTCAAAGATTATACTGGGGCTCAGCATCGGGGTGCACTTCTTCATCTCGGATTCCCCACTGAGCTCAACACACATCACTCGACCTCCATAGTGAGCTTTATACTGCTCGATGGACTTGATGCCAATCTCTGCCCGGAACTCAACGGGGTTCGTCTCCACTGCGCCGTCCGCTGGGTACATGACTCGAAAACTGTTGATAGGATCGTCTGGGTACTGCTCCGTATCAACACCATGACTAATGGTGGAATCAGATCCAGCCGATGCAATTGCATGAGCAACACCCAAGCTGCACAGGAACCAGCTAATGACACACATGACCTCTCACGTCACTTCGATCAATGACCCGCTCGAAAGATACTATTATCAGATGGAATCAGATCCTAAGCTGTAGGCTGGGGTACCAGTGCGGTAGATCGAAGTACAGCCCCATAGTATCCGGTCGAAGTTGTGGCAGAATTCACGCCCGCGAAGTAGATTGTCGTGGATGGAGCGGATTCCTAGCGGCGACAAATCCGCATAGGACAAAACGTGGTTCCGGCAAACGTGAAGCCGCAGACTGGCGAGTGCTGGCGAATACTGCACATGAACTTGGATGGCTAGCAGCCACAGCGCAACGCTGGTGTCCTCGAGCCCGCTGAGACTTGCCAGCCGTTGTCGGTTCTTGGCGATGAATCGGACGCAGTCCATTGACAGGAGGTAGTGGGGGCCACCAGCGTACGGTGGGAAGTGCTTCAACGGGTAACTTTGCTTCGATGTGTAGTAGGTCCAAGTCGGATCCCGTACCGGTGCCAGCGGGTCAGGGTGCAGCGTATCTGAGAGCTCACCAATATAGAGACCTTTGCGCTGCTCGATCTTGCTGAGGTCGGCAACCAGCTGATCAACCCTTACGTATACGTCGTCGTCGGTGATCATCACGGCCTTAGTCCGGGGGAACTCCGCTACCAGCCACTGGAAAAATGCGCTCACTTTCTCTGTCAACAGCGTGTACTTGTCATCGCATTGCAGCTCGTCAGTCAGCAGGTCTTGGTACACCGCTCGTTCGAGGTTGACAGCATCCAGGTTTCGTTGGCGATTCAGATGATCAAGGATGACCGGAGTGCATCCGAGGAAAAACACTCTCACATTTGGAGGCAAGTCGGTCTTCTTAGCCCAGGTGTCGCGAATAGCTTGACGCTGAGCAAAGTTTCTCAATACAGCAGTCTTGACTCCAATTAGCAGCTGCACTTCGTCGGAGTGCGGATCAGCGGTATGGTTGATCGAACCCCCAGACCCGATGTTACTCGTTTCGGACTGCTGTTGCTGCGCCCACTGCAAAGCGTTTAAGTCTCGCGGGAAGCCGTGGCCGACTCTAATCTGCTCGCGTTGGCTAACGACATACGCGTCGAAGTCATGGCCACTCAAGAGCGAGAACGAAACAGGACCCGTCTCGTGGTATCTCTCCACACTGTCGGAAATGAACGCGCGTGCTACGTAGCTGGTTTCCGGTAGATCTTGGAATTCAATTTTCAGTTGCAGCATTGGCGAACACTTGGCTGCGACTCCTTCCAGCTCCACACAGACGAACGCCGCCCCAAATCGGGCCTTGAGGGCGTCAAAGCCCACCGCGTCGACGCTGAACTTGAATCGTAGTGGTAGCGTCGTAACCCCGCCATCTTGAGGATATACCACCCGAAAATCCGTGACGGGGTCGTCCTCTGCCACAGATATGGCTTGTGCGAGTGCAAGTACTATAAAACACTGGCAATACAGCAACCCGATCATCACGCGTATCTTCGGCCGTGGGATATACAGTGTTTTCAGCCTGAAATGGCCATCTACCTCTTCGGCCGTGGGGTATCTGATTCCACATCTGAGAACGTATCTTTCCGTGATGATGAACCGGTGCGGTAAAGCGTGTCAACTTGGCATCGTTTGCTGGCTGCTCTGGGTGCTACGTATTGCTGCCGGAGGTGAAAACCGTCAAGTTGAAGTTGGTCCCGGTGGACTTGTCGAAATTCAAGAAACGGAGTCTATCATTTCCAAGTTTCGCGTCATTTACCCGTCGAATGGAGATGTGGAGTCGCTTCCGCTTAGTTTTCGCGTTGAAATTGAAGTGACAAGCGTCGAGAAATTTCACTCGCAATACAGAGATAGATTCCTGTGTGTGGAGCTCAACGCCAAGTGGAAGGAGTGCAGTCTGTTGGCTGACCCTCTTGTGGTTTTTGACGACTTGCCTGTGGGGAGATACGCTGCTCAAGCTTTTATTACTGACAGCGAAGGGGTCTTCCAGTATCATAAAGCACCAGACCTAACGCTGACAGTTGTAAGTGACGAAGCATTCGAGAAGTACAGTGCGGCGATGCTGGAGCAAATGGACAATAGCCATGAGCGACCAACGGGGAGTGACGTTGTGGAGTGGGCTCGATGGCGTAACGAGTTTGCAGCGAGCTCCACTATTAGATGGAAAGATTCTAGCTCTGTGCGAGCTGACAATGGTAGCGATTCCCTTCTTGTAATTGGAGTCAAAACTGCGGTTCTGGCGGGTTTTGAGCTTCGACAAGCTATTCGCGAGACATGGGCGAGTAAGACCGCGCTTCCAAGTGACGTGAAAGTGTATTTTGTGGGTTGTGCGCCAAGGCTTGATGAGATTAAGAGTGAAGAAGAACGAGAGCAGATTCAGAACGCTGTTGATTGCGAGAAGCAAACATACGGAGATCTACTTACGAACGAGTTGCCGTGCGAAGACTCGAATGAATCAGAAGGAAACAAAGTGAAGGCATTTCTGGCTTTTGTCACGCAGACATTCCAGCATACACCGTTCGTGATGATTGCAGACGACAGTATTTATTTGAGGGCTGACCGTCTAGCCAGTGATCTCCGGAAAGAAAGTCGCATTGAGCGATTGTATTTAGGACAGATGCCCGCGACCGAGCAACACAACATTTTCATAAAGCACAGCTCTACCCAGTCTTATCCCTTGTTTGCAGCCAATTCGCACTACATTCTCTCGATGGACTGTGCGCGCTTCATTGCGGGAAATAGTGAAAGGCTGCAGAGCGTAGGTGGCGCGGATGATATCAGTATCGCACTGTGGCTTCTCGCGATCCAAGTCCATGTGGAATACACGGTAGCTTTTTCGGGCCTCCAGTATCATGATTGCGAAAATGGGTTACTTTCGCTGGCTGACTTGTCGTCGTCAGGCATTCGAACGATCCATGCAAATGTAATCAGTCGACAATCATTTTGCTACGGGCTCAACGGACATTTGTTTCTAAGGAGGAACGCTACTCATCGATTCAAACCGCATGAAGTGCTTGCGTTGGAAATTCAGTCATTTGTTCACGATCTAAATGCGAGTCAGTACCTTCTCGTCTCGAGTATCATTTCAACACGTGAGAACGCAGGCATCAAGGTGTCTTATTATCCTTCGGCGGAGACATTTGCTTCATATTCTCGAAGAGCATGTGCAGAGACTCGCACATTCGTCACCACTATGGGCTTCAAAGCGTGGATGTGTCGTAGCATTGTTCAAAAACTCCGAACTCGGGTCCAACAACAGTTTGAGTTTGCCAAAAACTCGCGAAAACTCAACCCCGCTTTCCTTGAGTTATGGTATCACAATTTGTTTGTTGCTGAAGGAAACAACCCGTTTATCGTTGCATACACCCCAGAATCCTCCTATGCGTCGATTGTTTTCGAGTGCATATTCAAAACCATTTTTGAGAGCCATGGACGGCCCATTCTAGTTGTTCCTGAGAAAACACTGCACATAAGCTATGGAAACAAGCCAGATGTCTTTATCTTCTCCATCTTCGATGCCGACTGTGACCCAATGACGAATCCTGAATGCCCACAAATGATTGCACAATATATGCACCAATATTTGCTTCCGGTGGATGGTTCCTCGAAATTAATGATGATATCTGGCGAAGCTATCGACACTCAGACGTTGGATGATCGAGTCCCACTACTTTCTTCAGTCTCCAGTGTCACACGAACGCAACACGTTTACTTACCTGTAGTAAGCATTTCATTCGCAGAGAGACTACTCCACACGCCCCTGGAGTTACTTTCTCCAACAATATACAAGCCAAGCACACGTCGATTTTGTGCGTACTTGTACGCGCGCTGCGAACGACCTCACCGAGAGCACATGTTTGATTTATTAAACGCTATGGAACCTGTAGACGCCCTCGGGATATGCGCAGGATCGTCAAGACCACCAGATAAAGCTTACAAAGAGTCTCGCTACTCTAAATGGTTTAATGATGAGGCGGTCATTTTATACCAGCGCTACAAATTCGTGATCGCGTTCGAGAACTCGGCTGAACCAGGGTACTTGACAGAAAAGCTCGCCAATCCGCTATTGGCGGGGAGTGTCCCGATATATTTGGGCAATTCCACTACTGCCTCACAGCTTTTTAACCCCGACAGCTACATCGATTGTGGCCGTTTTGAAGAGCTCAACGAATGCGCTGAGTTTGTATTGAAAGTTCACAAGTCGCCAAAGCTGTATGCACAATTACGCAATGAGCGATTGATAAAAAATATCACGGCGTTCAACGAAGCTTTCTCGTGGCATCCCTCAGTTCCAAGTCGGTATCTAGCGGATAAAGTGGCACAAATGCTCGATCTAGATAAACATTCATCGGCGTAATTTCTTAGAGATAGGATCCAAGCAAGATAACTAAAATGTTCCCACCACTTTCTGCAAGTACAGCAAAATCAGTCTGCCATCCCCCCCCCCCCTCCCCCCAGATCCTTAGTCAATCGAAACTTGCTTTTGCGTTTGCTGAAATGCTTTTCCAATTTGGGCGACGAGAGAAATGTTGAGGCCTTGGCAGGGTGGGGAGCTTGGGATATCCGGGGGGATTAGTTTGCAGAGCCTTTGTACGAAGTCATCGACGGATTTTAGTGGTGGTGTGAAGCGCAACTTCACTCCAGCAGTGGAACGGGTAGGCACAACCACTGTTACTTGCCCAGAAGGCTCAGAAGCATCGACGGATACCTCGAGCTGCAGGCTTGTTGGTTGTATAGACTTTCGTGCTGGCCGTTGCAGCATTTGCGGTAATGTCGGAATTGAATTCAGGTGCCGATGCCACGTGACGGAGTTGAAACCGTGACAAAAGCTTCTGTTTGCCACGAGATTGGCGTGAACTGATCGAATTCCCAGAGGCGACAGATCTGCAAACGACACAAGATCGTCTTCACAGGTCATTGAGGAGCGGATACTGGAGAATTCTGCCGTGTGCTGCGCTTGAATCTGCAAAAGCCGAAGCCAAAACCCCAAACTCAGATCATCCAGGCCATTCATGGCTCGTAGCTTCCAGTAGTTTTTGGCAATAAACCGTACACCGTCCATTGAAACGATGCAGTGGGGTCCAGATACATAAGGTAGTAAGCCACGCATCGGATATTGGCCTTCTGGCAAATAATACTTGCTGTCTGGATCACGAATAGGCTCTTGTTTGTTGGCAAACTTGTCTGCCCAAACTTCTCCGAAGTACAGCCGTGGAAAGTTTGCGAAGCGAAGATGCTCGGCCAGTGTATTTACTTTCACGTAAACATCATCGTCCACGAGCATCACAAACTTTGCATCGGGGAACTCGGCTACTGCTAAATGCATAAACGACTTGACTTTGTTCGTTAAATTCCTGTACGAGTCCGTGCACTCCAGTTCTTCAGTGAGGAGATCCTTGTACGCCGTCCTCTCCTTAGCCAATCCTTGTATAATTCTCCGGCGCTCATTATCGTTCCGGAAGCCTGTCATATTAGGCTCACAACCGAGGAAGAGAACCTTGACGTCGTGGGGGAGGGTGGCTGGATTAGCCCACGTCTCTCGAATCGCTTGTCGGCGAGGGAAGTTCGCTACAACAGCAGATTTCACCCCGATCACGAGCATGGGACTGTTTGTCGATGCAACACTTGTGCGTGGCAAGATTAAATTGTCATCCTCCTCCCGATCTTCGGAGTCCAGTCGAGTCTCCAGCTCCGCCCAACGTAACAAATCGATATCTTCCGGGAGTCGCTGCTCTTTTCGACTCCTCTGTGCCAGTAATGCGTTGCGGAGGTTGAACTCACTTAACCCCACCACCGTGAACCTAACTTCTGTAGTTTCGTGGTATCGAGTTTCACCAGCCTTGTCGGCGATGTAGGCGATTGCTGTGTAGTTGCCCTCTGGCAACAACCGGAAGACTATCGGAGGGCCTCCCGTCACCTTGCACTTCTTCCAGAGTCTGTTCAGCTCTACACAAATGTGCGCGCCAGCATAATAGGCGTTGAACTCGTCGAGACTCGTAGCATTGACGAAGAGCCTGACCTCCATTGGCGTCGTCTCCACCGCGCCATCCTTCGGGCCCGTGATCCGAAAACCTGACACCGGGTCGTCAGTGTCAAAATCTCGTCCTGCGTGTGGGTCTTCAGTGATGCAGTCGGTTGCGTCTAATGTGAGTGACGAGTCTGTAGTTACTGCAACGCTTGAGACGCAGAGAGCGCTGCAGATCAACAGCAGTAGCAACATCGGAAGTTCCATGACCAGTCGACGCCCGATCTTTGTGGATCTGAAATACCCGCAGATACTACGGGACAGTTCCGGTGATGCATCCCATGCAAGTTGAATTTATCTAAGCGCTTCGTGAGCCTATTCCTCAGTCGCTACCTGGTTGCTATCTACTCTCGCCTTGTCTTCTCAACTCTCTCATGCTGCCTTCTTCTTGCCCTGCTTCTTGGTTTTAGGTTTTGTTGCCTCGGGCTGCTTCTTCGGCGACATTCCTGGAATCGGTTTGGGTGCTAGGGGTGGTGATGGCGATGGTGCGGCGGCCGGTTGTTTCCATGCCTTTCCACCCGGAGGAATCTTCGTGCTGCCGTTGCTGGACTTGGTTTTGGATCCGTTGGAGCTCTTGGCCTTGATGAAGGCGGATCCTGGAGAAGGAGGTGTTGGGGCTCGCGGAGCAGGTCGCTTGTTTGTCCGGATGTAAAGCAGCAAGTAGGCGGTTTCGCTGAGTGCCGTGGCTTCGGAGATAGACGTCACGTGCTCGTCGTCGTAGCGGAACCACTGATCCTTGTTGTCACGGCACACGCACGTGTAGTGGCCACCCACGACGAACTTGCCCAGGTGCGACACGACCGCAAAGAGCTCGTACATCGGAGGTGTCGAGAAGCCGGCACCGCTGATAGACGCAACGCCAGGGATGTCCATTCCATTCTCCGCCCGGCAGGTTGTCGACATGAACTGCGTCGGGAACTCCAAAAACGGCGGGTATTTGACGAACTGCTGCAGCTTCACAGGCCCCTGCTCCGGGTGGTACGTGAATCGCTTGACGCTCAGCGTCAACACAACAGGGAGAGACTCCACGGTCGTGAACTTCTTCATCGTGGGGATCTGGTTCGCGTCTTCGATCACCTCTACATCAAACGACTTGCGGATCATCTCCTCGATCGTAATCGGAGTGCTAAGCGGCTTGGCCAATCCGTTTGCGCCCGTGACGAACGATGGGTCTTGTGCCTCGTAGTCGAGGTTCAAGTGCAAGCAGTGGAACGGCTCCACAGTAATGGAGCTCTGCCTCTTACCGTTCTGCTTGAGCTCCGACCGCAGCGCACCCTTGAACAGCCAGTTAATTGGCGAGCGAATAGTGTCGACAGGGTTCTGACGAAGCACGCTGCTCTTCCCCTTCTTGCCAACCTCCGCCCAGCCGTCATCAAACGCTTGAGCCTCTTCAAAACCAGCATCAGCAGTAGCTCCGTTCTGCTTCTTTGCAGCGCTGCGCTTCGTCTGCTTCTCGCAGGATGCCGGTAGCTCCAAGCCGCTCTTCTCGTACTCGCTGTGCAGGTACTCCAGAAAGAACTCAAGGAACTCCAATGCGTCTTCCTGCTCGCCACGCATCTTCTGGAAGGCGCTGAGCACATCCATGAAGTACCCGCTGATCCGAATCGCCTGCGGAACCTTGCCATGCATATCATTCAGGCTGCGCTCGCCAGTAGCAGCCTGCAACTGCACTGTTAGCACACAACAAACCCACACAAAAATTAAACACACGCGTCAACCCGAACGGAGCCATCCATCCCCACGCACGCTGCGCCAGCGTGGGCTCTTCAAATTCTCTCGCGAACGCCACCATGTGCCGCCACGCCTTGAACGTCGACGTGCTCGCCATCATCTCCAGCGTCGGGGCCGTCGCCGCGGAAATCTCCGCCAGCAAACTGGCAGCCACAACAGAAAAGCAAAACAATTAGCTCCACCTCAACCTACAGCCCAACCACCTCCTGGCCCCCCAAACTCACTTGACGAACGGCGGACAGGCCAGCACCGACTGCATGATGACGTTCTGGAAGCACGTGTTGCCCTGGTTCACCAGCCCTCTGCACACACAATAAATAAATAAATAAAAATAAATAAAATAAAATAAATCTTCAGCCCTCTCCACCTCTTCTTCATCTCCTTGGCAGGCGCCGACACGTCCAGCGCCTTGAGCGTCTCCTGGATCGCCTCTTCGAAGGGCAGCGGCGTGGCCGGGTCCCTCGCCGCCTTCGCCGCGCCGTTGACGCCCGCGGCCGCGGCCCAGGGCGCCGCCGCGCCTCCCCACGCGGGCTTGGGCTGCGTCTGCGTCCTGGGGGCGCCCAGCGCCTCCGCCCACGACTTGGGGGCCGCTTGCTGCTGCGAATTCATATCGCTCGTCATGTCTGCGGCGGCTGCGAAGTGGAGTCAAGAGCGGAGAAGAGCAGAGCAGAGCAGAAGCGAGTGAGGCCGACGCATAACCGGGTCCACAACACGCGAGAGTGAAGGTTCTGGAGCTGACTCGCACCGTCCTGCAGCGCCCTCTGCGTCTCCTCCAGCGAGAAGTCCCCAAACGTGATCAGCATGGCGCCCGCAGCCTCGGGCACCGACGTCATTGCTGGGATGGTCGCAAGGGTGCGAGCCAATGCAGGTGAGGCGTAACCGTACCCCTGGGTTACAGAGACCATCACTCAGCTGGGAGAAGGTGGCTACACTGTGGAGCTACTGTGTAGCGTACACAGTACAGTACATGATGGATAGACACGATCACCCATTTTAATGGGTGATCATTAAAATGCGTTACCGGCACTTATTATAATGCATGTCCAGTCAGTCGCTCCGTGTGGCAATGCTACAGTAATGCTAATTCATGAAGCGAAGGGCGAGTCCGCCCGACATGGACGGTAACTCGGAATGTTTTGATTAACTCGCCCCCTTGCTTAATATTTGAGTTTTAGAAGCGGATGAAGTTGTTCTCGTTGCGGAGCATCTTCTTCTCCACTGCCTTCTTGTACGACTCGCTTGGCGTGCGAAGCTTCTTCATGAACGCCTCCCACTTGCTGCCGAAGAGCTTCTTCAGCGAGGAAAGGGAAACCACCCTCTCTTCGTCTTCGACGTTGCTGAGAATACGAGTCGAATCGGCAGCGACGTTCTTGATCGGAGCAGTGTCCTCAGCAGCAGCGAGGCCAGTGAAGAGGGTTACAGCCACCACGAAGAGGAAGAAGCTGAGACGCATGCTCAGACGATAGAGAGCTCTTCTGGTTTGGCGGTCCGTTTGGAAATGGCTGTCCTGTAGACTCTACAGAAGAGAGCTGCTGGCTTCCTGTACTGAAGTAATTTTTCCATCGGACTAGTGAGGCCATCATCCTCGGGTCTCGAACCGAATAGTTTTCGGGAGACCTGGGCGAGATGGGATCATCATTTCTATCTGCAACTGCGGCATTTCTATCACTTCACATCTCGGGGCGGGCCAAGCTGCTGCTCGTGCTCAGCTCGTAGGGAGTTGACCGCTCCCTGATGATGATGACGATGATTTACCGAATTTCCTTTGTATTACGAGTCCTGTTACAATATTCTGCGTAAATAAGGGACGCCTGATATATATATATATATATGTACGTTCCACGATACTGTCATTTTGCGAAATCGTGATTTTTCCGGATCCGCTCGGAAGGAAAAATATTCTAAAAAGTCTACTGATACCGGAAAGGATAATCGTCTCTGACAGAACCAGGCGCTGAAGCATAGCCAGGCATGAGGTATCACAAGGTATCACAAAAGGTATCATATGAGACCACGGCAAACAAAAAGTTCTTATGAACCTAAGTACGAATCGCGATTTAACCGCATGAATCGAAAGAGCTGTGTCTCGTGCTTCTATAAGCTATTGATCATTAGCAAATGTTGAGAATTCGTGGAGTTACGTCGGACGAAAAAAAACTCTCCATTTCCGGATCCCCGAAGTCTCGGATTTTATTTCGGGTGTGTGACCTCAATATTTTCTAAATTTTACCTTATTGTATATTGTCAGAACTATTGTGTAAAACGCAATCTAATTAGAGTTGTTTTCACTTTTTACGAGTGTTTTTAGCTTTTAATTTTTTGATGTCCGGTTTTGTACGAATTTTGATTAGTCAACTTTAAACGCGATTATCTCGAAAACTCTAAATGGTTGATAAGTAACATTTTGTTTCCCGTGGTCTCATATTGAACCTCGTGAACCTTTGCGGGGTTCACGATATCACAATGTATCACGGAGGCAAAGCCGGAATTTTGTCATTGAATTCTCTCGAGGCATTCTCATCAGAACTTGCACCGTGATACTCGCCTGTTTCGTGCACAATTGGACGTTGGTATCACGGTGATACCGATCTACCTCTGTTAAGAACGGCCCTAAGTGTGTTTTCCGGTATCACGAAATGTGTCCCCGCACATTTTTGTATAGCCGATGCCGGGCGCAGAGACGGGTGAAGGGTGGTGAAAGAGATCCCCCAAATCTCTCTTTTTGGTGCCTGCGACGCAAGTACGTGGAGGAGGCATGGAACTTTGGTCCCAGGCCGAGGGTAAGCCATTCCTCTCTCTTTCCATTGAGGTTAGTACCTGATTCACCCCATTCGCGGGGGATTCATGACATTCATTTCCCTGGAGCACTTAGTGGTTTTCACGATTTGAGGGGCGTGATATCCATCCCCGCCTGGCTGTACATGACCGGGAAAGCCCCACTGTTATTTTTGTTGAGGGTGTATTTTCCGGTATCAGCAGCAAGAGCCAAGTATTCTCGAGTCGAGCAAAGTATCACTTCGGCGGTGGTCGTGTTCGAACCAAAATCACATTACCGACTAACCATTGTTATCATGTACACTTTAGTGTACCAACATCGACCAGATATTTGATGTCCTGTCTATCGGAGCCGTACGATTGAGGAATCAAATCGAGAGTCTATTAGCTCTTCTACTGTACAGCCCGGAACATATTGTCAAAATCATCGTCCGGGCTGAAAGCACCTACAGTCTTATCTATACATCCTGCACTGAGCACTTCGCCCAATTTAGCCGCTGGCAGCTCAGGACAGAAGTGGTTGACAGTCTTCTCGATATCATTGTAGGCAACAAAATGGCCGAAGACCTTTGTGACGCGGGAAATGATGAAACAGCGTGCGTCTTTGCCTTACGACGACGTCCTTTTGGACGTCGGCGCTACGTGCGAGCCATCGGATGGCAAAAATTTTGCCATCCGACACAACAAAATAGGTCTGTTGCAATATTATTACAGTAGAGATAAAGCCGTTTTGAATTTGCGTTCCCTGGACGGGGTATCTCAACCAATGTCGAGAAAATGCTATAAAACAGTTGTTGGCATGCATTTTTCAGGTGCTTTCTATAAGCAAGCCAGAGCCATTAACTGATCGTCGAATCGATGGAGGGGGAGGTCAGCAGTGAGAGCATCGAGGCACGGGGGAATGGCTCAAATTGAAGCTGAAGTATTCAGCTTTGCTGGGATGCCCAGCGCTCAAAACTAGCGCTATGGAGATAAGACCGATTTTGTTTTGCATTGTCTCAAATGAGCTCCGAAGCATACAGTTCAAGGCATTTATGTGGTAACAAAGGGTGCAGGGAGGTCCTTCCCGCGCGGGCTCTGATTGGCTATATCACTGCTGTATGCCATAACAAATATTTGTGCTTTGCAGATAAAATGTTGCCCTGTTTTATGGCGTAGATCAAGGTCGACCGCTCCACAAATCGTGGTACAGTATTGTGCGTCAATAAGGGACGCCTGATTTATATACCTTCCGAAAGTATATTATTTTTATTGAATTAGTGAGGTATATCCTTCATTTTAGCTTTGCTGACAAATCCTGAATGATTCCAACAGTGCTGGGACCAACCTGACTCCAAGCCGTCTCGCACCACATTAGGAAGTGAGGAGGTCGACTTTGTATGGATTATCTACTCCTCCTAAGCGATCCAAAGCAAGGACATTATCTGCGATATTTCTTGCCTCTTGATACAGTGTATAATGCTTTGATCCATCGGTTGCACTTTGGCCGTGGTGTTTGGCGACAAATTCATTCTCCACTCACACATTGTGGAGGAGTGTGGCCTCCATCCTCGAGTTGTTTTACTCATCCCAGATTCCTTGTTTTACAGCGAACCGGACTTATTAAATGTCACAGGCTATTACTTGTACCCCGTCCCTTATTGACCTTTTCCATGATACATGTATAATACGAATCGTTGTGATGAAAGTGAAAAAAAAGATGCTTAGCCACCAATTGGAGATTTCGAGATAATCACGTTTAAAGTTGATCAATAAACATTCGTACATAACCGGAATAAACATTCGTACATAACATAAAATTCAAAGCTAAAAGAAACTCGAAGAAAGCGAAAACAACTCTAATTCGATTGCGTTTTACACGAGCTTTCCGACAATATACAATGTTAAAATCGAAAAAATATTGAGGTCACTACACCTTCACTCTAATTAGTCAGACCATGACTAATAATGGTATACGATTCTCGCCAGGCAAAATCAAATGTTCAAAATGCTTTTTTGCTTCATAGATCTACAGTTCGGGGAAAGTGTGACCATCTCCGGATTCCCCTGACCGAGAGCTATCCAAAACTGGTGCTTTTGTTGCGATTTGAGCCTGAACAAAAATCTTTGTATCGGCCGGAACTGCGGTTAATTACGAAAGCACTACTATATTCGAAGCACGACTAATTAGAGTGAAGGGTGTAAAACACGGGTTATGGAGGTCCGGAAATGGAGATATTTGTTTTCGATCGATGCAACTCCACGAGTTCTTAACATTTTCTACCGATCAATAGCTTCAAAGAAGCACAAGACGCAGCTCTTTCGATTCATGCGGTTAAATCGCGATTCGTACTTAGGTTCGTAAGCATTTTTGGTTTGGCGCGGTATCAAATTATGCAACTCGAACGATGCGTTGTGTGTAAAACCTCACTCGAGACCACTTATCTGGAGGAAAGTGATGTATTTATTCCCACTCCTGTTGTCGAATTTTTACTCAGCAACAAGGCCGAAGAAAGAAGTAAAGATACCTTTGCTCTATGAGGAGGGTGGGGGATACACGTTCGGTGCAACATATCTAGCCGAAGTTGACAAACGGCTGGCTCAGTCCCCCTACTTGGGGCTGCTGCTGTTGCTGGGGCGGTCGCTGTTGCTGTTGTTGCTGCTGCTGTTGTTGCTGCTGCTGGAAGCCTCCCTGGTTCATCTGCATGCCCATGGGGTTCATCGCCATCGGCTGTCCCTGGAATCCCATCGGTGCGGCGCCACCTACACAACGGAGCAGCAGCAGCAGCGTTAGCACTTTACAACAAAACGTCCCACGAGCAGCTTTGCAGCATGCTTCACGTACTCATCATCATGCCGTTTTGCTGTGCGCCGAACATTTGGCTCTGCATGGGGTATCCCATCATCATGCTGGGCTGCTGTCCCATCATGGGGTTCATGAATCCCTGTCCTCCGGCCATGGGCATGCCCATGGGCATCCCCATGCCCATGGGGCGCGGGGCCATCATGCCCATCCCGGGGTTCATGCCGTTCATCTGCATGTTCATCATGGGCGCCGGCGCCATCCCTGTCTGAGGCGGGAACGCGTTCTGCTGTTGCTGCTGCTGCGGTTGCTGCGGCGTCTGCTGACTCGACGGTCCGAAGCTCGCCATGATGTTGGCCATCTTGTTCATGTGCTGGTCCGCCGGGTTGGGCGGCTGGGGCGCGAACGCGTCCTTGAAGCCGGACTGCGCGTTGGAGGAGCCGCCGAACGCCGCCCACTCATCCTGCTTCGGCGCCGTCGGCACCGGCGCCGCGTCCACCAAGCTCGGCGCAGGTTTGGCCGCCGGCACGGGGGCGCTGAACACGTCGAACGACAGAATGTCGTTCGTCACCGCCGGCTGAGCGGCCGTGGGCGTGGCCTCTCTGGACGCCGTGCGGGATCCGTGCCTGGACCCGTGGCGGGATCCGGAGCTGCGCTCCTTTTCCTTGCGGCGCTCGCGCCGGCGCTCTCTCTCGTCCTGCTCGTCGTCCTCCTCGTCGCTGCTGTGCTTCTTGCGGCGCGCGTCTACTTCTGCGGGCGCGCCGCCCACGAAGCGCTTGCGCTCGTACTTCTCCCGGATCCACATCTCCTTCTCGCGCACCGACGAGTGCTCCGTCGGGATGCGGTAGTCGCGCGGCACGTTGGCCTCGTAGTAGCCCTTGGCGCGCGCGTTGCCCCAGCGCTGCATCTGCGCGACCTGCTCCGCCGTCCACGAGTCCAGGTTGACGCTGCGCACGAAGGTCAGGTGCACGCCCAGGCTGCGGTGGATGCCCGAGCACGCGATGCAGATGAACACGCCGAGGTTGATGGAGGCCCAGCGCGGCCCGCGGCAGCCGCAGTCGGCGCAGAACTTGTTCTCCTCGAGCTTCATCAGCTCGTTCAGCTGCTTCTTCAGCTTCGTCTGGTCGTCGGGCGCGCGCGCGCCTCCGGAGCGGCTCATGGCGGTGGGGGCAGGAGGGGGAGCGAGGGGAGATGGAGAGTGCCGCTCGAGTGCGAGCCTGTGCCAACGAAGAGGCAAAAATAGAGCTGAAACTACTATGGTGACTTGAAGGGAGTATGAGGTGCGATATCAAGATATGGAGGTGATAAGAAAGGGAAAAGGACGTGAGTATGTTGCATGGTTGAGGAGACTGAAACGGCGTGATAACGTCCTGAGATAGTGGATAAGTAGCCATCTGACGTGGCGGATGTGGACGTTGAAGCTGATAGATAGCGTGAAGTTGTCGACGGATTCTGCTGGTGGACTGAAGTGCAGCTTTGTTCCGGCGTTGGACGGGGTGGAGACGATCACTGTCACGCGCACTTGATCAGGGGGAGTCGGAAGTGGTGACGTGCGTCTCGAGTTGCATTGGCATCGATTGTGTGGCCTCGGTCGTTGCAGCATTTCCACCACCCGAGGCGCTGAAATTAGGGGCCAGTGCCACATGACGGTCTGGAAGTCGTGACAGAAATCCCGGTTGTTCAGCAGGTTGGCGTGGATGGAGCCGATACCCAACGGCGACAGGTCTGCGAACGACACGGGGCCGTCTTAATATATCAGGGCGGCGTGGAGACTCGAGAACTGTTGAGTGTTGTGGGCGCACCTGCAGACTTTACAGCCATAGCCCCACACCATCGTCGTCCAAGCCGTCCATGCTGCGATGGGCGATGAACCTGGCGTCGTCAATTACTGTGAGGTTCAGCAACGTACGACAGCAGGCCACAGTACTGACTGCGCTTGTAGCAAATTGGCGCCTGCTTGTTCCTGAACATTGCAGTCCACACTTTGCCAAAGTACAATCCCGTGTGACTCGCCTTGGTCCACTTTCACGAAGACACCATCGTCGATGATGATCAGGAACTTAGCATCGGGGAATTCCGCTACGGTTAGATGATGCATGAAGGATGCCTGCCGCCTTGTCGGTCAGATTCTTGTAGCAAGAACTTGTCTGCGTTTTTGTCTGCTCGTATTGTGATTTCCGCCTAAATTTGCCGTTTTTGCGAGGTTGGCCAAATCGACATCAAATCAACAGTGTGCGCTCATTGGAGAAAATGTGCTCACTTCGCTGACTAAGAGCTAGCTCCCCGCGCTAAAACTCGTAGTCTACAAGGCGGTTCCTTGCAGATCAAGCGCTCCACACGACAACCAGGTGCCAGCGATCGAGACAGTGCGACTGAGAATTACCAGGAACTATAGGAACAAGTCCCCTTGAACCAGCGGCAGGAGCCCCGCTCCATGAGCGTGCTCGAAACCAAAGCCCACAAACGCAGCTGGATCTTGCAATAGACTCGCTGGCCTCGGAATTGCAGAAGATATTGGATTCTATTGCTGAAGTACCAGTTGGACGAGATATTTCTTTGATTGATCCATAGATTATGTTATCCCGACCCGCGGCCAACAATCGGTTCCAGGCAGCATCATACTTTGTCGTTGGAACTAGGTGTGAGTTTTGAATTGAATCCCCTCGTACCATGCTGTTTCGGTGGGGTCTGTAATTGATCAGACATCATCTTGTATCACCGCTAATCCCCTAACACGCAGCTAAATTGCTCACACAGCTCATGCATGATGTCGCTGAACGTGGCTCCATTAGCAGCGAAGACGTCAAGCATTGTAACCGAAGTGTTCCGACTTCCGACAGTGTCTTTCACAAGTGGCTTGCTCAAGCAGTCGATGCTGATTTGCATCATCATGCTCTGCATTCACTGGCGAAGCACCGAGCCAAACTCGAGCGCGTCGACGGGTTGTAGGTGCTGAAGGTGACACCGGTTGAGGTGGCGTTCGCTCGCGCAGTGGATACAGCGACACACGACTCACCAACGACGGCGTGGGCCGTGGCGTTCTGCGACACCGACTTGTTGGCGGTGACCCACACGATCCTGATACTTCGCCTCCTTGACAGCTGCCGGGGTTGCACTGGACGCGTCGAGAACTGCATTGTCGCCTGGTTTGTGTTGCGCAGCAATTTGACTATGTGGTGCACATATGAGACCGCGGCAAGCAAAAAAATGCTTAACCACCATTTAGAGTTATCGAGATAATCGCGCTTAAAGTTGACCAATCAAAATTCGTACATAACCGGACAACAAAAAAATAAAAGTTAAAAACACTCGTAAAAAGTGAAAACAACTCTAATTCGATTTCTTTTTACACAAGCGTTCTGACAATATACAATACGCTCAAATTGAAAAATATTGAGGTCACACGCCTCTCGGATTTCGGGGGTCAGGAAATGGAGATATTTGTTTTCTGCCGATGTAACTCCACGAGTTCTAAACCTTTTATAACGATCAATAGCTTACAAGAAGCATAAGACACAGCTCTTTCAATTCATGCGGTTAAATCGCGATTCGTACTTAGGTTCGTAAGCATTTTTTTGTTTGACGCGGTCTCATATAACCTCTATTGGCATGTGGATTATGCAATTAGACAGATTTGTGCGATAGCCCGCACGGTTCAATGAACCGCGCAAGGTAATTTTGAGTAGAAAGCACAATACGTAATTGAGACGAATCTGTAGTGCTGTGGAGAGCACAAACGCAACGCCCACCATGAGCACCAGAAGTACGTTGAATGATCGTTGCGACCTCATCAACTAAGTTGAGGCCATCAGGAGAAAGGTTATAGGTACCTAATTCGCGAAGAATTGACGTAGTTGGTCGCGAACAACCGTTTGCTACATATTTATGGCCTGCCCTGTACTAAGACGGTGGCACATTTCCACCGTAACTGAAGCTATGCGCTCAAGTTTGTCTCACTTATACCGTGCCTATGGACGTCTAATGAGTGTGGAGTTCGCCGCTGACTTGGGTGTAAATTTTTTTTAGAGGAAATTCCAAAATACGCCCGTAAAACTGAACTAATTCCAAATCGCGTCCGCGGCGTACAATTACGGACCGTAATCACCCTTAATAGAAGAACAGATACGTTTTGAACACAGCTTTTACGAAAGCAGCAGAGAGAGTCCAACGCGCGCGGCCGCCGGATGTCCGGAATCGGAATTAGGCCAAAGCCCCTGAGCAGTCTGCGCTGCCCCGAGCCTTCTTGGCGCGGAGCAACGTGGACGTGGAGGTTTGCGAGAAGGAAATGCTGCGCGAGCTCGACAAGTTCCAGAAGCACGCCGCTGGCATCACCGTGCCCTGCTACCTAGAGAACATACCGCCCTCGTACACTCGGTGCAGGAGGAGGACTGAGTGCACCCCCTGGACGACATCACGGTGCGTCTCGACGCAGAGCAGCCCGAGGTGCTGCTCGTACAAACAAAGAAGCCACAGCCAGCTTGAATTCTTCATTGCCCAGGAAACGCTGGTCTTGCTCCATTGATGCCAAATGGAAAATGGTGCTTCCAATTTAAGAGACTCGTGGATAACCCGTCACATACTGAGTACATGGTACAAAACGAATACGCGTACAAAAGGGGCACACGTCCTTCTATTAAGGGTGATTACGGTCCGTAATTGTACGCCGCGGACGCGATTTGGAATTAGTTCGGTTTTACGGACGTATTTTGGAATTTCCCGATTTTTTAAGGGATTGAAGCGGACTGTTGCTCGCTGCAACCACAATAGTGGCGTGAAATTAACGGAGGGAAAAGAACCACAACCTTTTCGGTGCTCCGACACCTCCGCCTGTCTATGCTGCAACATGGGAATGTCTGCAGGTTTTGCTGCTTGTGTGGAAGAGGGCAAATGCCGAAGTGAGGTTTATCGTTAAGCCTAAATCTATGTTACTGTCCTCCTCTCCCTGTTGTTCCCCATGTGCTCCTTGATGCATCTCAGCATGTTGTTTACCGGAAGCTGGATTCGACTTTATCTCATTATGGTATACCCTACCGAGGACTCAGTGTCAGTCTTCGCTCTACCCAATCACATCATGGCTAGGCACGTGCCGTGCCCACCGTCAACTCGTTCACCGTGAAGTCATCTCCGGGTGAGTCTTCGCCGTGTCCGTCCTGTCTACACTGGCGGTACACAATACAATCAGTCCTGTCTACACTCGCGGTGCACAATACCAACAATACCGAGCTCGTGTTTGCACATAGTTTTCTACTGATCAGTTGGAATTTCATGTGCAGAGCCGGAAACGGTATCTCTAGTCGTATAGGTTAGGAGGGAGACTCTTTAGCCATTCGTATTGGACACACGAAGAATGATCAAGATGGCACACGGCCTCGCGACGCCCGACATGTTTACGCTAATCCGTTTCTACTAGAAATTTGTCCTATACTTTCATTATCCGTGCACAGATATTGGTACACACTCGGCTGGCAAAGGTTTTGCCACATATATATCTTCTTGTTCCGATGGAGGGCCTTCCGCAGCGGCAAAATGCGTAAGAGCTGGTGGACTCGTACAGGTGTTCAGGATACATTCGGTATGAAGTTGCTGGCGATATGATTGTGGGTCGATACGTTGCCGGATTACCATTGAAGAAACTGGCTTCGCTGTGCTACCTCCGTTGTAGATGATACTATTCAATATGCTATTTCGCTACGTTTTTCTTCTCTACTGACACGATTGTTATGCACTGAAGGTTTTGCTGGTATCACTTGATTATCGCCATGATTTTCTATCGCTCACATTACATTCGAACCGTCCTCTTCGTCAGAACGCACTCTTCGGAAATACAAATGCCACTCCACAGCCTCAACACCAGCTTTTCTGTGTTGCTGTCGTGCATGGTTACTTACGTGTTTCTCCCGATGGCAGAGGGTATTTACTACCCATATACCCCGCGACCCCGGACATTTTACCGGACGATTTATGGGCAAAAGTCCAAACATCCGGGTAACGAAGAAAACATGTTGTGTGCAAGTTATATTAGCACAAGTTACGGTGTATTCACGTATACATGTCGAGCTACGTGTTTTCGTTCGCAACGCCGACTAGAATGACCACTCTTCCACGTCAGTATCGTCACAGAGACCTCCCAACGAAGGTAACAGTCGTACGTATTTGCTTTCATTTCCCAGTCTAACCTCTCTACGATTTTTTGTGCGTGCCACAAGAGTGTTTGCTAGGCCAAATACGTTCCACTCATTCATAAAATATTGTTCGAGTCAGTTTTTGTTGTTGTTTAAGTACGCCCAAAACCGACTGTACTCGCTATACGATTAAGTACAGTCATTCGTGGTGCACTGCTTCATATCCTGCTTCACCCACGCAATTTCCTTTGGCCCGAGTCAATTACTGTAGGAATGTCCAATCACCCAGGCTTCATACATCTCTTTTTCAGATATGAGCTTGCCCTCTAGTCGCCGCCGATGTGCTCGTTTAAGAAAAACACCACTTTGGTGTTCGGGAACCAAGCTTGTGCAGACGAGGTGAAACTAAACTCAAAATCGCACACATGATCCAGTCTCGTGCCAATGCGTAGTACATTGTAATACATGGCCTGAGTCTAAGATGTCCACCACACAAAGTACACCGACGTGAATTAGGTTGCGGGCTGGGTCATCGAACGCCATAATATCGACGCCGGACAAAACGGACACGTCTGACTACTCATATGACAATCCATCGATCAGCTCATCGCTTACCCAGCAATAGAAAGCAGCACATACTCTCTCCTAAATTTCACCCTCCTGCATTGCGAGGTGTTCTGTGGCTAGCCGATCTGTAGTACGTTTCATCGCGTAGGTCTCATCAGTCAATTGGTCATTAACGACCAGACCTCGACGGCAACTGTGCTAGGCCTGCATACGCCATTCAGCATTTGGACTATCTGGAGCGTAGCTTTACATTTAGTAGACTTGAAAATACTGATGCGATAGGCAATGTTCTTTGATGATGACTATGCTCAGCAGTACCTAAAGGCCATTCGCACTTCCCCACGAACGCGTAGACACAATCTGCGTCGATCACGGGTTCGGCTAACCATGACAGCCCGATTGGGACCAACCCAGTTTCAGTTGGCTGGCTGCCTATTTGAAATGGCCACCGAAGACTAGGCCTTGGAGCTCAGGTGTGAGGTCCTTCTTCTCAACCTTCGCCCGAAGGAGAGAAGTGAGCGCTTGAAGTGCTTCGCACTTTCCGATGTCACGCACTTGCTGGCACAGCTCGCAACGGCGGTAGCAGGAATGGGCCTGGCGACCGAGCCCTCCGCACGCAGCGCACGGTCCATATTGGCTCGCGCGACCCTCCCGGTTATCCCGACCGAAGGTTCGATTTCCCCGACCGAGGTCTCGATTGGTGTTGCCATTCTTGCACTGCCAGTGGTAGGACCGGGCATACGTCCCATCGGCTGCTGCACGCCGCTCATGTTTGTTCGCAGCGGCTACGTGACCTCCATCACCTTCGGAGTTGTGTGGCGAGGCGGGTGAGCGCCTTTTGCCGCCCAGGTATATAGCACGATGCCACGGGGCCGTCCGTCCGGAGAATTACTCCTCTTTCCGGATTTCCCAATGGGGTCAGACTCCGATAGCAGCACTAGGTGCTCCAAACGGAGGTGGCGTGTGACATTGTGAGTCCCTGTAGGTGTCGTTTATCTTCGATAGAACGAACTTCACCTGGTGAGTTGTCTTCACAATGATAAGGTCTTGGGTGTAGAACGCTTACGTTACTTCAAACGTAGGTCTCCACGACTGGGGTTGAGATCACAAGCAGATCCTTCCAGCCAAACCTTCAAAATCAGAGAGTTAATGTGCAAATATACAAATATACAGCCGCTACTTATTCTTTGGGGGGCCCTTGAGCGCGGGGCCCGTACACCGGTCTACTGGAGTTTCTTCCGGACCACCGGTCGAGTCCGAAAGCACCCTTCGCTCACGCGCACCAGCTCTCGCAAGGAGACAATTTGCTCCAGGCGGAAGCCTTTCCAAACGTTCAACTCCAAAAGGAGAACAACCTCCGGTCAGACAATATACAATCCTATCACACAGTAGTCAATCGATCGGATCCAGGGGTGACTGCACACAACCTCCTAGAAACACAGTTAATATGAAATGGGACCTCCGAACGAAGGACCGACAACTGGAATATGAAATAGGACAGGTCACCTCGGAGCGCGCGTCGCCTGATCACCGCCTAACTTGGTCTTAGCCTTTGGGAGAGTTCCACGGCGGTATTCGCGGTCACGACGCGTCCAAACGCAGGTCTCGTAGCTTAGGGCCGCCGGCAGGGTAATCCCTCCGGTCGAGGCTTTTTCCTCTCGCTTACTTGACAGCACACCTCGTCCCTGGGGACGGTGAAGCACTTGCGCCCTTCTTGGCAAATTGAACTCTCTGATTATCTTTTCTTAGGCTTCTGTATCTACTGTTCTCTCTGGAATCAGCTCTTTTATCTTGGTTTCACCATTGTCGGGGCGTGGCGTAACCACGTCGCGCGTCGAGCATGTCATGGATAGGATAGGAATCTGGTCGGTGCATAACATATCATGGTCGGTCGTCTTGGTCGGTTGTTAACATCTTGGTCGGAGTATACTTGAAACTTGGAAGGTCTTTCTGGGTACAAATCAGGCTGGGACAGGGCGCGACCGGTCACCCATCGAAGATTTTCGTCCGGAGCCTGGTGTCTGGAATCCTACGTCCGGGGTCCGGAGGCCAGTGAGTCTGGAGTTTGACTTGACTTCACTATGGCGGGAGTCTGGACGATCTTGAGCAATATTCTTCGGCTCTCTGTCTGGACTTGCTTCAGCCTTCTTTCTCGCTTGTGTCTTCGCTCTTCTCTTGTGCTCTTCCGTCGCATGTCTTACGGGCCTGTCGCTGGCCGGACCACTGAGCAGAGACTTGGGCAATTTTTCTGGAGCCGCTTCGTGTCAACCGTCCCTCTCATCCCAATCTCTCATAGAGGAATTTACTCCCGAACTGATAGGTTGCGAGGAGACCACGCGTAGCAAGGCGGACGAAAAAGTCCAAACGTCGGAGTGGTCCGGAGGGCGGCAAGGTAGCCCAGCTCGCGGAAGTGGTCTCCCTTCTTTGTCCCATGTCGCGTCAGCCAATCGGGTCGCAAAACGTCAATCGGAAACTTCTTTCATCGAAACGCAGCCAAATCGCGATTTCCCATCAGCCAAACAAGACGATGGTGGTCGCGCCTGCAGCGAGCGCCGCGAGCAGCGCCCCGGCCGGGGCTGGCTCCGCTACACCAGGCGTAGGCGATAGACCTCGTCCGAGCGCCTCTCGTAGCTCCAGCGATGAGAGCGAGGCGGAGGAAGAGGAGACGGAGGGGCAGCCGCCCGCCCTGAAAGTGGGGACTCCGGACTCCGGGTCCAAGAACAAGGCGCCCACGCCTCCACCCAGCAGAAAAGCCTCGAACCGGGCGAATCAGCCACAAGGGTCTGGTGCCGCGGTCCCCAAGAGCCTTCAAACGCTCGATACAGAGCAAACGAAGGTTCTCCAAGCGCAGGTTCAGCTTTCGTCCGGGCAGGGCTCCACGCCTAGTCAACCTGCGGCGTTTGACATCGCGCCAGGGTAGGCTCCAGACACCACCGTCCGGGTTGTCGGGATTCCGGCAACCGAGAGACCCAACGACGGCAGGACCTTCCTGCAAGATGGCTTCGGCGGGCTGGAGGCATTGGTCCAGATGGAGAGTCTGGGGGCCACTGAGTTGGCCCACCTCTACGACTTCTTCGAGGAGGACGACATCATCAGCGACTTCATCTTGACTCCGCGCGAGGATCCGCTTTCGGAGTCCGAGCTCACGGCCCAACTCAAGAGCTTCCGGGTCAAGCGCGAGCTGGCGAGCATCCTGTCTCAATTCGACGCCAAGCAACTGGCCTATCGAATGTTCGGAACGCTGTCCCTCCTCCGGAAGGTGACAGCCAAGTACGACATGATCAAGCGTCGACTGGAACAGGACACAGCAGTGAAGTCGGAGATCGAACTTCAGGAGGAAGTTCTTCGGCTCAAGCGCGCGCAGCAATTCCAAGCGGACTACTGGGTTTCCAAAGTGGCGGGGCTCAAGAAAGAGAAGAACGCGGCCATGGCTCAAGCGCGTGCTGACTTCCTACTTCTGATGGAGGAGCGTGAGAGCGACGTCCGGGGCTTGCGTGCTCAAGTCAAGGCTTTGGAAGCGGAGTTGAAGGTCGCGCGGGCGTCTCGACCGACCCCGACTCCAAGGTCTCAAGGACCGCGTCTCCGGACGGCTCATGTGATGAATTTCCTCCACGCGCACGCGACGGTCATGATGAATTGGCCTAGACTCCGGGACCTTCTGGACCATCTGGAATCTGGGACCCAAATCCCTTCAGAGTGGCAGACTGTCATTACGGTCATGGCCAACGACAATCGAGGATTCCAGGCACCAAGCTTTGTCCGGATGGACCCGCCTGCGAACGAGGATGAGGAGACCAAGGAGAGTGGGCCGCCTCCGCCGGGTCCTGTCATCGACTTGTCGCAGGGCTCACCGTCCAAGGCGTCCGGGTCCAAGCGGAAGCGTTCGGGTCAAGCGGAGTCTCTTCCCAAGTCGAGGTCCAAGTCGAGCAAGGTGGCCCCGGACCAGGCACAGGAGTTCCCAACGGACTGGGTTCCGGACTCGAACTCCCGGTGCCGTCCAGAGGAGAGGAGTCGCCTCTGCCTTTGTCGAGCGCGAAGGCCCGGGCGCACTTGGTGGATTATCCAGTCGTCTGGAAGGACTTGCGTCCAGATCTCCAGCTCCTGATGAAGGATGGTCTGGAATTTCCGGATGCACTGGACTTGATCAATCAGGACAAGTGCCTCCACTCGAGTTCCCCCTGTATGACCTAGTGACCATGCTCGTGTCGATGATGCGCTGGCACCGTCTGGATACTGCGCTGTGGACTAAGCACGTGCCGCGTCGTTACCTGTCAGTCGCCTCGGTTGCTCTGGACAGTCTGCGCAAGATCGACGACGATGTTCCGGAATGGGATGGCTCGCTCCCAAGTCTCAGTCCAGACGCAGCCGAGCTCGAAGAAGACGAGGACGACGATGATGACGAGGCTGAAGATATGGACGAAGCATACGACCCTCAGTAAGATCCGGACGACGGTGTCGACGACGAATATGACGAAGGCAACGGGGATGATGACGCAGGCGAAGTATCCGATCACGGTGAGGCAGACGATTACGATGACGGCTCTCCGGATGGCATCCTCCTAGCATTGCTAAGCGAGCCTCCAAACGTCGACGTCTGAGTCAATCTTCAGCCGAATCGGGCACGCCGAAGAAGCTCAAGCCGGAGACCCCGTCCAAGTCGTCGTCCAGGAAGAAGTCCAGGTCCGGGATCAAGGCGGAGTCCAAGTCTGGAAAGTCGAAACCGCGAAACCCTGGAGGCCCGACTGCACTCGCGGCCAAGCGTCCGGCCAAATGATTGCGAAAGAACGACGACTGATTGAGTCACCTGGTCCGAACGAAGTGTCATGGATTTATTTTGGCGTCCGTATGAAGCCTGGTAGTCCGACCGCACATGCACCGTTCACGACACCGGGTTTTCCAGACTTCGAGCCGAATCGACACGATCTGGACATCTTGAAAGACCGTTGCCAACCCGACGAGCTCAAGGAATTCCTGGCTACACACCCCTGGGTCAAGATGTCCGGCGAGCGCCGGGCGGAGTTCTTCTTCCACCGGCGCTCCAGTCTCAGCACAAGTGCGATCAAGGCAATCGAAGATTGGATCGATTTTATGGAAGACAATGCAGAGGCGTTTTGGCATGCGCTCCATTGGATCGTGCTGGATCGGGACTGCGACTCCAAGTTTGTCCGGAAGCTCATCCTCCAGCGTGGCAAGAACCATGAGGGCGTCAGGAAGCGGGCTGCCACCAAGGAGAAGCACATTGACAAGGTCGTCCCGGCTTCCATCTGGAACGAGCCGGGCATCTGGAAGTTTCCCAAGCGTGTCTACTACTGGATCCTGATGAGTCGGGACCATACCAAGCCTGGAACCGATGTCCGCTACACTCTGAAGGAACAGATGGAGCTTCTGGATGCTCGCGAGCCGGCTCGTACGGAATGGGGACTGCTCTTCGGACGACGAGCGCATCGCCCATCTGCCGGAAGATGTTCGCCGTACTCTGATTCCAGCCGGACAGCGTGACTCGATCGAAGATTAATCTCCGGACCAAGTCGCAGGCGTAGCGTCCGCACTCATTCTGCGTAATTCCTCTTGAATACATCTTCTCCTTTTCCTCATTCCTATCTTTCGTCACCTTAGTCCGGAAGCTCCAAACTCTCAAACTCTTAATTTCATCTTTCCAAAACTCTCCACTCATTTTCCACTTGAAACTCCAAAATATCATATCTGAACTCTCATCGCAAATCTATCGATTCAAAGCACATTCCGTCGAGGGGCACATCCACGCAGTCGATCCAGTTCAGACATGTACTAGGCTCTGGGATGATCGTCCCCAGCCTGCATCGTCTGGAACCGGGCTCGTGCACATGCACCTTGATTGAACGCGTACAACAATGCTCCACAACTGAGCTGAGACACGGGCAACCATTCGGGGTCGTCGTACCCTTTCCACTTGACGAGGTACTCTCGAGTGCGTCTAGACGTTCGTGTCCGTTTGGACCACCTGAGGTCCAGAATATTCTCCACTTCATACTCGTCACGTTCTGAGTCTGGCTCCCAGCTGTCCTCCGGAAGTAAGGCCGCATCGAAGTCGTCGTCTCCGGACACTTCGACCTCTCCGACTGGACGCTTCGGGAAGAGGGCACGCGGCTTAAGTCGACTGACATGAACCCAGGGATTAACCCGGTACCCAGTGGCATTGATCTTGAGCTTGACTCGGAAGTCGTCGTGCATCTCCTCAATCCGGAAGGGGCCATGCCACATGTGGACAAGTTTACGGCTGAGACCCGGCTGAACTTTCGGAATGTACAGCCAGACCGAATCTCCCTTCTCGAACCCAGACTTCCGTCGTGCGGACAGCTCTCTCCACTTCTGCGTCTGGACCTCAGAACGCTGGCGTTTCGCCTTCTTCTGCAGATCCTCGGCACATGCTTGCGCATAGCTATATTGCCGCTGAAGCTTCCGACGCCACTCGTAGGAAGTCCGCTCCGGAACGCTAGAGGGTTTCGGACCCAACATCGCAGATAGCGTCCCTTGAGCGTCCCAGCCATGCACCAAGTAGAAGGGAGTGTCCAGACGCGTGGCATCCAACGAGGTGTTCAGAGCGAACATGAGCCTCTCCGCGTGGTCGTCCCAGTCATATAAGCGAACGTGGCTCGCTACTTGCTTCCCAGAAGTTCTCTGAACCGTGTGAAGACCTCACTCATGAAGCGGGGGTCCTGATCATGCCGGACCATGGAGCTCGCTCCAAACCTCCGGAAGACACACTCTTCGTAGACCTCCGCGACGTCTTGAGCAGTAGTCGACCGCATGGGCTTGCACAACACGAACCCGGAAAACGCATCCTGGAACAACAGTAGAAAAGTGTTTCCACGTTCGGACTCCGGCATGTGAGTGACAAAGTCCATCGAGACAACTTCGAACGGGCGTCTGGGCTCAATATTTCCGGGCGACGGTCCTTCGTTGGGCGGTCGTCCCTTGCCACTTGCACAGTCGACACACTCCTTGACACAGCGTTCAACATCAGTGTACATCCCTAGCCAGTAGAATTCCGAACGGAGTCTCTCGTACGTCCGGGTGATGCCTTGGTGACCACCTTGGAAATCCTCGTGTGCGTAGTGCAGCATGTCTGGTCGCAGGGATTCCGGAATTACCAGTCTCGGCTCATCTACAATGTCGCGAGGGCGGTCTCGAGTAGATCGTGCCAGACGGTATAACACATCCCGAGCATCTAACGCAAACAAGTCCGCCACCTTGGCAATCTTGCGGAGCCTTCTCGGCGAGAATCTGTCGATATCCCCTTTCCGGTACGACTTAATTTCGGACAAGTAGGCATCCTGATCCTGGTGCGTCCGGATACGTCTCCACCGTTCGGCTTGGTACTCGAGGGGACCCATGGGTCGCTGAGGTTCACCATCACCCGGAGGAGCAGTATCCTCAACTCCCGGATCCGGACGCACGGCGTCCCTGGCTTTCGGCCTTGTCAACGCGGCGAAGACTCTTGCCGCACGAGAGAGCGGCGCGGACTGTGAGTCTGTTGCCACTGCGTCGATTTCCATCCGGACCGAAGTCTCCGGACGCGGAGATGGGTCTCCGTCCAGGTGGACCACCTTTGGCTTCATCTGTTTCTCTGCGATCTTCGACGCTCTTTCCAGGTGAGTCCGCTCTTCGGAATCCTGAACAGTCCAGGACCCTCCGAGCGCCAGCGCCTTCGACGTCAGGTAGTCGGCAGCTTTGTTGTACTCGCGCTTAACATGGACCAGTCGCAACGTCCGGAACTTATCCTTCTGAACTTCACAGTCAGGCAAGTGCTTCTGGAGGTTCGGCTGGTGACAGTTGATGAGACCTTGGACTTGTTGAATTACGATCCGAGAATCTCCCACAACCACCAAGTCTTCGACCTGACGGTCGAGTGCCATCTGGACTCCTCTCAGGAATCCATGATACTCCGCATCGTTGACTGTCACGTCGTCCAGAATAAAACCTCGGGCCTCGAGCACCTTCCAACCGGGAAGCTGCCAAAAAATACATCCGTAGCTTCCTCGCCGAGTCGACGGCTTGGCCGCATCATCGAAACGCAGGACGACGCCCTGATAGGTATCGTCAAGCATCTCCACACTGAGAACTGGTGGCTTCCGGACGCGTCCCTTGGCAGGTATCAGTGCTTCTGCGACTTCGTCCAAATATTCACGTGGGGTGATCCCAGCTCCCATGATAGCCGCCAGACCGTCTTCATCCTCCTGGACCTTCCGGACGGTGATGTCCCAGTGTGAGAACATAACTCCCCACAGAACACAGCGTCCGTCGGCAGACTTCGACTGGAGTATCCACTAGAAGACTGAGTGCCGAGTGTAGACTTCTAGACGGCAACCCTCGAGAAGTGTTCGGAAGACTTGAAGGACTCTTAACACAGCAATCACCTCCTTCTCAGCTATGTGATATCGGAGCTCAGCGTCGCTCAGACCACGTCCAGTAACCGCACCGGTTGGATCTTTCCATCGTATTCCGGGCCGAGGACCGCGCAAGCAGCCCAACGGTCGGCATGCGGGATGATCACGAACGGCTTTGCCCGGTCTGGATGTCGGAGCAGTGGGGTCGACAAGATCTTCTTCTTGAGAATCTCGAACGCAGCCTTGGTCCTAGTGAGATCTCGTTCGGACTGCACTTGGTCGTCTGAAAGCTCGTACAAGACTGCAGCCACTACCGGAAAGTCTTCAATAAACTTATGATAGTAGTTCAGACTTCCAAGGAAAGACTGCACTCGTTTCAGAGTCTTCGGGAATGGCAGGTCTTGAACTCCCTTAGCGATTTTCGGAACTGCCTGAATCCCCTCTGCACTAATTTCGTGTGACAGGTAAGGAATCGACAGCTGTCCAAACTCACTTTCGGGAGACTCACAGAAACGTTCCAGTAGCGCAAGCGGAATAGAAGAGCATTCAGATCCTCACAAAGCTTGTCCCAGGTGGGCGCGCCATGTGCGATGTCATCAATATACGAGCTCCGTCCCAAGACCGGACCCATGCTGTTTGGCGCAGGGATGTTCCTCTGGAACACCGTCGCTGTATCCGTCAATGCCAACACTTGGTCTTCAGAATCACTCCTGGACGGATCCAAACTCAGGAAGTCCAGAACATCTTGGTCCACCTCCGATTCTTCTTCCGGGGACAGTCTCACAAAACTCCACAGGCAGTTATTAATCACCGCCTGGTAGACGAGAGGGGCATTCTTGAGTCCAAACGGCATCCGAACCCACTGGAAGTGCCCGAACGGACAGACGAAGGCCGAGATCAGCTTCGCACGCTCAGTCATCCGGATGGCCCAGAATCCACTCGCCATGTCCAGACTCATAAACCACATTGCACTCTCAAAGCCAATCAATAGATCGTCGATCAAAGGCAGAGGATAATTGGACAGTTGAATGAATCCATTCACCACTCGGTAGTCGATACACATCCCGATGTCCACGCCGTTCATCTTCAGGACGATGACGACCGGAGAAGCCCACGGCGATTCGGAGTGTTCTATCAGCCCTGTCTCCAAAAGCTTCTTCAGCAACTCGTAGACCTTGATCGCCAAGTGTGGGGCGATTGACCTCGGACGCTGAGCAACTGGTTTAGTCTCATCGACATCTAGATCACACCACACTCCACGAGCCGGCTCGGGGGCAGTATTCCCGTCTCCCAAGCATATCTTGTGGTGATACCTCAGGTCCGTTCGAAGTTTCTCCTGTTCGGCCGAAGTAGTCCGTCCGGCTTCTCCAACATCGGCCTTCTCGATATCACACCTTGGACTCAGCTCTTGGAGTTCCGGAAGCATGGCCAGTTCGTCGCGCAGCTGAGCCAGTAACTCACTACCTTCGTGTATGTACACGGCTGGTTCCAAGTTCAGCTCTTCCGCACTCATCTGCATGCACCGCTCGTACTCCACTTCGAGCCTTCGGACCGGAATAAACAATCGTTCAGGACTCCGTTAAACCTTCGACTCGACCTCGACGGGGACTTCCGGAACACATTTGGTCAGACCCTCATCGTCAAAACTGATCGCGTCATAAAACTCGTCCGAGTCCGAACCAGAGTCTTCATCCGGGCTCCTATAAGGATCTTCGACCGTCTCCGGCTGGACCTTTGCAACTTCAGACACCGAGCTCGCATTCTCAACATTCTCGCCTGGTCCGGGTACCTCATCTGGAGGAGCCTCAGGAACCGTGCATTCTCTTTCAGACGCTCCGGAACTCTCGGTTTCCGAAAGTCGAGGAGTCTGATCCGGACAACGCCCTTCCGCCTTCACACTAGGTTTAGGCTGCAGGCGCACCATGTGCACCTGCGCCGAATCAACTGGTGACCGAGTGTGGGCCACGTGTAATCGGGAGTCTGTACACACGGTGGTTCGGAACTCTGATGCATTCGAGCGAGTCGCTCCTCACGCTCTCTGAGCTCCCTCGAGTTGGTACTTTCATAAATCATTACTTACCATTCTCGATACCTCCGTAATCCCGGACGGACAAACCTTCCAGCCGTCGGGAAAAGCCCAAACTCCACGACCCGGGCTACTGCCGTTCGAGAGTCGATCCAGACTGTCTTGTCCGAAATGTTGACCACCTTGACAGCAACTGACCAGGACTTCGCAGCATAGATAATCTGCGTAACCCAGCGGTCACCTCGACCAGCCCAAACAACTTCGCGTTGCGGATTGCTCTGACCGTAGTCAATCCGGACGACGGCCGACTCACCCGGGGCCAAGTACAGACTCTCTTTCGGAGTGACGGCCAAGTCCAGACCACGTCCCATTTGGTCCGCAGTCTGACCAGCCAGCAGTACCGTCTCTACGTCCGGAAGCTTGACGAATCCTTCCTGAGCGCACAATCGAACCCCGGCCGAGTACATGAAGTTCACACCGAGAAGCACATCCACACCTTCGCCAATGTTCGCGACCCATAGTTCCATAATGTAGACCACGCGAGGTCCCAAGGTGGTCTTCACCTCAGTAGTAGCCGTGATAATCGTCGGGACACCACCCAGTCCGGACACCCGAAGCTGTTTGCAAAACTTCAGTCGGAGTTTGAGCCTACGCGCAAGGTCCAAACTCACCATGCTACCAGATGCTCCGAAGTCCAGAAGGATATCCGTTCGACGGTTGTTCACAGCACCATGCACCATCGCCACTTTCTTGGTATCCTCAGGGTTGTGCTCTTTCCACCATCCCTACCTTTGGCCAGGTCCCAGTCCAAATTCGGGAGGGCCGTCCGAAACATTATGTAGTTGGGTCTAACTTGACTCACTACTTTGCTTACACGCTGCGCTACGTGTATGAGGAAGCGTAAGTACTTAGTAATTACTTAGGTTAATTATATTTGAATACACAAATATAATTTATATCCGATAAGACTCCAAGTAGGTAGTTTAAGGTAAAATGAGAACTGTATTGTTTGTAAATTGATCTTCCTCCTAAATCTGCTAAACTGTTTATCATCTATGAAAGGGGTTGACAGTGGCTGGCTGTCAGAGCCCCGCCAATATGCACGTCTCTAATTGGTAGAAAGATGCTGCTTTCTACCAATAGGATCTTTGGGTATGTGTGGACCACTCATTGTGGTGGCCACTTCAATGTATCCATTGGTGTGCCTCACACCAATGTGAGGACGTATCTAAAACATTTAACAGATATCCTATCTGTTAAATTCACAAGTGGCTTGTAGCCACTTGTACGTGTAATCTGTTAAATTCACAAGTGGCTTGTACCACTTGTGCGTGTAACCCCGTTACACCATCCCCCCTTAAGGTTAGACGCGCGGGGCCTCCGCACGTCAATCTTCGGAATTGACCATTCGTCAATTCTCCGCGTTTGGAGAAGAAATCCGCGCTCATTCAACGATGAGCGCGCCTCAGAAGAAGACGCCGAAGTCGGTGGAGAGTCATCTCTCCATCGATGACTACTTCGAACGCCTGAAGGCGAAGTATGGCGACGTCGTCGACTTCGACGACGACGATGAAGACATGGAGGACGAGGAGAACTCGTCCTCAAAGCGCAAGGACTCAGTGTTGAGCGAATCGCTCGACCCTCATGCCAAGAACATTCGCCCGCGTGAAGGGGACGAATCGGACGCTTCGAGTTCGAAGCGTTCGCGAACTGAGAGTGATACCCCACTCGCTTTCGCTGGGGGTCTCAGTACTCCGCGCGCTGCTGCTGCAGCACGTGATTCCAAAGCTCGAGGCTCTCCGCGCGCTGAACCTGCAGCACGCGATCCGTGGATGCTGTCCGCGTCCGAGATTGCGGACAGGTATGGGAACTCGGTACCTCCGAATGAGGTACCGCTATACGATGACGCTGTGGCTGCCGAGCTACACTTTGATGCGGAAACGCATCAAAGGCGTGATTACTACATCGGACTCTTTCATGAGCTCCGATGGTTTCAAAGCAAGAAGACGTCTTCTCGCAGCAAAGTGCCCGAGTGGCAGGCACTTTGTCAAAGTTGGAACGCCTTTGTTGAAAACTTCAACAAGAGGCCGAGTGCTTACCGTGATCGGATTAAGCAAGCGCGTGATCGCTTCGAGACATACTCGAAGCGTGGAAAGCTGGAGCAACTTCATGTTGCTGCTGAGGAGGCAAATGTGCCGTGCGCTGTGCCCGAGGGCTTTCAGTGCACGAGGTGCTTCCCGGGCGCGGTCCGCTTGTGCGACCGCGACCTGAACGGGTACACGTCGTTCCGTGTGCCCGAGAGTCTCAAAGAGCTCCGTGCTAAGTTCTTAGCACGTGAGGGTTCGGGCGCTAGCGATGATCGCGGCGCTCGTATTACTTCCGCTGCACCAGCGCGTACTGCTCCTCGTACGCCCTCACCATTTCCGGAATGTCCTCCAGCAAGACGTTCCGCGGCTCCCATGTATCTCGATGGGGAGGAAATCCTCTCCAACGAATACGAAAACGAGCCCCTTGAGGGTTCGTTTTCGGGATACTATGGTCAACAATCCGCTCAACAATCCAGCGGGTTGAGCCGCGGGCGTCACGGATCGGCGGTGGCGGGGGTGGGAACACGCCCCGGGTATGATCAGCCCCGGGCTGATCAGTATGCGCCTCTCCACGACCGTGGAGCGTCTGCAGGGCGCTGAGTTCGCCGCCCTGAAACAGGAGCTGGCGAACCAGAAGGCCCAAGTCGCGGCGGTCTCGCAGACCGCCTCGAATATCCAGGTCGAGCTGGGGACCCAGATGAAGGGGTTACTCCAGCGCGTCCGCGCGCTGGAGGAGAGGCTGCTCGTCGCCGAGGCCAAGTCCTCCGCTTCTGCCTCGGCTCCTGCCGAGGCTTCGGGTCAGCCGAGCTAGATGGCTCGTGCTGCAGGTATGGCTTCAGCCGTCCGACGTAAAAGGTCGGATGGAGGCGCATGCTAGACGGTATGTCTAGCGTGTAAGCGTTGCCGTGCCGTGCAAACACAGTGAACGGCCCGATGAAGCGCGGAGCAAGCTTGCTTGCTCCGAAATCCGGAACTGCATGTCTAGGCAGGTTTTGTGTAGCCAACAAAACTAATGAACCAACTTTAAATTCATTTGTGTTGCCTCTGCCCGCATTGTCTGCGTTCAGCTTCTGTTGATCAACAGAAGCTGCTATTGTGTCTTGGACAAACCGAATTACGGCTTGTCTTTTGGTGATGAAACTGATTGCATCCGAGCTGAAGTCATTCAGCTCGCTCTCCGCTAGAGGCCCGGCCTCTGCGTGGTTCTTTGCGGTGTCTGCGCCCTGCCCAGACCCGTGATCGTTGGCCTTGTTGTTGGGGGAGTCTGCGCCCTGCACAGACTCATGTGGTTTGTCCATTGATGCAGCTGACACTGTGCAAGTGTCAGCGGTTTTCTGCGGCTGCTGTATTGCAGTCCTAGATCCTCCCCCACTTAAAGTAGGAGCCATCACTCCGAGTAAACTCGGTAGACGTGGATGCCGCATGGCATTCACGTAGAACGGTGTATGCCCGGTCGAGGCATGCACTGAGTTGTTGATGGCAAACTCTGCCATCGATAAGCACTCGCTCCAGTATTGGAACGAGTGAGCGTAGCTCTTCAAGATGTCGACGAGCACGCGATTCACGCGCTCGGTTTGACCGTCCGTCTGCGGATGATCCGCAGTCGACATTGAAAGTTGGCTCCCAAGAAGTGTAAACACTTCTTGCCACAGGTGCGCTGTGAAGCGCGGGCCTCTGTCCGACACGATGTCGGACGGCATGCCATGGTGTTTGAACACCATGTCGACGAACAGACGGGCCGTCTGCTTCGCGGTCACCTATGCCGGCACCGCAGCAAGATGTACCATCTTGCTGAAGCGGTCGACGAAGACCACAACACCGGTATTCCCTCCGCTGTCCGGGGGAAGACCAAAGATGAAGTCCAATGACATGGACTTCCAACACTCCGACGGAGTCGGTAGTGATTGTAATGGAGCCTGCGCAAACGGCGCAGGCTTTACGCGTTGGCACACCTCGCAAGCACGGACGTACTTGCGCACCCACTTGTACTGGTGGTGCCAGTAGAAGTCACGCGTGAGAAGGACGTACGTCTTCTCACGTCCGAGATATCCCGCAGATGGGGCATCATGATACTCGTACATGATCCCGAGTGGCAGGTCATGGTCATTTGGCACGACAACGCGGTCCGCGTTGTCGTCGACTGCATTATAAAGAAGCAGTCCGTCGTGCACTCGAAAGCGGTGTGCACGCGCACGAAGGTGCTTGGGCAGCTTCTGACGGGACTTGTCAGAAGGCGCTGTGCCATAGGCCAGCAAGAGTTTCGCGTCCGCGTCGTGCGCGTACGCGGCCTTCACATCATCCAACAGAGATGATGTGGGTTTGCTCGATCGCATGGCGTCAATGGCATTGACGTCAACAGCTTCTGCATAGTCCGGCCGACGTGATAACGCGTCGGCCACTACATTCAATCTTCCGGGTTTGTATTCGACCCGGAAGTTATACTCCGCAAAGAATGAGAGCCGTCTCGCCATTCTTTGTGATATGTGTGGTGACTTCTCTGCAGTGCGCAGTGATGCATGGTCGGTGTAGACCACAAACGATCTACTTCCAAGCAAATACACTCGGGACTTTGCGAGTGCGTATTTCATGGCAAGGAGTTCCTTGTCATGTAGCGGATAGTCGCGCTCAGCTGGCTTCAGCTGACGCGATTGGTAGTAGACGACACGATCACGGCCCTCGTGATCGTGCTGCATAAACGCGCATCTGATCGCGAAGTCGGATGCGTCGCACACTACGAAATGGGCGATCTTGGTCAGCTACTGCCAAGATCGGTGCCTCAGCCAAGCCTCGCTTGACTGCATCGAATGCCTTTTGGCAATCGGCTGTCCAATTCCACACAGCTTCCTTCTTAAGAAGCTGTGACAGCGGGCGGATCTTGCCCGCATAGTCCTCCACGTACTTGCACAAGTACATGGCCAAGCCAAGGAACTGCCTCAGTTCCTTGACACTTGAGGGCGTTGGCCATTCATTGATCACTCTGACCTTTTCCGGGTCAGGGCGAACGCCATTCTTTCCGACGAGACACCCGAGGACGGGTATCTCGCTCGCCCTCAAGATACACTTCTTCAGGTTCGCGTAGAGCTTATGCTTTCGCATAAGCTCAAGTAGCTTCCGGAGATGCACCCGGTGCATCTCCATGTCGGTCTTCCCGTCCACAGCCCGGCTGTGGATGAACACATCATCGAAGTAGCTCGGCGCGAAGTCGCGCACCGAGCGCAACAAGTACGTCACGCACCTGTTGAAAGTCGCAGGGGCGTTCTTAAGCCCCTGTGGCATTACTAGCCATTCCCAGAGCATGCCGCTTGGCGTGCTCACTGCCGTGAGAGGGATATCGCTCCCACGCATTAGGATTTGATAAAATCCATCTCGCCAGTCGAGAGCACTGTAAACGGTGCTCCCGGCCATCGAATCGATGATAACATCTTTTCGCGGTATCGGCGTCTGCGCCGGTACCGTCGCATCGTTCAGCTTGTTGTAAGCATGAACGATACGCCATCCGCCCTGTGGCGTTTTGACACAGAACGTCGGAGCACTGTGCGGGGACTTCGATTCCCGCACTTGTCCTGCTTTGCGACGACTTTCAAAGAAGTCGTCGATCGCCTTGACTTGCTCTCGCGGCAGTGGCCACTGCCGCGTAACACAATACTTTGTGCCCGGCACGAGATCAATCTCGTGCTGAATGCCCTTATCCTGCGGAAGCTCCGCAGGAATCTCTTCCGGGAGTACGTCTTTGTACTCCCTCAACAATTCGTAATAGGGACTCGACTTTAACGAGTCCCAACCTTAATTCCTCGAAGCGCTCTCGCTTCGTCTTCGCACTGAGAGTGTCTTCACTCTCAGTGGTACTTCCCATGAAGGGCTGCCTCAGCTCTTCGCTCTCGCTCTCCGTTCTTTCGCTGTTCGATAGAACGCAGACCTGCTCGATGCGTCCATCGTGCAAGTCGCGCGTGAAGCGCTTCCAGCTCATGACCAGAAGCGAGTCAACTCCGACGCCGTCGTCGGAGGATTAGCGAGTTCCATTTCGCAATACTGGAATCCGGTATCGGTGCGCGTCAAGACGCTTAGCGCTCGACGTCCGGCGTTACCGCCTCAGTCTGCCCAGCAGACAGTTCTTGTGGCGTCTCGGTCCCGGACCGAGACTTGCGCAGCGTTCTCCGCTTGCGCCGTCTTCTTTTTGTGCGGAGCCGGGCTCCGCACGGTGGTTCTTCTGGTCCAGGCCCGGCCGTGGACAGTTGTTCGCCGGCGGACCCTGTCCGCGGGCGCGCGGTATCAAGCCCAGCTTGGCCGCATGGCGCTTCGTCGTGCAGCCCGGCTGTACAACAGCATGCAAAGTGCGTCAGTGCGGTACGTTTGCAACCGTCCGCACTGTTTGCAGCGTCAACTCCCGGAGTCGATACGCCTTTGTCACCTCGACGCCATTCATTGGCGGAGCCCCTCATGACCGAGGGTGCGTCGGCTCCCGGAGCCGATGCGTCGTTGTCGACCTGACCTCTTCTTGTCAGGGATTGTCCCTTACACACTTGAACGTGGGTGTTGGTTCCCGGAACCAGCACATCTTGTTATTTCTACGTCGGCAGCACCGCCGACGTGGATCCCACGTGTGCGCATCCTCGCGCACCCCTTGGGCACTCCGGGACAGCGGCATTAAGCGCTGTCTCGACTGGCGAGTCGCGCGCACCTGCTGGTGCGTGCGCTGCGGTAACAGGGCCATCGCTCTCTGTTCCGCTGTCGCGGCCGAAGCGCACGAGCGTGCGCTTCTTCCAGTCAATTACCGGATCATGCCGTGCAAGCCACGGCATGCCCATTACCACGTCGAACTTATCGTCCAGGTCCAGGACGATAAAGTGTTCGACAAACACTCGTTGTTTGTATGAGAAGCGCACGTTCACGACGCGCTTCTCAGTCTTCACGATGGCACCCGTTGCCAGTTGTACCTCCAGAAAACTTCGAGGTACCTTTACCTCCTCGAAGTCGAGTCTCGGCAGGCTTCGTAGTCGAACAAAGTTGTTCGACGCGCCTGAATCTACCAAAGCTCGAAGAGAGTCACTCGCACTCTTCGAGTAAACCTTCAGGATGACTAGGCTCGGTCTGTCATCTTGTTTCTTGCAGCGAGAGCTGGTCTCACTGGGGGGGGGGGGGGGGGGCTGCAGTCCTCAGTGTCGCGTGCCCAATGTCGGCACGCGCGACTGCATTACCAGTAGGGCGCCCCGCGCCTACTGGATGTTCACGTTTTTTGTTTGTTCGCGGCGATGCCCGGCATCGCCACGACGGCCACCATTGTAGTGCACGGGAGCCGTGCACTCTCTGGCAAAGTGACCGATCCTTCCGCAACGGAAGCATCGCACGTTGCCTCCCTGCTGCTGGTAACCAGCAGTTGTTGCGTTCGAGAGGTCCATTGGTTCCGGACCTCCCGTCCTCGCTACCGGGCGCGGTTGCGGCCTCGGCACGTTCGCATGGAGTTTAGCCTGCCGCAGGCTAAACTCTTCTTGCATGGCAAGGGTGATCGCAGCTTCGAGAGCACTCGAGTACTCTCGGAAGAGATAGGACTTCACGGGCCCATCTTTAAGCCCCTCCATAACGTGACGACCTAGGTCGCCTCGTCAATTGGGTTCGTCACGATATTTGAGGCCTAGTGTCGTGCACGCTGCGCGTAAGCATGGACGTCATGCTTACCCTGCTGAAGGTCGAGGAACTCCGCCCTCGACCGGAACTCGTTTTGCGGGGGCTCAAACGTTTGTTTGAGCTCCTCTTTGAACACTTCTGAAGCACGTAGGATCGGAGATTCGGCGTCCATACGCCCAATTCCTTGCGCGTCCACCAAGACATGACATGGCGAACGCAACCTTCGACAGCGGGTCGACGATGCGTCGAGCCGCTATGGCTGTGTCGAGCTCGACAAGCCATCGGAGGAGAGGCTCGCCCTCTCTTCCCACGTAATTGCTTACGCTCAATTTTAATGATTGAGCACGCGGTGTCGTCCCCGACGACGCCGTAACTGAGGAAGCAGCATCACGCTGCTCCTTCATGATGAACCCCAGAGCAACACCATGTTGCTCCGTCCGCGATAGCGTACTCAGCATCGTAGCTATCGCTGCTTCTCCCATGACTGTTGACAGTCGTTGGAGGGCCTCCCACTCTGGATCTGACAGGTGGGGGCAGTCCGCGCGTGCAACATGCGTTGCAGGCGTATTGGAGCTCTCCATGGGCACCTCCGTGCTCATGGGGTTCTCAGCTCCGCGTTCGTACACCCTGTACGAACGTCACGTAGTCGGTCGTTGGACGGACTACAAAGTGCTACCAGGTGTAGTGGGTCTAACTTGACTCACTACTTTAGCTTACACGTTGCGCAACGTGTATGAGGAAGCGTAAGTACTTAGTAATTACTTGAGTTAATTATATTTGAATACACAAATATAATTTAAATCCGATAAGACTCCAAGTGACTTAGAATAGGTAGAATGAGAACTGTATTGTTTGTAAATTGATCTTCCTCCTAAATCTGCTAAAACTGTTTATCATCTATGAAAGGGGTTGACAGTGGCTGGCTGTCAGAGCCCCGCCAATATGCACGTCTCTAATTGGTAGAAAGATGCTGCTTTCTACCAATAGGATCTTTGGGTATGTGTGGACCACTCATTGTGGTGGCCCACTTCAATGTATCCATTGGTGTGCCTCACACCAATGTGAGGACGTATCTAAAACATTTAACAGATATCCTATCTGTTAAATTCACAAGTGGCTTGTAGCCACTTGTACGTGTAACCCCGTTACAGTGGGAGGTCTCCGGGATGGTGGCGGCAGTGAGCCGTCAGGCTCGTGACATAGGCCATGGGCGGGATCGTGAAGGGCTGCACAGCTTCAAGGTGCCAGACGACGGCAGCGATGGCGACCGAAGGCGGGGTGACACGGCGAGGAGTGACGCCGTGGAGTATGCGGAAGGGCAAGGCTACAGCATGGAGTGGAGTGTGTGGCTGAGGAGCAGCGAGAGAGGTGAGGATCAGCAGAGGGAGCAGATAGGATAGGCCGGGCTCTCTTGTAGGGTAGTGTAGGCGAGGGCAACTAGCGTGCGGTGTGGCCGCTCGACCCTCAGTTGGAATTATTCCCGGTTGGAGAGCAGTTAAGACTAATACAGGGGAGAGTGGTGCCGAACGCGGGTACAAGTAAAGGCTGAGGTAAGACTGAGGGCAGGACGACCAGTGCGGTTAAGAGGGCGGAACACAGTAGGGTGGTGGGGACCCTGGAGAAAGCCGGTTCACCCGCGCGCACTCGGGCTCGAGCTCCGGAGCCCGCAACAGTAGTTAGACGGATACGGGCTACCTGCGTGACACAGCCCACCGGCCTTTCCCGGGGCGTGGGTCGCCGATAATGTGTCCTCCCCACCGTCCCTATCCGAAGGACGGCTGGTCCGACGGCCAGTAGCTGTCTGGTTACTGTTGCGTGATTGCCTCGCACATGGATCTCCCTCATGGCGTCTACTTAAGTACCAGGCTACCTAGCCGGACGCACTACTCTATCTCTCCGGCCGCTCCGACCAGCCGACGTGCAATGGGATTGCCGGGGGGGGGGGCGGGTTAGCACCGGCTACACAACCAAGTGGAAGTAGTGAGGCGCTGGTCGGTTTCCAGCAGTGGTTAATTGTGTCATCAATTTACCATATATCTCACAGTCCTCGCGCTTTAGCATAACGAGGAAGCTGAACATCAATGAGATCGACATGGAAGGCAGGCATGGACTCTCCATGGCTGCTAAAGCCATTTACGAACCCCGATACGCCTTTGTGTACGCTCGGTATCCCTCTGTAAAGTGATATAACTGTACCATTTCTGTAACAATGCAATATAAATGCGGCATTTTTATGATTGTTTAGCTTGAAAAAAGAGTTTTTATTATTGGCAAACGGTGTACCCAATTCAATATCATATTGTATTGGCGGATCTCTGACGCAAATACCAGCTTACTGACCTCTGTCTTCAGTCACGGTGCTCTCCGACAGTGTGCGGGAACAGCAGCAGACAACACATACGAGTCCTCTGGCTTCTTGACCGCCGACTTCACCCAGAAGACCTGCAAGGCGTCAGGCGGCTCGATCGAGCCTAACTTGAAGGGCAACCAGAAGTGTTGCAACGTTCCCGATGCCCAGCAAGGCGCGTATAACGACTCTTGTAAGGGACAAAAGGCTGGAGGTAACTTTCTGCACTACTACCCCACTGCCCAGCCGCGCTAGACGAAACCATGCGAGAGGAGTTACGTACCACTGGAAGACTCCTTTTTGGAGATATCGCTTTGGGATGTGGACAATCATTCCATCATGTAGCGGATAATGCAATGAATTACGTTTCGCGCCAGCCACACTACAGTACGTCCAGCTTCACCAGTAGTTTTGCTAGAAGAAGAATTAAATTTGATTAACTATTTAGCGGACGTTTCGTTTTGCTAGCTACAGGTAGACCGAGTGGCTACAGTAAACAATTTGGTCTTATTTTGGGATCCAAACTGGTTGGCTTGGTGTGGGTAATCGTATTGATGTCGGCGTATCAAAACCTAGTCGTTTAAGCACGTCAGCAACTGCCTGTTTGGATAGCTTGAGCGTATCGGGATGCTGGAAGATATACTGGCAATGTCTACCAAATGACTTCACCAATCTCTGAATAATTGGCTGGTTATCTTCTGTTTCATGAAAGTGCAGTTCATTGCGTAATCGTCAAGTTGGATGAAAAACTATTGCTGTATGAACTCTCCATAATATTAGTAAAACCTTGTGTTGGTGTCTCCATCCCACTTCGATGTCTTGTGGTTGTGGGAAAAGCAAAAGCCGCCAGCATAAGTCTGTGCGGAAAGCGTTTCTCCATGGGTTCCAAAGCGTCACCCACATTTCATGTATTGCAGGGCATGTGAAGAAACAGTGTTCAACTCTTTCAATGGCTGTACATGATTCACGAACACATTCCTGTACTTTTGGAATGCGTGACTTGAGAAAGTAGAGCCTTGAACCAACAATCTCCAAAAAACAGTCGAAGCATGACGTCATGGATTACAGGAGTAAGACATCGGCGCAGTAGATTGTACTGGGATAGTGTCGAATGAATTCGTATTGTTGAACAACCTAGCGCTTCCATTGGATGAGTGCTTATCACGTTAGCAGGTCGTAGAAGTTCGTTCCAATCTGTCAACTGAAGGTTCGGGAAGAATCTGGTTCCTTTGTCTGTTATCACTCCAAATGTTGGTGGAAAAATCCCCATCGTAGCGGCACTCACTCCACCAGCTTCTGGGTGAGGTAACACTCGACGAAATACTTGAGTCATTTGATGGTATAACGTAAATATTTCAGACACAAAAATTCTTGATCCTAGCGTCGGCCGTACCAGTGTGCGAATCTTACAGAAAAAAAAACGTAAGCAGTGGGCCAGTGATGACATTCATCCAGAAAGTCAGCTAGACACCAAAGTTGTTTATGCTCTAGTTCACGGCACAGGAATCTAAAGTTATTTGTTCCTGTTCCCAGACAGTGTGTACGAGCCGCTTCTTGTCGATGATAAACTTGAAAGGTTGTTGATATATTCCACCAGATTGGACTAAACAGCGCGTATTGAACCTCTTGTGCTCTCGAGAACTGTAAAGTGTAACGGTGAGGCCATTTTAATCGGATCCAATCCTTTAATAGCTGACGCCACCAAATGGGTAACTTCGTTGCCCTCCAACCAGGCAGTTTTGGTGGGTTCTGGATAAGAAAGAAACTCAGCCGACCACTTCGGAGAAGATGCTCCGTATCGTTGGAACAATAATTCCGTTATTGGACGGTACCACACAGAGTTTGTATCTTCATTGTGAGTTTGCAGCGCCTGTATAAATTACAGAGTTTGTATCTTCATTGTGAGTTTGCAGTGCCTGTATAAATTATTGAAGTATCTTAAAACACTGTCTTTTGACAATTACTGCGATGTCCGGTACTCCAATTCCATCTTTTTCTCGTGGTAATATCGCCATTCCTTTTTTTACTATGTTTATTCCCCCGGATCTTGTTGACACTGTATTGTACAGCACGTATCGGGTCACAACACCTTGCCACCGATTAATACAACGAACTGGGATATTAACTGTTGTTGTGAAGTACCAGATCGTTGATACTATCATCGCTTGAACAATTAACCGGCGCCCCATTAGAGTACGTGCCCTTTCCTTCCACAAGCGAAGACGATTCATTAACTTTTGATCCAAAGTCTCGGCTAGTTGGGTGGAGGTATCAAAATTTCCGAACTGAATTCCAACGTATTTTACGATCTCATCATTCTGCAGCGAATGTAGCGGTTCAAGCTTGGGTACTGAGCGATGCCTATTTAGACTCATAATCACACTCTTGGCAGGGTTAAGCTTAGCGCCTGATCCAGCACAATACAATTCAACTATTCGCAATTGTCGTTGTAGATGTGTTACATCCATTGAAAACAACAGCGTCGTCTGCGAAAAATGCCACAGGAATCGATACCTCCTCATCAACCGCAACACCCCATTGCCGTTGTGCACGAAGCAAATTTCTCGAATGTTCCAGAGCTAAAGCAAAAAGAAAAGGTGATAACGAATCACCTTGCTTAACCCCTCGAGAGAGTTCTAGAGCATCTTGCGCCCATCTATTTATCATTAATGAGCATTGTGACCGATTGTAGAGGAGCTTTATCCATGTTAAAAACTTGGGTCCAAAAACTTGACGCTCCATTACTTTCAGTAAATAGTCTCTTTTCACGCGGTCATACGCTTTGGCAAAATCAAGAAATGTAGCAACAGCTTTCCCCCCTCGACTAGTTACCAAATGTTGAAGATCTCGAACTAGCATTACTTAGTGATGAATGGATCTTCCAGGAATGAAACCTTTTTGATCTGGATGAACTAGCAATGCCATGAAAGGTTTTAGTCTCTCTGTCAGTGTTTTGGATAGTACCTTGACTTCCACGGGCATTAGTGTTATCGGTAGAAAATTACCAGGGTTCGAACGGTCCCCTTTTTGAAAAGGAGCACCACCGATGAATACCTCTGATGTGGTAGAAGTTCTCCCCGTTGCAGCTGATATCGACACACAATGCGTAGTATTTCTCCAAACACCGCAGAATCACTTTGATAAAAGGCTGTGGTGAATCCATCGGGCCCCGGAGCAGAATGCCCACGCATGGATCGTATTGCATCAGCTACTACTTCCCCAGTTTGTTCCGAATCAAGAATTTGTTTTGCTTCCGTTGTAAGCGTACGATCAATTGAGTCCAGTAATTGTTGTTGGGCATTTTCATTTGGATGTGGTTCATTTTGCGAGTATCGGGAATCTCCGAGGATTTCCCCCCAATGACGTTGAAAACCACTAATAATGTCTGCTGGCTCGCTAGATACTGTTCCATCTGAGCGCATTATCCAATCCAACGGTGTATGTCGTGGTTCAAAACGTGGAGGGCGAAAGAAAAACGTCGAGCTTTTCTCTGATTCAGTTACCGTACGTTCAAATCCAACTGTACTTTGAAACGCCTCCCATTTTTCCTTACACTCCTCGTATCTCTTCTTTGCAAAATAAAGATCAAAAGAGATCTGCTCGTTGTCGATATCTCGAGCAGCAGCCGGAGCACATTTGTCCAATAGCTGTCGAGCATGGGTAAGTTCAGCTCGTGCAGTTGATTTCAAATTATGTTGGTATTTCTTGAGGTAGCTCTTCATTCGCTGTTTCCATGTTTTCCACACAATTCCGGGGTTCCTCGAGGTTTTTAGAATCTGGAGGACCTTTGTGGTGTAACAGACGTGCCAAAATCGTTAGCTTCCCACTCCCACACCAACAACACCTACGACCGTCGATCGTAGGCTTGTCGGGTGATCCGAAGATCGCCCCGTCCGTTTACAGCGGTGTAGTGGCTCCTTCCGAGACACCTGCCAAGCCCTTCCAGGAGCCGTGCCACGAGCACACAGCACGCTCCCCATACTTCTTCCACCTCTTCTTCTCCTTCTTCTCCTTCTTCTCCTTCTTCTCCTTCTCCTCCTTGAACCCGTGCCCTCCACCAAAGGGTGGACGGCGGCTTTCGCCTTGACGGGCCGTCGGTGCAAAGCCGCACCAACCTTAATTCGCTGGCGGGCCGAAAACCTGCGCTCGTACGTTCGACGAGCTCCTTGTGTAGTGGGTCTAACTTGACTCACTACTTTAGCTTACACGTTGCGCAACGTGTATGAGGAAGCGTAAGTACTTAGTAATTACTTCGGTTAATTATATTTGAATACACAAAGATAAGTTAAGTAAGAAAGGATTCCAAGTGACTTAGAATAGGTAAAATGAGAACTGTATTGTTTGTAAATTGATCTTCCTCTAAAATCAGCTAAAAACTGTTTATCATCTATGAAAGGGGTTGGCAGCGGCTGGCTGTCAGAGCCCCGCTAATATGCATGTCTCTGATTGGTAGAAAGATGCTGCTTTCTACCAATAGGATCTTTTTGGTATGTGTGGACCACTCATTGTGGTGGCCCACTTCAATGTATCCATTGGTGTGTCTTACACCAATGTGAGGAAGTATCTAAAACCTTTAACAGATATTTATCTGTTAAACCATAAGCGGCAATTGCCATGCACAAGTGACAGTTGTCATGCACAAGTGACTGTTGTCACTTGTGTGTGTAACCCCGTTACACCATCCCCCCGTTAAGCTTAGACGTGTCGGTCTCGACACGTCAATTAATATTGACTGCTTGTCAATTGTTTGTGCTGGGGTTTCCGTGCTCATCCGCAATGAGCACGATCAAGCTTGAAGACCACCATTGCAACAGAGTGTAAACTCTCTGTTGCTGTGTACAATGCGCGGTAGCGCGAGTTGCGCCGCTACCACGGGGACAGACAACACAGTGTCTGTGTACGATTCTTCGATGTCGACCGCGTCTATGCGTCGACATCTCTAAGCGAATTTCTGTTGCTTACCGTGATCGGGTAAGCAAGCGCCAAAGCACTTCGAGTCCTTCTCGAAGTGAGGCAAGTATTAACAACTCCACGCTGTTGCGGTGGAGGCTGGTGTCCGTCCAGGCGGCGGTGCGTATTAGCAACCGCGACCACAACAGGTATACTATGTATACCTGAGAGCTTCAATGATCTCCGTGCTAATTATCTAGCACGCGAGTCGTCAGGCGTTGTAGATTACTACAGCGCTCGCACTACCTTCTTGCTGGTAGTGCGTGTTGGGTTTCGTACTCCTTCACCGGAACGTCTTCCATCAGGACGTTCCGTGGTTCCCACGTGTCGTGTTGGGGAGGGAAACCTCTCCAGCGAATGCGAAAACAATCCGGACCTCGGATTGTTTTCCTATGATCAACAATTCGCTGGACGATCCAGCGAATTTCTCCGCGTGCGTCTCGCAGCGGTGGCGGAGGTGGTGGAAACACGCCCCGATGGTCAACGCCGTGTTGACCTTCATCTCGTGTTGCTCCACGACCAAGTGACGGTCGTGGAGTACCTTCAGAGCGCGGCGGTTGCCGCTCTGTTCCTTCGTGTCCCGGCTGTTGCGGTCTCCCAGACCGCCTTGAACGTGCCGGTCGGGCTGTAGGCCCGACTGTATTAACTGCTCCAGCGCGACTACGCGCTGGAGAGGAGGGTTTCCCCTGTCGAGTCTGTCTCTTCGGGTCAGACGAGCCACTTGGCTCGTGCTGGAGGTATGGCTTTAACCGCCCGACATAAAATGTCGGGTGGAGCCGCATGCTAGACGGTATGTCTAGCGTGTACGCGTTACCGTGGCGTGCCATCACCGTGAATGGCCCGATGAAACGCGGAGCAAGCTTGCTTGCTCCGAAATCCGAAACCGCATGTTTAGGCAGGTTTTGAGTAGATAACAAAACCAATGAATCCACGTTGAATTCATTTGTGTTGCCCCTGCCAATATTATCGGCGTTCAGCTTCTGTTTATCCACAGAATCTGCAATCGTGTCCTGGACAAACCGAATTACGGCTTGTCTTTTATTGATAAAGTCAATCGCATCCGAGCTGAACTCGTTCAGCTCGCTCTCCGCAAGAGGCCCGGCCTCTGCGTGGTTCTTCGCGGTGTCTGCGCCCTGCGCAGACCCGTGGTCCTTGTTCCTTGTGGAGTCTGTGCTCTGCACAGACTCGTTTTCCTTGGTCTGGGTGTGAGCGCCCTGCGCTGACCCTTGGTTCTTCCTGCCAAGGTCTGCGCCCCGCGCAGACCTGGTTGTCTTGTTCCTTGTTGTCGCGGCTGACACTGTGCAGGTGTCAGCGGCTTTTTGCGGCTGCTGTATTGCAGTCCTAGATCCTCCCCCACTTAAAGTGGGAGCCATCACTCCGAGTAAACTCGGTAGACGTGGATGCCGCATGGCATTCACGTAGAACGGTGTATGCCCGGTCGAGGCATGCACTGAGTTGTTGATGGCAAACTCTGCCATCGATAAGCACTCGCTCCAGTATTGGAACGAGTGAGCGTAGCTCTTCAAGATGTCGACGAGCACGCGATTCACGCGCTCGGTTTGACCGTCCGTCTGCGGATGATCCGCAGTCGACATTGAAAGTTGGCTCCCAAGAAGTGTAAACACTTCTTGCCACAGGTGCGCTGTGAAGCGCGGGCCTCTGTCCGACACGATGTCGGACGGCATGCCATGGTGTTTGAACACCATGTCGACGAACAGACGGGCCGTCTGCTTCGCAGTCACTTCTGCCGGCACCGCAGCAAGATGTACCATCTTGCTGAAGCGGTCGACGAAGACCACAACACCGGTATTCCCTCCGCTGTCCGGGGGAAGACCAAAGATGAAGTCCAATGACATGGACTTCCAACACTCCGACGGAGTCGGTAGTGATTGTAATGGAGCCTGCGCAAACGGCGCAGGCTTTACGCGTTGGCACACCTCGCAAGCACGGACGTACTTGCGCACCCACTTGTACTGGTGGTGCCAGTAGAAGTCACGCGTGAGAAGGACGTACGTCTTCTCACGTCCGAGATGTCCCGCAGATGGGGCATCATGATACTCGCACATGATCCTGAGTGGCAGGTCATGGTCATTTGGCACGACAACGCGGTCCGCGTTGCCGTCGACTGCATTATAAAGAAGCAGTCCGTCGTGCACTCGAAAGCGGTGTGCACGCGCACGAAGGTGCTTGGGCAGCTTCTGACGGGACTTGTCAGAAGGCGCTGTGCCATAGGCCAGCAAGAGTTTCGCGTCCGCGTCGTGCGCGTACGCGGCCTTCACATCATCCAACAGAGATGATGTGGGTTTGCTCGATCGCATGGCGTCAATGGCATTGACGTCAGCAGCTTCTGCGTAGTCCGGCCGACGTGATAACGCGTCGGCCACTACATTCAATCTTCCGGGTTTGTATTCGACCCGGAAGTTATACTCCGCAAAGAATGAGAGCCGTCTCGCCATTCTTTGTGATATGTGTGGTGACTTCTCTGCAGTGCGCAGTGATGCATGGTCGGTGTAGACCACAAACGATCTACTTCCAAGCAAATACACTCGGGACTTTGCGAGTGCGTATTTCATGGCAAGGAGTTCCTTGTCATGTAGCGGATAGTCGCGCTCAGCTGGCTTCAGCTGACGCGATTGGTAGTAGACGACACGATCACGGCCCTCGTGATCGTGCTGCATAAACGCGCATCTGATCGCGAAGTCGGATGCGTCGCACACTACGAAATGGGCGATCTTGGTCAGCTACTGCCAAGATCGGTGCCTCAGCCAAGCCTCGCTTGACTGCATCGAATGCCTTTTGGCAATCGGCTGTCCAATTCCACACAGCTTCCTTCTTAAGAAGCTGTGACAGCGGGCGGATCTTGCCCGCATAGTCCTCCACGTACTTGCACAAGTACATGGCCGCCAAGGAACTGCCTCAGTTCCTTGACACTTGAGGGCGTTGGCCATTCATTGATCACTCTGACCTTTTCCGGGTCAGGGCGAACGCCATTCTTTCCGACGAGACACCCGAGGACGGGTATCTCGCTCGCCCTCAAGATACACTTCTTCAGGTTCGCGTAGAGCTTATGCTTTCGCATAAGCTCAAAGTAGCTTCCGGAGATGCACCCGGTGCATCTCCATGTCGGTCTTCCCGTCCACAGCCCGGCTGTGGATGAACACATCATCGAAGTAGCTCGGCGCGAAGTCGCGCACCGAGCGCAACAAGTACGTCACGCACCTGTTGAAAGTCGCAGGGGCGTTCTTAAGCCCCTGTGGCATTACTAGCCATTCCCAGAGCATGCCGCTTGGCGTGCTCACTGCCGTGAGAGGGATATCGCTCCCACGCATTAGGATTTGATAAAATCCATCTCGCCAGTCGAGAGCACTGTAAACGGTGCTCCCGGCCATCGAATCGATGATAACATCTTTTCGCGGTATCGGCGTCTGCGCCGGTACCGTCGCATCGTTCAGCTTGTTGTAAGCATGAACGATACGCCATCCGCCCTGTGGCGTTTTGACACAGAACGTCGGAGCACTGTGCGGGGACTTCGATTCCCGCACTTGTCCTGCTTTGCGACGACTTTCAAAGAAGTCGTCGATCGCCTTGACTTGCTCTCGCGGCAGTGGCCACTGCCGCGTAACACAATACTTTGTGCCCGGCACGAGATCAATCTCGTGCTGAATGCCCTTATCCTGCGGAAGCTCCGCAGGAATCTCTTCCGGGAGTACGTCTTTGTACTCCCTCAACAATTCGTAATAGGGACTCGACTTTAGCGAGTCCCAACCTTGTTCCTCGAAGCGCTCTCGCTTCGTCTTCGCACTGAGAGTGTCTTCACTCTCAGTGGTACTTCCCATGAAGGGCTGCCTCAGCTCTTCGCTCTCGCTCTCCGTTCTTTCGCTGTTCGATAGAACGCAGACCTGCTCGATGCGTCCATCGTGCAAGTCGCGCGTGAAGCGCTTCCAGCTCATGACTAGAAGCGAGTCAACTCCGACGCCGTCGTCGGAGGATTAGCGAGTTCCATTTCGCAATACTGGAATCCGGTATCGGTGCGCGTCAAGACGCTTAGCGCTCGACGTCCGGCGTTACCGCCTCAGTCTGCCCAGCAGACAGTTCTTGTGGCGTCTCGGTCCCGGACCGAGACTTGCGCAGTGTTCTCCGCTTGCGCCGTCTTCTTTTTGTGCGGAGCCGGGCTCCGCACGGTGGTTCTTCTGGTCCAGGCCCGGCCGTGGACAGTTGTTCGCCGGCGGACCCTGTCCGCGGGCGCGCGGTATCAAGCCCGGCTTGGTCGCATGGCGCTTCGTCGTGCAGCCCGGCTGCACGACAGCATGCAAATTGCGTCAGTGCGGTACGTTTGCAACCGTCCGCACTGTTTGCAGCGTCAACTCCCGGAGTTGACACGCCTTTGTCACCTCGACGCCAGTTATTGGCGGAGCCCCTCATGACCGAGGGTGCGTCGACTCCCGGAGTCGACGCGTCGTTGTCGACCTGACCTCTTTGGGTCAGGGACTGTCCCATGCGTACTTGAACGCGAGTGTTGGTTCCCGGAACCAACACATCTTTTTCTTCCGACGTCGGCAGCATTGCCGACGTGGGTCCCACTTGTGCGCATCCTCGCGCACCCCTTGGGCACCCCGGGACAGCGGCATTAAGCGCTGTCTCGACTGGCGAGTCGCGCGCACCTGCTGGTGCGTGCGCTGCGGTAACAGGGCCATCGCTCTCTGTTCCGCTGTCGCGGCCGAAGCGCACGAGCGTGCGCTTCTTCCAGTCAATTACCGGATCATGCCGTGCAAGCCACGGCATGCCCATAACAACGTCGAACTTATCGTCCAGGTCCAGGACGATAAAGTGTTCGACAAACACTCGTTGTTTGTATGAGAAGCGCACGTTCACGATGCGCTTCTCAGTCTTCACGATGGCACCTGTTGCCAATCGAACTTCCAGAAGACTTCGAGGTACCTTTACCTCCTCGAAGTCAAGACTCGGTAAACTCCGCAGTCGAACAAAGTTGTTCGACGCGCCAGAATCTACCAGAGCGCGAAGAGAGTCGCTCGCTCTCTTCGATATTACCTTCAAGATGACCAGGTTCGGCCTGTCATCTTGCTTCTTGCAGCGAGATCTGGTCTCACTGGGGGCTGCAGTCCTCAGTGTCGCGTGCCCAATGTCGGCACGCGCGACTGCATTACCAGTAGGGCGCCCCGCGCCTACTGGATGTTCACGTTTTTTGTTTGTTCGCGGCGATGCCCGGCATCGCCACGACGGCCACCATTGTAGTGCACGGGAGCCGTGCACTCTCTGGCAAAGTGACCGATCCTTCCGCAACGGAAGCATCCCACATTACTTCCGTGCTGCTGGTGACCAGCAGCCGTTGCGTTCGAGAGGTCCATTGGTTCCGGACCTCCCGTCCTCGCTACCGGGCTCGGTAGCGGCCTCGGCACGTTCGCATGGAGTTTAGCCTGCCGCAGGCTAAACTCTTCTTGCATGGCAAGGGTGATTGCAGCTTCGAGAGCACTCGAGTACTCTCGGAAGAGATAGGACTTCACGGGCCCATCTTTAAGCCCCTCCATAACGTGACGACCTAGGTCGCCTCGTCAATTGGGTTCGTCACGATATTTGAGGCCTAGTGTCGTGCACGCTGCGCGTAAGCATGGACGTCATGCTTACCCTGCTGAAGGTCGAGGAGCTCCGCCCTCGACCGGAACTCGTTTTGCGGGGGCTCAAACGTTTGTTTGAGCTCCTCTTTGAACACTTCTGAAGCACGTAGGATCGGAGATTCGGCGTCCATACGCCCAACTCCTTGCGCGTCCACCAAGACATGACATGGCGAACGCAACCTTCGACAGCGGGTCGACGATACGTCGAGCCGCTATGGCTGTGTCGAGCTCGACAAGCCATCGGAGGAGAGGCTCGCCCTCTCTTCCCACGTAATTGCTTACGCTCAATTTTAATGATTGAGCACGCGGTGTCGTCCCCGACGACGCCGTAACTGAGGAAGCAGCATCACGCCGCTCCTTCATGATGAACCCCAGAGCAACACCATGTCGCTCCGTCCGCGATAGCGTACTCAACATCGTAGCTATCGCCGCCTCCCCAATGACTGTTGACATTCGTTGGAGGGCCTCCCACTCTGGATCTGACAGGTGGGGGCAGTCCGCGCGTGCAACATGCGTTGCAGGCGTATTGGAGCTCTCCATGGGCACCTCCGTGCTCATGGGGTTCTCGGCTCCGCGTTCGTACACCCTGTACGAACGTCACGTAGTCGGTCGTTGGACGGACTACAAAGTGCTACCAGGTGTAGTGGGTCTAACTTGACTCACTACTTTAGCTTACACGTTGCGCAACGTGTATGAGGAAGCGTAAGTATTTAGTAATTACTTAGGTTAATTATATTTGAATACACAAAGATAAGTTAAGTAAGAAAGGATTCCAAGTGACTTAGAATAGGTAAAATGAGAACTGTATTGTTTGTAAATTGATCTTCCTCTAAAATCTGCTAAAAACTGTTTATCATCTATGAAAGGGGTTGGCAGCGGCTGGCTGTCAGAGCCCCGCTAATATGCATGTCTCTGATTGGTAGAAAGATGCTGCTTTCTACCAATAGGATCTTTTTGGTATGTGTGGACCACTCATTGTGGTGGCCCACTTCAATGTATCCATTGGTATGTCTTACACCAATGTGAGGAAGTATCTAAAACCTTTAACAGATATTTATCTGTTAAACCATAAGCGGCAATTGCCATGCACAAGGGACAGTTGTCACTTGTGACCGTTGTCATGCACAAGTGACTGTTGTCACTTGTGTGTGTAACCCCGTTACACCTTGCCCTGGGGAGCAGATGTCCAGAAACCACCACACACTCACACACGCTTCTTGGACTTGCCGGGTGGTCGACATCACTTCCGGCACTTCGGTAAGCCGATCTCAGCGGTGAGCACGATCTAGTCCTACGGGGACGGTCGTACCTTGAAGAGTCGCCACGTGCCGCTTGTGTTGGACCCGAAAATTCCACTCTGTATTTATGTTTGCTTTGCGGGGCTCAACGGTCCTCCCTAAGGTCCCTATACAAATATCTAATGAAAATGGGCTGTTACGGCCTCTCCCATACTAAAACTAAGTCACTTCGCTGACCGACCCTTTAGCTCGCCGATCTCCTCGGCGAAACTCCTCGGGTCGGTGTCACGTGTACAAACTTGGGTCGGACTGGTTCTGGTCACCAAATCAAGTGCCTTGATGTAGACTCAGAGATCGCTTCACTGCACAGGCTTAGCTCGCCGACGTTGGAACATCGGCGAAATACTTGACCTTCGGCTGTAGGCAGCCTAGACGACGGGCGAGAAATCACGTCACTACAATGATGTCGACTCAGAGATCGCTTCACCGCACAGGCTTAGCTCGCCGACGTTGGAACATCGGTGAAATACTTGACCTTCGGCTGTAGGCAGCCTCGACGACGGCGAGAAATCACTTCACAACATTTTTTAGCTTCCTCCTGTATATCATCTCGGAGTTGTGGTATCTGAAGTAACCAGTCAGGAAGTCGCCAAAAAACCGGGCCAGTGGGTGATGCCACGATGTGAGCTCAACATGGTGAGCTCTGTGGTCACTACCTCCCCAATCTTTATATCCAGAATCATGATAACCTGATGACATCAAATCGTCAGAAATAAAGCTATAGTCTAACCGATTCCGACGAGGAATTGGACCCGAAAATATGGTTGAGTCTGGATGATGGAGTCTCCATGCATCTACCACATTTCGGTCTGTCATCCATGATATCAAAGCATTCCTACTGGAGTCAGGTCGAGAACATGCAGTGATCGTATCAACTCGTGGATCCAAAGCTAGATTAAAATCTCCACAGATCACATGGATCACATGAGGATTGCCTCCGTCACTATCAAAATCAGACTGAAGTCGTTCAAACAGTGCCTTCCTCAAAGCCGCATCGTTTGGTGCATATATGTTATGAATACAGCATATAGTTTCTCTCCAGTCCATCTTCATCAGCAGGTATCGATTCTAAATTGTTGCTGAAGAAACAATCTCCGCAGTTTCAACACCCGGGCAAGATCCGTGAATAAGGGTTGCTACACCATCACTTCTTGGATAAGTAGTCTGCGGTGCCGCACCATTTCTATCCGAAATACATACTCGTTCTCCAAAACTGTGCTGCACCAAGTAGCTAAATCGATTGACTTGATGTCGGTTTTTAAACCGCGTTTCTTGAATACATGAAAAATAAAAAATATTGAAGGTGCTGCGATATAAGAGAATGTCCACCCTCTTTTACTCCATGCGCATTGCAGGTCAAGATCTTGCAAGATTGACCTAGATCGAATTCGGGGGCCATATTAATTGTTGGCGGCCGCCTTCGTAGCTGGCGACAACTTTCCAGTGTCACAATCGGAAGTTCCTGAACAGTCAGTGAGCTTGAACATAACTTGAGCATGCCAACAATTAGTGAGCTCTTTGGTAGCTTTTGACTCAGCTTCTCAGCAATTGCTGGCCTAATGAGGACTGCATCAATTTCAAAAGGGTCTGATCAGAGAGGAGAGTGTGTTCTCCGCATCGAATAACTTCCTCATTTACCCCAGTCATGCACTCGATCCATTTACTGGAATTGGTCAGAAATGGACACATCGCGTTTATCAATAATTCAAACGCACTAAGCAGCTGTAAAATGCCCCATTTGGCATTCACTTCGTCACTTCGGAATTCCTGTTCCTCGACCAAAAACTGCATGAACGTTTTCCTTGTTTTTCCAAGAGGTAGATGAGATGCAACCACGCGTTTGTTAAATGATGATTCACATTCGGCCCCCGCCCGGTTTGCGAGGATGTGGTTGAGCAGGTGGATCGAAGCAAGCTCGTCGACATATTCTCCACCTTCTGCAAGGTCTGCACAAAGCGCAGCAGACCATGCCAGTGGCATCGCCGTGATAGACACTGCGATCTTGTCCATATTCTTAGAGGTCTTCAGAAGTGTTTCACATGCCTTCAAGTGCTGCATGTTTTGGGCAACGCGGTCCTCATGAGATTCGAGTTCTGCTTCTTCAGCAGCGACCAGGATCTCTTCCTCCGCCACTAACGTGTTACTAGAAGGGTTTCCAGAGGTGGAGGAGCGACGCTTCGTTGGTAGAGGCTCGCTATCCTCTTGGGTTGCCCCCGTAGGTGATAGATGAGGGATTACGAGAATGCCAGTAATGGTGCCTAACGTGAAGTCTGGTTCAAAGGTTTCAAACTCACAATCCATAATTTCGAGTGACGAGTATGGATTTACATCTGCCAACGACGCCTGGGATCGCTCAATGCGTTTCAAACCGGTTTCCATACGTCTGCCCATGTCCATATCCTCGCCACTTGGTGTTGATTGCATTTCAACGTCAAGCCCATCCGTTTCTAGCTCTGTGGAGCATGAGTTGTGAAGATCACCATTCAGTTCTTCTGGGTACTCATCCACCTTCGCTTGATTATTGAGAATGTCGGTTGCTTACAACCAGCTCAAATTGTTCTCGTTCATGCAAAGAACTCGCTGGTAACTCCGAGGTTACCGTAGGCTGCGGGACACGTCTCGGCAATGTGACGAGGCTCGCTCAGATCTTTCCGGCGAACCCGTCAATAGCCTGCCGCCAACGCACTCTATGTCCCACGCACGACCCTTAGTGGATGGGAGAGGGCAGCTGGCTTCAAGGAACCGCCGCTTCAACGAGAACTGGCTCGGAGACCATGGACACACTCTCGGCCGAAGCCCCAGGTCTCAGCTGGGAGACTTAGCTATTTCGCTGAGACTATTGCGACTCTGAAGCCACGATGACTGAAGTTGACTATGGATTGGCTTGACTCCTGTGAAGTTTGGATTGCGGTCACCCCGCTAAGCTATGCTGAGCTCAGACGTCCCGGATAGACACCTGTTGATGGCTGGATGCGCGGCAAACAGAGCCGACCTGGTCTCGGTTGAACTCGTTGCGGCTCGGCTGAGAGTCGGCCAGTTTTGGTGGTGAAGGCGCTGAAGTCTCCAAGTCTCAGCTGGAAGAACTCAAGTCCCCGCGTCTCAGCTTGGATCACTGAGACTAGCTGGTTTCAGCTGAAGCCAGTTGGTTTCAGATCTCACTACTCTGAGCTTGGGTGGTCTCAGCCGGAACAGCTGGAATCTGTATGTCTCGGCTCAGATGTTTCAGCGAGATGTGCTTGGGCTCAGCGAACGCCCCGGAGTCTCAGTTTGGCAACCCAGGTCTCAGATGATGCGGACACTGGTGGACATTTATGCTGGGTGTCTCAGTTGGAATCTCGCCTGAGACTATGGGGGCTCAGAGTGGCCGATGGGTACACGGTGAATGCGCGCTGCTGGAGGGTCGCGTCATCAATGATGACGGACTCATATATCAGCCGGGATGGGACCAGATGTACCCGGGTACGACTCACTTTCGACCAATGAGTCACCGGGGATCAGCCACTCATCACTGAAGCTTAGTTGAAGATCTGCTGAACCCATGCCTGACCACGCTGGATTTTGCTGAGCTCAGCCCATTATTGGCTAAAACTCAGGTTGAAACGCCGAATGCCTTAGGCACACAGGCAGCTCTCAGGATGGTCTTAGCACCCTTTGTGGGTGCTCTCTGAACGGCGCTGTGCGCCCCCACTTGATAGGTCTTTGTCTGCATGTGTAATAATTGAATCAGAATCGAATTTTCCCCGAAGGACGCAAGTGGGAGTGTTTCCTTGTGTAAAGGGTGCCGAGGACCGGTTCCATCAAAACACAACCCCATATAGTCTTTTTGGGTGTGCCTCGGTGTGAGGAGGAGCTTAATTAGTTATTTTACATTATTACGTGATTTGGACGACATTACCGACACGTATTTCGTATTTTCGGGGAGTAAGTGACTCTCCTGAGGTTTCGGCGGAGCGACTACGCGGGGGCTGAGATAGGCTCAAGTCTTCAGTGCGGTTGCTGAATTACGCTCATTTTGGAGCGTGGTGCGCGGGCGTCCCTGGGTGCAGAGCGAGAACCCAGACTCCGGACAGGCTCAAACCAAGCCAATTTTCTCGGGACCACTCTAGGTCTGAGGGGCGAGTGAAGACCTGTGGAAGCGGCTCTCAGCTGGAGCCGCCGGAGGAAGTGAAGAAGCTACGGAGACCAGGTCCAAGGTCTCGGAAGAGGTGGACAAGTTACGTGTGGAGTGTCGTGTTTTGTATTGGAGAAAACCCGGTGCAGATTGGGTTAGACACGTGCGAGCTGAGATCCGTTGAGTGGGGAGCAGGTTTCGTTTGGAGAGCGCTGGAGACATCTGAAGTAGGAACAAGGTTGATGTGGCTGGCTGACGTCTGGGCCCAAAGCGTAGTCCTAGGAAGAACCGTCAAGGGGATCGCAACGGAGGTGCACACGCCGCGCCTGACCAAGGGCCGGAGCTGGGAAGTTTCATCCGAGCCGTTGTTGGGCTGAGGTATTTCAGCTGAGACTCCAAGACTCTGAGCCTTCTGAGCTCTAGTCCGACGTTCGGCGGTCTACGTTTATTCAAGGATCGAACTGGAAACCCGGGAATTGGCCCGCACCTCGCCACAGCAACGTTTCGCAGCAGCTGAGTCTCTTTGGGTTTTTCGCTGTCGGGTTCGTATTGTTTGGCTGTTCACCGTCTGGTGGAAGTACCACCGCATACGGCGATTTTCGGAGGCCAACGGCACGTGCCGGCGGAGCATCACATCGTTTTCCTCGAGCAATGTGGTACTTACGACCACAGACCAACTGGTTGGTGACGTATCCGCCCACTTTTAGGCACGCAGGAACTTCTTCTTGTCCAAAGTAGAATCGCCACGTGGGTGTAGTTGTTTTCATGTTAACGTCACGCGGCGTCAGGAGAAATGGTCTGTCGCCAAGTCGAGTCAACCCATGAAGAGTTCATTGGCAATTTCAGTGGAGCGAACTCCAAAAACATCAAGGTAGAGCTTGTTGTCAAAAGGCGATTGTCTCTTGATCTTGAACTTGCGACCAAGTAGGTTGACTTCTTGGCCTACCAGCTTTCGTTCGGCATCACCGGAACGATCAAAAATAAGTATCGCACCAGCAGGTACTTTTTCCACAAAAAAAGTTCATAGCGCGAGAGTAGTTCTTGCACAACAGCGTTTCCATGGTCCTGAAGGAAGGAGTTGAAAATGACAGGTTTCGCGACGGTCGTGCAGTACGTTCAGGAGTCAATGATCACAGCATGCGTCGTCGACGTTGGCGTGAATGGACGGTTCTCCGTCACTAGGGCGAGGTATTCCGACGCCGATGTGTCGTTGCGCTTGTACGCTTCAACTAGTCGCGCCGCGTCTTCATCAGACAAGCGCGGCTCAGCTAGCATCGACTTGGAATGGCGCACACGCTCATATTCCTGCGATCGGAGGTGATCCGCCATGGAGGCAATTGTTCTCAGAGGGGGGGGGGGTTAGGGTGCGTTCCCAGCAAAACAATTTGTCCCAGTAGGTTTGCTAGTGAGGAGGTACCCGCATACGACGAGTCTCAATTGACAGCGATCTGCAATTGGCGCTCTCACAAAGCCATGATCTCTGTATACCATCCCTTGACTTCACCTCACGCGCTTGAGGGATGAGTTGAGCTGCATTGTGGAGTATATGAGCATGACCCGAAATCATATTGTCCAGGACAGCCCTCCATCTCCTGTGGACTTCTGGTATTGTACTAACCTCATTGCAGCAGGATGCTGGACATTCGATGTTCCATACGTTTCTACTGCCTTATACCTACACGAGATCTTACACTTGGTACGGGCGCCGCACTCACCTTGTCGTCGACTTCGATAATGGTGTACCTGTAGCAGTCGCCTCCTCGCACAGCCCCACGCCAAGTTTGATTCTCCTCCATGGTAGCCGGTTGCGAGTGCTTGCAGGCGAAGTCAGTCGTAAGTGAACTCTTCTACCACCTGTGTTGGCTCCGACACTTATCTCGACGAATGACTTGTGAGTCTTTCAGATCTGCATTCATATATGAATATATTGCTGGCAATCGAGAAATTTCAGACAACTCATTCGGCTTCATGGAAAACACAACTCGGCCGTAGCAATTGCATGATTCCGCCGGCGCAATTATGCCCAGCTCTGTCAATGCGCTCTGCACAAATAAAATGAACCCCCAAAAGCCGTCGGTACGATGTGTGAAATCAATTTTCAGCTCCACCAACATGTTGAGATTGTCGACATGTGGACACACACAACTTGGCACTCAAGATTCGTCGCGATGATCCATACAGCACGGATCGTGTTTGTAATTTGCCAGCAGAGTCGAAAGCTGCACCGCAGACTACTTTCATGATGACCTTCACCATTGTCTTGTTTGGGATGACATTCTCGCCATCGTCTTGGGTCAGCAGGTCAAACAGCTCGTATCTCTCACCTGCTGTGAGCTCTCGGCCGTTCGTGATGAGGCATTGAGCAAAACCATCAAGGTTGAGAACTCCTGCAGTCTCTAGCGTCTCGTTACCTCCTCCATTTGCGCATCGAGCACAAGTTACCAGACCGTCATAGCTCCTCGGAAGAATTCCTCCAGGTCAATCGTCTTCTGGTCTATACTGCGCCGATGCATCTTCCCTCTGAGTAAAGCGAAGTGACTATTTCGCTGCATATCTGGTGGAAACGTTTGCTTGCAACTCTCAAGAGCGAGAGTCGCTGGTATAGAAGGCCTGCAAGGCGTCAAGCGGCTCGATCGATCCTAATCGGATGGGTAACCAGAAGTGCTGCAACGTTTCTGATGCTCAGCAAGGGTGTTTAACGACTCTTGCAAGGGACAAAAGGCTTGAGACGCATTTCCGTACTTCCACCCCTCTGCCCGGCCGTGCTAGATGGAAACATGAGAGGATTTACAAACCAGTGGACGACTCTGTTTTTTAGATATACTCTGCAATGCAGCTCAACTCATCCCTTCAGCGCGTGAGGTGAAGTCAAGGGATGGTATACAGAGATCATGGCTTTCTGAGTGCGCCAATTGCAGATCGCTGTCAATTGAGACTCGTCGTATGCGGGTACCTCCTCACTAGCAAAACTACTGGTGAAGCTGGACGTACTGTAGTGTGGCTGGCGCGAAACGTAATTCATTGCATTATCCGCTACATGATGGAATTTTTATCCACATCCCAAAGCTATACCTCCAAAAAGGAATCATCCAGTGGTACGTAACTCCTCTCGCATGGTTTCGTCTAGCATGGCTGGGCAGTGGGGTGGTAGTGCAGAAAGTTGCCTCCAGCCTTTTGTCCCTTGCAAGAGTCGTTAAACGCGCCTTGCTGGGCATCGGGAACGTTGCAACACTTCTGGTTGCCCTTCAGGTTAGGATCGATCGAGCCGCCTGACGCCTTGCAGGCCTTCTGGGTGAAGTCGGCGGTCAAGAAGCCAGAGGACTCGTATGTGTTGTCTGCTGCTGTTCCCGCACACTGTCGGAGAGCACCGTGACTGAAGACAGAGGTCAGTAAGCTGGTATTTGTGCCCAGGCGTCGGTCGACCAGCACTTACGTGGGCATCAGCAGAGCGGCGAGGGCAACGAGGACGAGCTGGAGCTTCATGATTGGGGGGGGGCGTGTCGGAGTCGCAACTTGAGGCGGGTGAAGTAGTTTTCGAAATGAGTTGCAGTCCCGAAGCTTCAGTGAGGGGTGTTTGCTCGCTGTAGGGCCCTAGGATAGTAGGCGTGATAACGGCTCTGACTCAGGATCCACCTGGTTGTACTGCATGATAAGAGGGTAGACGAGATCTGTAGTTCAAGAATCCTTTTTTTCTGATCGTGCTGCACCGTTGTTGGTTTGCACGAGTTGCACACACGTGGACTCGTGCAGATGACGTCTTTTGCTAGGATCGACGATCCTACTCAAGACGTTTACGACATGCATTATTATGCTTTGCAATGCGTTTGGCGTGTGTCGTTTTCACCTTGTGATTTGCTCGAGTTATAATCGTTATAAAAACAGATGGCCACTAACTCGACCAAGTTATTTTCATCAGCCTCGATATCGATATCGATTTACGTTATCTGTGGTCGAATTGCCGATCCAAAAACGCAATTCGGGCCGATTTATTTTAAATCGCGATGGCTGTGTACGGATTATAATGCCGCGCTTTATATATATATAATATGCAATAGGAACTTACATCTGGACACTTGACGAGTGGTCAGTAGATCCCGCTACCGATCTGTCGAAGCACCGCAGTTTCCGAAAACCTTCATCGTGCACAAGTGCAGCATGTACTCTCTCAACTACCGTTGGCGAGCCGTTTTTCTTATACATGTGTGTGGAATCTGTATGCAGTATGTAAGGGATATATTTGGGCCTAACGTGCGAACACTGCAACGTTGGTACAATTAAAAAAAAAGTTGTTTTTGACCGATCGTGTGGTTGATGAAGGAGATCGAACTAATCGCTTCTTGCGTTGGCCGAGTGCCGTGGTAACCCGTGTTCGAAAGTACGTGAATGCCCACCCTACATCTTATTTTTAGAGGAGCTACAGCAGTTCATACGAAACTCTTTTCCTGAAGTGAAATGGTAGCGTAGTATCAACGTGAGGTTTTACATGTCGGGGAGCAGCTCGCGCCACAGAGAAGCGGAAAGCCCAGTGATGCAGCCGCTAGTTCACTCCCAGGCGAAACTAACGAGCCGTTAAACACGTCCAACAGAGCCGTACTGGAGTAACAGCGGCCGGCGATGTTACCTTGGTGTCCTGAGAACCAACGATGCGCTCGCTTTGTGAAGTAGGAAGAGGCGGTGCGATTTACCCACACCTGGTCTTTGTGGGAGGTCGATTTACTACCATATCGCATTTTTATGTCTTCGAATTATTTTATCACCGAGATCGATCTAAGCCCTAAATCCGAGCGACAAAATATCTGCAAACCACAATAAGCCGATAGGGATTATGGATAGGATGGGAAGGGACTGTGTTTTGTTAGAGTTCCCCGATTTGAATCATCGGATATGGAAAAGAACGAGAAAAACAGGTGCGCATAACGTGGGTGGAAATCTGCACGTAGTAGGGACTGCATTCCTATGGCATTGCACACTACATGTCATCGCATACACCCCCATTCTGCCAATCACACAGCTGTGTTTTAGCTTTGTGTGCATCAAGGACACTACCCATTATACTTGAAAATTGTATTGCATATATGTTTTCATACCGAACATTGTACAGTGCAAATTGTGAAACGTACGTCCCCTCCCACACTGATGAACCAACCGAGACACCTCGCCAGAGCGCTCGTAAAGAGTAGAGAACTACGGCTTGCCCTAACGAAAGTCTCCTGACACTAGGCTTAAGATAATAAGCTACCTGGTGATGGCATTTGCATCCTGTAGTGGCCAAGATCATTTTTTTTTTGCAGCTTTCAGCGTTTTTGGTGTTTTTGTACAGTATAGGATTGCCTTTAAATCGCGCCCATGACACCGGTGCAGAATCTGTGTACATTAGGCAAATCCTAACACGGTTTGGGATTTGTATGAACGGATGTCGACGGGACGCGTGGACTCATAATATGGTCCGTTTGCTGGTATAATTGGCGCTGGACCTGCCTCCGCGAATACCGCGCGGGTATAATTTGGCTGCGCGAACACGTAGCTACACTACCTCGCAATCGCTCACTACAGTACGATATTATGGTACTGTATTATGGTATTGCGGTACTGTATTATGGTATTGCAGTACTGTATTATGGTACTTTATTTTAGTACTGTATTATGGTACTGGAAGACTTCCAAACTCACACATCGCAAAAAGAAGATGCACTACTTTCCCCCTCGCATTCACGTGAAAAGGGGCTCGCAAATCACAGCACAAATTGAGCAGACCGGTTTAGCGTCTCCTCAATTTGAGAGCTAGCAAAGCCAATTGATGGCTGCCGTGGTAACCCGTGTTCGAAAGTACGTGAATGCCCACCCTACATCTTATTTAGAGGAGCTACAGCAGTTCATACGAAACTCTTTTCCTGAAGTGAAATGGTAGCGTAGTATCAACGTGAGGTTTTACATGTCGGGGAGCAGCTCGCGCCACAGAGAAGCGGAAAGCCCAGTGATGCAGCCGCTAGTTCACTCCCAGGCGAAACTAACGAGCCGTTAAACACGTCCAACAGAGCCGTACTGGAGTAACAGCGGCCGGCGATGTTACCTTGGTGTCCTGAGAACCAACGATGCGCTTGCTTTGTGAAGTAGGAAGAGGCGGTGCGATTTACCCACACCTGGTCTTTGTGCAAACGGATCCGTTGCCGTAACTCCGAGTTAGTTTTCTACCGGGGGGGGGGGGGGGGGTCTGGAGCTGCATCCTCAATACACACACACATTTCCCCTCCTTTAGTTAAAAGTGCTTAAGGCGCCTTTAATGGTCTGAAGTGACGTTGAGTCAAAGGCGCCGTATCGTAGGCAGACCAAGAACGTGGAGACATGCCGCACATCCAACATGTATTATTGTGGTTTGCAGATATTTTGTCGCTCGGATTTAGGGCTTAGATCGATCTCGGTGATAAAATAATTCGAAGACATAAAAATGCGATATGGTAGTAAATCGACCTCCCACAAAGACCAGGTGTGGGTAAATCGCACCGCCTCTTCCTACTTCACAAAGCGAGCGCATCGTTGGTTCTCAGGACACCAAGGTAACATCGCCGGCCGCTGTTACTCCAGTACGGCTCTGTTGGACGTGTTTAACGGCTCGTTAGTTTCGCCTGGGAGTGAACTAGCGGCTGCATCACTGGGCTTTCCGCTTCTCTGTGGCGCGAGCTGCTCCCCGACATGTAAAACCTCACGTTGATACTACGCTACCATTTCACTTCAGGAAAAGAGTTTCGTATGAACTGCTGTAGCTCCTCTAAAAATAAGATGTAGGGTGGGCATTCACGTACTTTCGAACACGGGTTACCACGGCACTCGGCCAACGCAAGAAGCGATTAGTTCGATCTCCTTCATCAACCACACGATCGGTCAAAAACAACTTTTTTTTTAATTGTACCAACGTTGCAGTGTTCGCACGTTAGGCCCAAATATATCCCTTACATACTGCATACAGATTCCACACACATGTATAAGAAAAACGGCTCGCCAACGGTAGTTGAGAGAGTACATGCTGCACTTGTGCACGATGAAGGTTTTCGGAAACTGCGGTGCTTCGACAGATCGGCAGCGGGATCTGCTGACCACTCGTCAAGTGTCCAGATGTAAGTGTCCTATTGCATATTATATATATAAAGCGCGGCATTATAATCCGTACACAGCCATCGCGATTTAAAATAAATCGGCCCGAATTGCGTTTTTGGATCGGCAATTCGACCACAGATAACGTAAATCGATATCGATATCGAGGCTGATGAAAATAACTTGGTCGAGTTAGTGGCCATCTGTTTTTATAACGATTATAACTCGAGCAAATCACAAGGTGAAAACGACACACGCCAAACGCATTGCAAAGCATAATAATGCATGTCGTAAACGTCTTGAGTAGGATCGTCGATCCTAGCAAAAGACGTCATCTGCACGAGTCCACGTGTGTGCAACTCGTGCAAACCAACAACGGTGCAGCACGATCAGAAAAAAAAGGATTCTTGAACTACAGATCTCGTCTACCCTCTTATCATGCAGTACAACCAGGTGGATCCTGAGTCAGAGCCGTTATCACGCCTACTATCCTAGGGCCCTACAGCGAGCAAAAACCCCTCACTGAAGCTTCGGGACTGCAACTCATTTCGAAAACTACTTCACCCGCCTCAAGTTGCGACTCCGACACGCCCCCCCCCCCCCCCCCCCCCCCCAATCATGAAGCTCCAGCTCGTCCTCGTTGCCCTCGCCGCTCTGCTGATGCCCACGTAAGTGCTGGTCGACCGACGCCTGGGCACAAATACCAGCTTACTGACCTCTGTCTTCAGTCACGGTGCTCTCCGACAGTGTGCGGGAACAGCAGCAGACAACACATACGAGTCCTCTGGCTTCTTGACCGCCGACTTCACCCAGAAGGCCTGCAAGGCGTCAGGCGGCTCGATCGATCCTAACCTGAAGGGCAACCAGAAGTGTTGCAACGTTCCCGATGCCCAGCAAGGCGCGTTTAACGACTCTTGCAAGGGACAAAAGGCTGGAGGCAACTTTCTGCACTACCACCCCACTGCCCAGCCATGCTAGACGAAACCATGCGAGAGGAGTTACGTACCACTGGATGATTCCTTTTGGAGGTATAGCTTTGGGATGTGGATAAAAATTCCATCATGTAGCGGATAATGCAATGAATTACGTTTCGCGCCAGCCACACTACAGTACGTCCAGCTTCACCAGTAGTTTTGCTAGTGAGGAGGTACCCGCATACGACGAGTCTCAATTGACAGCGATCTGCAATTGGCGCTCTCAGAAAGCCATGATCTCTGTATACCATCCCTTGACTTCACCTCACGCGCTGAAGGGATGAGTTGAGCTGCATTGCAGAGTATATCTAAAAAACAGAGTCGTCCACTGGTTTGTAAATCCTCTCATGTTTCCATCTAGCACGGCCGGGCAGAGGGGTGGAAGTACGGAAATGCGTCTCAAGCCTTTTGTCCCTTGCAAGAGTCGTTAAACACCCTTGCTGAGCATCAGAAACGTTGCAGCACTTCTGGTTACCCATCCGATTAGGATCGATCGAGCCGCTTGACGCCTTGCAGGCCTTCTATACCAGCGACTCTCGCTCTTGAGAGTTGCAAGCAAACGTTTCCACCAGATATGCAGCGAAATAGTCACTTCGCTTTACTCAGAGGGAAGATGCATCGGCGCAGTATAGACCAGAAGACGATTGACCTGGAGGAATTCTTCCGAGGAGCTATGACGGTCTGGCAACTTGTGCTCGATGCGCAGATGGAGGAGGTAACGAGACGCTAGAGACTGCAGGAGTTCTCAACCTTGATGGTTTTGCTCAATGCCTCATCACGAACGGCCGAGAGCTCACAGCAGGTGAGAGATACGAGCTGTTTGACCTGCTGACCCAAGACGATGGCGAGAATGTCATCCCAAACAAGACAATGGTGAAGGTCATCATGAAAGTAGTCTGCGGTGCAGCTTTCGACTCTGCTGGCAAATTACAAACACGATCCGTGCTGTATGGATCATCGCGACGAATCTTGAGTGCCAAGTTGTGTGTGTCCACATGTCGACAATCTCAACATGTTGGTGGAGCTGAAAATTGATTTCACACATCGTACCGACGGCTTTTGGGGGTTCATTTTATTTGTGCAGAGCGCATTGACAGAGCTGGGCATAATTGCGCCGGCGGAATCATGCAATTGCTACGGCCGAGTTGTGTTTTCCATGAAGCCGAATGAGTTGTCTGAAATTTCTCGATTGCCAGCAATATATTCATATATGAATGCAGATCTGAAAGACTCACAAGTCATTCGTCGAGATAAGTGTCGGAGCCAACACAGGTGGTAGAAGAGTTCACTTACGACCGACTTCGCCTGCAAGCACTCGCAACCGGCTACCATGGAGGAGAATCAAACTTGGCGTGGGGCTGTGCGAGGAGGCGACTGTTACAGGTACACCATTATCGAAGTCGACGACAAGGTGAGTGCGGCGCCCGTACCAAGTGTAAGATCTCGTGTAGCTATAAGGCAGTAGAAACGTATGGAACATCGAATGTCCAGCATCCTGCTGCAATGAGGTTAGTACAATACCAGAAGTCCAACAGGAGATGGAAGGCTGTCCTGGACAATATGATTTCGGGTCATGCTCATATACTCCACAATGCAGCTCAACTCATCCCTCAAGCGCGTGAGGTGAAGTCAAGGGATGGTATACAGAGATCATGGCTTTCTGAGAGCGCCAATTGCAGATCGCTGTCAATTGAGACTCGTCGTATGCGGGTACCTCCTCACTAGCAAAACTACTGGTGAAGCTGGACGTACTGTAGTGTGGCTGGCGCGAAACGTAATTCATTGCATTATCCGCTACATGATGGAATTTTTATCCACATCCCAAAGCTATACCTCCAAAAAGGAATCATCCAGTGGTACGTAACTCCTCTCGCATGGTTTCGTCTAGCACGGCTGGGCAGTGGGGTGGTAGAACAGAAAGTTGCCTCCAGCCTTTTGTCCCTTGCAAGAGTCGTTAAACGCGCCTTGCTGGGCATCGGGAACGTTGCAACACTTCTGGTTGCCCTTCAGGTTAGGATCGATCGAGCCGCCTGACGCCTTGCAGGCCTTCTGGGTGAAGTCGGCGGTCAAGAAGCCAGAGGACTCGTATGTGTTGTCTGCTGCTGTTCCCGCACACTGTCGGAGAGCACCGTGACTGAAGACAGAGGTCAGTAAGCTGGTATTTGTGCCCAGGCGTCGGTCGACCAGCACTTACGTGGGCATCAGCAGAGCGGCGAGGGCAACGAGGACGAGCTGGAGCTTCATGATTGGGGGGGGGCGTGTCGGAGTCGCAACTTGAGGCGGGTGAAGTAGTTTTCGAAATGAGTTGCAGTCCCGAAGCTTCAGTGAGGGGTGTTTGCTCGCTGTAGGGCCCTAGGATAGTAGGCGTGATAACGGCTCTGACTCAGGATCCACCTGGTTGTACAGTCGTGCACCTCTAAATTGCACCGGTATCAGCCTATAGCCTGCGAGATCTAATGATAACGCCCGACTGGCTGCGCAAGTACCTCTGCCCATCACCTTCAGATGATTAACCTCAACGATTTTTTTCCCTCTTAAAGGAGGGATGACACTTTCAAGGATCTCGTTTCAAATCTTGGTGCGAAGACCATCAATACAAAACCTCAGTTTAATTTTCGCCGCAAAAGCCGTGACACGTCGACCATCCTCTTACGTCTAGTTGACTCTCTTTCAATTAGCCTGAAGGTCCAGTACCACGACAAGAAGGAAGACGCCGAGCTTGACATGTTCTCCAGCGGAATTGCATACACACCAGTGGAATTCTCTTTATGAAGTGGCTGTCTGAAGGCTAGCGTGATAGGCAATCCGTATTTGTAAGTGCCACACAAGAATTGTGTCAAAGACTGACATGGGTTTCTACTGAGTTAATGTAATAAATCTCAGTGGTTCCACTGAAGCGCCTGTTTCTGGTCTCCTTGTGTAATTGGTATAGCACACGCGCGACAGACGCGTCTGTGAAGGAACAATCAATTCGGGGGTAACTACTCCTTTTCCCGTGATTCTCCTTATACAAAGTCCAACATGCAATTTGGTGAAGATTTGATAATTGGCTGATTGCAAACTAACCAGTTAACCGACCTAGTGTGTTCGTCATAGCGTCTGTCTCAGACCAGACCATATCGGCTACATCATCATACACTGTACCATCATCATACCGCATCGCCTCTGTCCTCAGCGAAGTTTAGTCCTAAGCGTATTTTTGTTTCAGCCAATGAAAACAATGCATTGACACCGCATGTCTGTAGTTAAAATTCCATGTTGACCAGCTAATTATAGGCTGCCACCAGCCATTCGGTCTCACTGTTCAAAGTGCTATGGGTAGACCACGCACCACAGGAACCGGCAAAAAGCCAAAGCGCTACACCCGCATTGCAGTCGACTATACGCACAAGCGCCGCCTTCTCGAATCCTGGCTGCTGGCTATTCTGTAAACGAAGCTATTGCACACTTCTACCTAACTTGCAGCAGGCAAACAGGTTTGTAGTGATGATGATTATTCCAGCAGCTCCGACGATGAGTTTTCTAGATGCACAATACAACACGTTACTTTGATGAGACTTAATTGCGAAGGTAACCAAGCGAGCTTGGACACGTAGCTCAATTGGGAAAGAGCACCGCAATTTTATGCGGATGGACGCTGGTTCAATTCCCGCCGTGTCAATACTTTTTGATTGGTCCAAAATACCAAGAATTATTATAACTTTTACTTTTTATCATTTAATTCTGAGACTTGGCAACAGATGTACCGTAAACTGCATACATTGCAGTTCGCTTAGGACAGGGGCGATGCGGTAGTAGAGTATGATGATGCAGAAACAGGACAGAACCTAAAAAAACACACACAAACATGCTGTAGTGCCTATCACAACAAATCCTAAAAATCCTTTTGACTTGGCGGAACTATAGTGACTGGGAGGGATGACGTGCATCGTAAGCGGACCAGCGGCGCTAAGCTTGGCTGGGCACCCATTCGGTGCACCCGCTGTTCGCTTCGCTCACGATTTATAGATTGTACTTTCGGCCCAGTACAGTCCGCGGCTCGCTGGAATGCTCAGTGCTGGGCTCGCCTCCGCAAATACCGCGCGGCCTTGCTTCGCAGGCTCCCCACGTGGGTTTGCTGCGGCTTCGCGACCTCACTACCGCGCGCCTCACTTGGTCGAAGGCGCTGGCGCCTCGTCTTTAATGATGTAGCCCACCCTCTGGGGAATAAACGTGTGTTTCTACTATTTTCTGTGAAAACAGGTGTATATTTATCTATGTATCCAGACTCCCATCATTTTGTGGAATCACATATAAATCGTTCGGTATGGTCAGGCTTATCAATGTACTGTAAGGATTGGTGACGATTTCTGGTAAAAATAATGGGGATTTGTTGTGGCCAAAAACGGATCTCAAGGGACGCCTTGTCTGGTCTTTGTGGGAGGTCGATTTACTACCATATCGCATTTTTATGTCTTCGAATTATTTTATCACCGAGATCGATCTAAGCCCTAAATCCGAGCGACAAAATATCTGCAAACCACAATAAGCCGATAGGGATTATGGATAGGATGGGAAGGGACTGTGTTTTGTTAGGGTTCACCGATTTGAATCATCGGATATGGAAGGGAACGAGAAAAACAGGTGCGCATAACGTGGGTGGAAATCTGTACGTAGTAGGTACTGCATTCCTATGTCATTGCACACTACATGTCATCGCATACACCCCCATTCGGCCAATCACAGAGCTGTGTTTTAGCTTTGTGTGCATCAAGGACACTACGGTTGAGGTTGCACTTCGCTGTCCGATCGACTGTATCCCTACCACGAGGCAAACGGCCTGCGCGTGCTAGCACGTGCCACCGGGGTCTGTGGTTGAAGATAGGAAGATCTCGCAACCTGATTGGCTGGACTATCTCTGATACTGGAATGTGATTGGACGACAACTTCAATTTGGGTGCTTATGATTTGCATGTGTTGAGTCAACCGTTTTGAGCCGCAGCCGTGACTAGGCGGATCAGTCTTACGACAGGCAACTTCGTTTGGACCGCAGCCGAGATCGTTTGGACCACATCTACAAGCCTCACCTACTAGGGAACATTGCATACAGTAGGGACTGCTAGCTGGCAAACACACTAACCTAAATCGAGCTCACTTTCGGATTTCCTTCCAACTACTCACTCGACTACCAAGCCTCATTCGCACACTCTCAATTGGTTATGAGTCCAAGCTACGCGGACACCGTCAAGCTCGTGGAAGATAACTACTTCCACTGGGAGTTCAACATGCGGATGAAGTTCTCGCGCAAGGGACTGCTGCCCCACATCATCAAGGCGGAGTTCGACTCGGTGAACAACCGCACCACGGATGCATGGAAGACCGACGATCTGAAAGCCCTTGGAGTGATCGCTGGCGACGTCAGCCTCACATTCCAAGTCTACATCCGTGGTGCGATGAGTGCGATGGACGCACGGACCATGCTCCAGGAGCAGTTCAACCGGAGCACGCTCAAGAACCGACTCCTCGTCACCAAGAAGCTGCATAACTTCAAGATGGAGCTCGGTACGCGGTTCACGACGCACGTGGTCCGATTCAAGGAAATCGTGCTCCAAATGGAGATGATTGGTGAGCCTCTCAACGAGACCCGCCAACTCGTGCTGCTGCTCGGCAGTTTGACCGACGAGTACCGGATGATCAGTACCGTGCTCGAGAACACGCCGAAAATGACGCTCTCGTACGCAATCCAAGCGCTCTCTGGTGTTGAAGCCTCGGATGACTCGTCATCGACTCAAGAGAAGGCGTTTGCTACGAAGAAGAAGGAGAATTTCAAGCATCGGTTCAACGGCAAGTGGTTCTACTGTAAGAAGACTGGCCACAAGGAATTCGAGTGCCGCAAGAAGAAGGTCGACAACGAACGTGGGCAAGTCGCGCAAGCCGCGTCCGACTTCGCGTTTACGGCAACGGGTGCGATGGACAAGTCGGAGTGGCTCGTGGACTCCGGTGCCAGCTCGCACATGACCAGCGTCCGGGACAAGTTCGTGTCCATGAAGCAGCTGAAGACGCCAGTCCGCATCACGATCGCGGATGGCACGAAGATCGACGCAGTTGCAAAGGGCACCGTCGGAATGAAGCTGATCAACGGAATGTCTGTCGCGCTGTCGGATGTGCTGTACATCCCTGAAGTTGATGGAAGCCTCATCTCGGTTGCGAAGCTGGCCGAGAAGGACGTCGTCGCACAGTTGAGCAAGGACAAGTGTGTCTTTCGCTATGGCGATGCTACCGTTATGGAGGCCAAGCGTTTTGGAAACGTCTACAAGTTGAAGACAGTAGGGGGCGAGGTGTGTCGTGCGGCGACGACATCTCGTAAGGAGCCATGGGCCGTTGTGCACGCCCGTCTCGGCCACATCCAGTTCAAACGTTACGAACAGCTGTTGACCATGGCAAACGGAGCGCCTTGCGTTTTGGATGGTGTCACAAGTGGTACCGTCTGCGCAGGCTGCTGCATCGGCAAGATGAGAGCTGACGACTATCCGCGACACCCGGAGAAGCTCGTCAAGAATGCAGGCGTACTGGATCTGGTGCACATGGACGTCATGGGTCCGGTGCAGACCAAGACACCCGGTGGCTGCACGTATGTGGTAACCTTCATTGATGACTACTCACGTGACGTGACCATCTACTTCATGAAGGCCAAATCGGAAGTGCTGTCGAAGTTCATGATCTTCAAGGCAGCAATGGAGTACGCAACAGGCAGGGCGATCAAGCGCCTACGTTCTGACAATAGTGGCGAGTACACGGGCAAGCAATTCAAGGTCTACCTTGACCGCAGTAGCATCAAGCATGAAAAGACGGTGCCATGCACGCCTCAGCAAAATGGACCGGCTGAGCGCATGAACCGAAGTTTGGTGGAGATGGCGCGCTGTATGCTCTACCACGAAGCCATCGACAAAAAGTGGTGGGCCGAAGCCGTGAACACGGCTGCGTGGATCATCAACCGGCTCCCCAACTCGGTGATTAAGACGCCCTACAAAATTGTGCATGGAACCAAGCCGTAGCTCAAGAACATGAAAGTATTTGGTTCCGTTGGTTACGCGCACATTCCCGACGAGAAGCGCCGCAAGTTGGATGCTAAGGCCGTCAAGTGTCGATTCGTGGGCTACGAGGATGGTGTCAAGGGATACCGAGTTCTCAACGTGGCGACGGGAAAGGTGCAAATCGTGCGCACCGTGAAGTTCGTGGAAACAACAAGTCTGAATGACATGGTGCAGAAAATGGAGCTGGATGACGATGAAGTCAAGGTGGAGCAGCCCAGCCATGGTGGGTATCAATCGGACGAGTCAGGACAAGTCGTGCCCATGGATTCTGAAGTTGGGGACGTGCTCCCACTGCAACGGATCCCGAAGCGGCAGGCGCTCGCAAGAAACAAGTTGTGGCGCCCTCGACTACTGGCATGAAGCGCCAGAAAATGATTCAAGGCAGAGCTCAGGTCAACAAGGACCAACTTGCAATTGAAGGTGGCCAAGCAATGGCTGCAACGGAAGAGGTCCCTACGTCATATGAAGAAGCTATGGCGAGTGCGGACCAAGTGGAATGGAAGAGGGCTATGCAGAGCGAGTTGAAGTCGCTCGTGGCCAACAAAACATGGAAGCTGGTGCCGAGACCAGCTCATCAACGACCGATCGGTTGTTGTTGGGTATTCGCATTGAAACGCAACGAGAAGGGACAAATAATTCGTCACAAGGTCCGTCTCGTAGCCAAGTATTACTCGCAACGTCACGGAGTGGACTATGAAGAGACGTACGCCCCGGTGGCTTACCTGAACTCGATTCGCGCCAAACTGGCGAAGTGCGTCGCAGATGGATACGACATCGAGCAATGCGACGTCGATACCGCGTTCCTGTACGGCAAGCTAGAAGAAGATATCTACATGGACTTGCCAGAGGGACTCCGATACCTCGTGACACTTGCCGAAGACGATGGTGAAGAGGACGTCGTTTGTGTGTTACTGCAACGTTTGTACGGACTCAAGCAGGCGTCACGAGTATGGAACGAAACCATTGACGCGCACCTCAAGGTGATGGGATTCAAGCCTGCTGACGCCGACCCGTGTGTGTACACAAGAGGGGATGGAAACGACCACTGCATTGTGTGTCTCTACGTGGACGACACGCTGATCGCATCGCGGGACAATGCGGTGATTACATCGGTGAAGGCTGGAATCGTGGAGACGTTTCGAATCAAGGACCTCGGGCGCGCACGTTTCATTCTTGGAATTGAGATCGACTACAACATGGATCACAAGACACTGAGGATCTCTCAACAAGCGTACACCGAGTCGATCATCAAGAAGTTTGGGCAAGAGAACGGGAAGCCGTGCACATCGCCTATGGAAGCTGGAGTTCATCTGACCAAGGCCGACGAACCGCAGGCGGAAGAAGAGAAGCCCAAGATGAAGTCGAAGCCCTACCGATCGCTGGTGGGCAGCCTGGTGTACCTGACATGTGGAACACGACCTGACATTTCGGCCGCTGTTGCCAAGTTGAGTCGTTTCCTGGAGAAACCTGGCCAGAAGCATTGGGACGCCGGAATCAAGGTAGTGCGCTACCTACTGAAGACCAAGGACGTGGGCATCACGTACGATGGGTTATGTGGAGCCTACTCGGATGCGGACTGGGCCGGCAGCCGCGACGACCGTCGTTCCGGAAGCGGGACGATGTTAATGATGTGCGGTGCTCCTGTGGTGTGGCGTTCGACGTATCAGAAGACTGTCGCGTTAAGTTCTACAGAGGCCGAGTATATGGCACTGAGCGAATGCGTAAAGGAGTGCGTCTGGATGCGCCGTCTATTGAAGGACATTGGCACTGAACACGTGGGGGCTAAGGTGATCTATGAAGACAACCAAGGCGCGATGGCACTGGCGAAGAATGTTGGATACCAAGCTCGCACGAAGCACATCGACATACGCCACAACTTCATTCGCGAGAAGGTGGTGAGCAACGAAGTCGCGCTGGAGTATGTGGAGACCAAGAACCAGCTCGCTGACTTAATGGCGAAGGGTCTATCGTCGAAGACGCTCCGCTACTTGATGATGTGTAGAAACGTTGGACCCAAGCTCGAGACATCGAATTGAGTGGGGGTGTTGAGGTTGCACTTCGCTGTCTGATCGACTGGATCCCTACCGCGAGGCAGACGACCTGCGCGTGCTAGCACGTGCCACCGGGGTCTGTGGTTGAAGATAGGAAGATCTCGCAACCTGATTGGCTGGACTATCTCTGATACTGGAATGTGATTGGACGACAACTTCAATTTGGGTGCTTATGATTTGCATGTGTTGAGTCAACCGTTTTGAGCCGCAGCCGTGACCAGGCGGATCAGTCTTACGACAGGCAACTTCGTTTGGACCGCAGCCGAGATCGTTTGGACCACATCTACAAGCCTCACCTACTAGGGAACATTGCACACAGTAGGGACTGCTAGCTGGCAAACACACTAACCTAAATCGAGCTCACTTTCGGATTTCCTTCCAACTACTCACTCGACTACCAAGCCTCATTCGCACACTCTCAATTACTACCCATTATACTTGAAAATTTTATTGCATATATGTTTTCATACCGAACATTGTACAGTACAAATTGCGAAACGTACGTCCCCTCCCACACTGATGAATCAACCGAGACACCTTGCCAGAGCGCTCGTAAAGAGCAGAGAACTACGGCTTGCCCTAACGAAAATCGCCTGACACTAGGCTTAAGATAATAAGCTACCTGGTGATGGCATTTGCATCCTGTAGTGGCCAAGATCGTTTTTTTTTTTGCAGCTTTCAGCGTTTTTGGTGTTTTTGTACAGTATAGGATTGCCTTTAAATCGCGCCCATGACACCGGTGCAGAATCTGTGTACATTAGGCAAATCCGAACACGGTTTGGGATTTGTATGAACGGATGTCGACGGGACGCGTGGACTCATAATATGGTCCGTTTGCTGGTATAATTGGCGCTGGACCTGCCTACGCGAATACCACGCGGGTATAATTTGGCTGCGCAAACACGGAGCTCTGTTGGTTTTGGTGTTTGTGTGGAAGAGGGCAAATGCCGAAGTGAGATTTATCGTGAAGCCTAAATCTACGTTACTGTCCTCCTCTTCCTGTTGTTCCCCTTGTGCTCCTTGATGCCTCTCATCATGTTGTTTACCCTACCGAGGACTCAGTGCCAGTCATCGGTTTATCCAACCACATCACGGCTAGGCACGTGCCGTGCCCACCGTCAACTCGTCCACCGCGGAGTCATCTCCGGACGAGTCTTCGCTGGGTCCGTCCCGTCTCCGGATGAGTCTTCGCTGGGTCCGTCCTGTCTACACTGGCGGTACACAACACCATCAGTCTTGTCTACACTCGCGGCGCACAATCCCAACACTCCCACTCGCCGCTAGTGTTGAGCAGCCTTGGCGATGACTCGACTCGCCTCGAGCAGGTACTGCAGGCGCTTAGTTCCCACAGCCTTCGTGAACATGTCGGCGAGCTGATCCTTCGTCGGCACGTAGTCGACCGCGATGACTCCCCGCGCCACGTTCTCACGGACGAAGTGGCGCTTGATGTCCACATGCTAGGTTCGAGCGTTGTAGCCTGCGTTACTTGCCAACGCGATGGCACCTTGGTTATCCTCCCACACTCGCGTAGCTCCCACTTGCTCGTGGCCCAGGTCCTTCAGCATGGCTCGGGCCCACGGCACCTCCTGGTGCACAGTCCGAGTGCCATGTACTCGGCTTCCGCCGAGCTTAGCGCCACCGTGCGCTGGTACTTCGACTTGAAGACCACCGGCGCCCCGCGGATCATCACCATCGTTCCGGACACTGAGCGGCGGTCGTCCAGATTGCTGCCCCAGTCCGCGTCCGTGTACGCCTCGACCACGATCTTCCCCTCGTTGCCGTTGTAGATGATGCTGACGTCTCGGGTGCTCTTCAGGTACCGGAGCACTCGGACCGCAGCCTTCCAATGCTGTTGCCCAGGATTCTCCAAGAATCTTGACAACTGTGTGACTATCTATGCCACATCCGGGCGAGTGCACGTTGTGATGTACAACAGACATCCAATGAGTGTTCGGTATGGCTTTACCTGCCTTGTCTCCCGTTCGGCGTGGGTCGTTGGTAACTGAGTCTTCGTCAGCTTCAGGCCCAACTCGCACGGGTTCACCACCACCTTGGCGTCCTGCTGGTTGAACCTCTTCACCACGTCGTCAATGTAACGCGTCTGCTTTATCATGAGCGTCTTGGCCATGTAGTCGTGGTTGATCTCCATACCAAGGATGAACTTGGCCTCGCCCAACTCCTTCATCTTGAACGAGTTCTTGAGCGCCACCTTGACCTCCTGGATCTCGGTAGTTGTCCTGGCCGCAATGATCATGTCGTCCACGTACAGGCAGATGTACACGTACTTGTCATCCTTGCCCTTGACGTAGACGCACTGGTCGGCACCGCAACTCCGAAATCCGATGTTCACGAAGACTCGGTGGATAGTCTTGTGCCAAGCATACGCTGCTTGCTTCAGACCGTATATCGCCTTCTCGAGTCTGCATCATGTTCCTCGCGTCCGCGACGCCATAGGGCACCTCCATGTACACGCGCTCCGTGAGTCCGCTGTTGAGGAACGCAGTGTCCGCATCCAACTGCTCGGCCACGTACACCTTCGCCACCACCACCGACAACATAACTCGGATTGAGTTCATGTTGGCCACTGGCGAGTATGTCTCGAAGAAGTCTACGCCAAACTGCTGCTTGAACCCTTTCGCCACCAGGCGAGCCTTGTACCTGATTACTTGGCCATGCTCGTTGCGCTTCTTCGCGAACACCCATCGACATCCGATCGGCCGAGCATTCGCTGTCCTTTGTACCATCGTCCAGGACCCATTGTCGGCGTGTGCTTTTAGCTCCGCGTTCATCGCCTTGATCCACTCCGAAGACTCGTTGCTACGCATCGCCTGCTGATACGTGCTTGGTGCGTCGTCCGCCTCACCGACATCTACAGCGTACGCCAACACAGCTTCGGCAAGTAGGTTATCCTCGTCATACCTCGGTCGCTTAGGCGATGGAAGCCAGAAGTGATCGTCGTTGTCCGAGTCTTCGCTGCTGTGCATCCTCGAGTCTTCGGCGCCTGCTAATCCATCTCCAAGAATCGAAGATTCACGTACACGCCGGATTCGTTCCGGTTCTGGGTGGAACATCATTTCCTCAGTCATCGCTGGGTTCCCCACCCTTTGGAAGTTCGTCAGAACCTGTACCGATGACTCATTCAACTCCGCCTCTCGCATTTCCGAGTCTTCGGCGGTTTCTCCCACTGACTCCAATGGGTTATCACTCGAAGTTTGCTGCGCAGGTTCCGGTAATGCAGCATCCTCTCCATCCTTCGTCACTTGGATGGTCACCGAGTCTTCGGTGGACGCCGTGTCGTAGATGCCATTTACTTCTCGTTCGTCGAGTTTCACCGATCTGGTCACCTCCACCTTGTTTGACTCCAAGTCGTACACTCGGTAACTCTTCGAGTCTTCGGCGTACCCCAGGAACATGCACTCGAAGCTCTTTGCTTCCGACTTCGTGCGTTTTGCCTTGTCAACGTGTGCATACCCGATCGATCCAAACACACGTAAGCGGTCCAACTGAGGTTTCGCCTTGAACGACAACTTGTACGGAGTCTTCGTTGGGTGCATACTGTTGGTCGACTGGTTGGTTATGTACACTGCCGTGCTGACTGCCGGTGCCCACCACAACGTGGTCACACCCTTGTAATGCAGCATGCTCCGAGCCTTCTCCATGATCGTACGATTCATCCGTTCTGCCACTCCATTCTGCTGAGGGCTATACGGGACGGTCTTCTGGTGCATGATCCCGTTCTGCCGGCAGATCTCGTCCATCGACTTGTTGACAAACTCGCTGCCATTGTCCGAGCGCAGACACTTGATGCGCTCTCCCCACGGATTCTGGTACAGCTTCATGAACAGCTTGAACTTGACCGCGACCTTGCTCTTCTTAGTCAAGAAGTACACCACGACGTGCCGCGAGTAGTTGTCCACGAAGGTGAGCACGTACCTGGCCCCACCCTTAGACTTCGTCTTCATGGGGCCCATCACGTCCGTATGAACGAGCTCTAGCGGACGTGTCGTTTTCGTTAACGATCGCGACGGGAAGTGCGCGACCGTCTGCTTGCCCTTCATGCATCCGCCGCATAGGGTCTTAACCATGTTCTGGGTCATCGGCAGCCCAGTCGTGGCTTGCCGAGTCTTCGCCTACGAGTCGTCGTTGAGGTGTCCCATGCGAGCGTGCCAAAGATCCCACCCGCTTTCGACCCCCGAGTACTTCGTGTAGTACGCCGTGTCCGGCTGGCATTCCAGCACGTACGCCTTGCCGATCTTCTTCCCAGAAGCGATCGTCGTCGACTTGTCCCAACTGACACACGACTTGCGCTGGAACTCCACGCTCATGCCGTGCTCAGCCAACTTTCCAACCGAGAGCAGTCGTCGGTCAAGGCCGGGTATGTGGAGTACCTCTATCATTCGGATCCGCTTGCCGTCGATGCCCGTCAAGCCTACTGACCCCGCCCCAGCCACGCGAATCTTCGTTCCATCCGCGATTGTCACAAACATGTCCGCCGACGTGTCCGCGTACTCGAACAAGTCGTCGCGGTGTGGCGTCATGTGCGCCGTCGCACCACTATCGATCAGCCACCCTGCCGACCGATCCTCACCAACAACGAAGACTGAGTCTTCGTTGGTGTCACCATTGCCTTGCTCCGGGCAGTCCCACTTCATGGGACCGAGTTTGTCGCAGTTGAAGCACTTGCCCTTGAACTTGCCGAGCTTTCGTCCTCCATTGCTCTTCCGTTCAAACCCCTTTCCGACCTTGTTGAACCTTTGGTTCTTACCCTTACCTCCGAACGAGGTAGCCTTCAGCGCACGCTCCGAAGACTCCTTCTTCTCTTGTCGCTCGTACTCCTTGAGCAACTTCATCTTGACCTCGATGAGCGTCACGTCCTTGGAGTTCTCGACGATCGATGAGATCAACTCGTACTCAGCAGGCAGCCTGCTCAGCAAAATAACGAGTTGTCGGCCATCGTCCAGCGGCTCGCCCAGCGTTTGCAGGCCCACGATGAGCTTGTTGAACTTGTCCAGATGCTTCGCCATCGTCGATCCTTCCTCCATCTTGAACTCATGGAGGCGACGAGTCATCGCCACGCGGTTATGCATTGTTGTCCGGTTGTAAAACTCTCCCAGTGTATTCCACGCTTGAATGGCCGAGGTGGCCGACCGAATCTTCGTGTGGTGCTCCACCGCCACTCCTTGGGCGATGGGTCCGAGCGCCTTCATGTCGTTGAGCAACCAGGCCTCGGTGACCTCACTCGGGTCCTTCACCACTTGCATGTGAGCCAGCAGCCCCATCCTCGCCAGCGTCATCCGCATAGCGAACTCCCAGTGGAAGTAGTTGTCGCTTCCCCGGATGACTTCGGCCTTCTTGCTGGACGTCGTCATGTCCGTCATCGTGGGCTTGAGCTTGTGCGGCTGTTAGCCTGTTGTTTTTGGTGCTTGTGTGGAAGAGGGCAAATGCCGAAGTGAGATTTATCGTGAAGCCTAAATCTACGTTACTGTCCTCCTCTTCCTGTTGTTCCCCTTGTGCTCCTTGATGCCTCTCATCATGTTGTTTACCCTACCGAGGATTCAGTGCCAGTCTTCGGTTTATCCAACCACATCACGGCTAGGCACGTGCCGTGCCCACCGTCAACTCGTCCACCGCGGAGTCATCTCCGGACGAGTCTTCGCTGGGTCCGTCCCGTCTCCGGATGAGTCTTCGCTGGGTCCGTCCTGTCTACACTGGCAGTACACAATACCATCAGTCTTGTCTACACTCGCGGCGCACAATACCAACAAGCTCACGACTTCGCAACCGCTCACTATAGTACCATAATATACCATAATACAGTACCATAATACAGTACCATAATACAGTACCATAATACAGTACGGTAGTGTAGTGAGCGATTGCGATGTCGTGTAGCTACGTGTTCGCGCAGCCAAATTATACCCGCGCGGTATTCGCGGAGGCAGGTCCAGCGCCAATTATACCAGCAAACGGACCATATTATGAGTCCACGCGTCCCGTCGACATCCGTTCATACAAATCCCAAACCGTGTTCGGATTTGCCTAATGTACACAGATTCTGCACCGGTGTCATGGGCGCGATTTAAAGGCAATCCTATACTGTACAAAAACACCAAAAACGCTGAAAGCTGCAAAAAAAAAAACGATCTTGGCCACTACAGGATGCAAATGCCATCACCAGGTAGCTTATTATCTTAAGCCTAGTGTCAGGAGACTTTCGTTAGGGCAAGCCGTAGTTCTCTGCTCTTTACGAGCGCTCTGGCAAGGTGTCTCGGTTGATTCATCAGTGTGGGAGGGGACGTACGTTTCGCAATTTGTACTGTACAATGTTCGGTATGAAAACATATATGCAATACAATTTTCAAGTATAATGGGTAGTGTTCTTGATGCACACAAAGCTAAAACACAGCTCTGTGACTGGCTGGATGGGGGTGTATGCGATGACATGTAGTGTGCAATGACATAGGAATGCATTATCGGAAGTTTTAGGGAGACGCGGTCCCCACCTCGTCCCCACCCCGTCCCTCGCCCGTCACTCTGATATGTCAACTATCTGAAGTTTGGACTTCCGGATATCAGCACATATCTACGTACTTAATACACAAAAAAACACATTTGCACAACACAGATTTAAACAAAATCCATTTGACAGAACGCAGCGGCACCAGCGCACTGGGCGGGGCACCACACGGACGTCGACCGCGCCGGCGCCCGAGGGCGTGATGGCCTGAAGGGTGGCGCGGTGAAACAGAGCAGCAGAGCCAGCGCCAGTGCTAAAGAGCGGCAGTCAAATCTGTACGTACAACAAGGGGGCGGGGCTGAGCATGGATTGAACTACTAACTGGTTTTGAAATTGGTTTTAAATGTGAACTAGGAATTGCCTTTGAGACTGTCGCTCAGTGCATTGAGTGTAAGCTTGCTCTGTGTACGGTGTGCTTCGACAGCACAGACGGATTGATCGCGTTCGTGGTAAACGGAGGATTTTCCCACAACTTATGGGATGGATGCACTTTACGCAACAGCACAGCATCTTGTAGGACGACTACCCAGAGGTACAGTAGCAATTCCAAAAATCCTCCAGTTGATTTGTGCGGTGTTGACTGTTTTACCTATGTTGTCATGTAGTTAAATGGAAACACTTCGCGTTGCAGACTACCAGGAGGTGTAAGAGCAGCTCGATTTAAAAAGAATGAGCGGCGGTGCGGGGGAACCCCAGCAAGGGAGCGCATGGCGTCCCGAGGCAAAGCCGCCAGGTAATATCCCTCCACAGCGCCAGCATTCCAGCGCCCCAACCTTCTAATCTGTGACTCTGTTGCTCCAGCTAGTTCAGCCATTCGGGATCCAGATCCTCGGGTAGCGTAGGTCTTAGTTTTGAGTGCATACTGAGGGCAGAGAAAGATTTACGGTAGCGCCGTAATGTGCTCGGTATGTCATTGCTTTTGTTGATTTTTTCCTGCCTTGAGAACTTAAAATTATACGACAGTGCAGGCTCTAGAAAATTAGAAACAGCTTCCTTAGGCGCGTATTGCCGGGTCGTGTCGGCAGGCCTTGCCTCGCGACAGCGATCTAGCGTTGCGTTACCGTCCTCTTCGAGCTCAACTTGCAACCCTGGTGGCTCCATGGCACCCCAAACACAATTTACGATATGGACTATTTTTTGCTATCACCGAAGAGCTGTCTGCAGGGAGGGACGCCGTCTCCATTCTATAGTGCATTCAAGTACAGCTACACCTAACCCTAGGGAGATAACCTCTCAGTACCTAATACGTACCGTAATAATCGGGCCCAGTGCGACACAGTTTCCCAGTCATAATCAAGTGAAGCAAAAAACCTCGTAAGGTTTTTCAAAGCGTTTGTTCGGATGACGTCCGTCCCGCACGGTTGGTTGCGGTACCTCCCTCGCGCCATCGCAGTCACAAAAGAAAATGAAGAAGAGGCTGAAGAACAATAACAAGACGAAGCTGACGGTGCGGTCTCTCGGAAGTCATGCTCGATAATCGTTTTTTTTACATTTTGCTGATGATGCTCGTGTACAGGGGGCTGAGGCCTCTAAAACCACTGCCAGAGATGACCATCACTGACGAGGAGGAAGATAACGATCAATAGACGTTAACCGCAAGTTTTTTTTTCAAGTCTTTTTTCTAAAAAAAAACTTTTAGGAGGGGAGGGGTTGTCACCCATACGTCAGCCGGTGTCGCACTCAAACACTGGACCCGATTATTACGGTACAGATTTCCACCCACGTTATGCGCAACTGTTTTTCTCGTTCCCTTCCATATCCGATGATTCAAATCGGTGAACCCTAACAAAACACAGTCCCTTCCCATCCTATCCATAATCCCTATCGGCTTATTGTGGTTTGCAGATATTTTGTCGCTCGGATTTAGGGCTTAGATCGATCTCGGTGATAAAATAATTCGAAGACATAAAAATGCGATATGGTAGTAAATCGACCTCCCACAAAGACCAGGTGTGGGTAAATCGCACCGCCTCTTCCTACTTCACAAAGCGAGCGCATCGTTGGTTCTCAGGACACCAAGGTAACATCGCCGGCCGCTGTTACTCCAGTACGGCTCTGTTGGACGTGTTTAACGGCTCGTTAGTTTCGCCTGGGAGTGAACTAGCGACGCCTGCTGTTACGAAGTACGGCAGGTTGCACACCGATTGCAGGAGGAAGCAAATCAATTCTTGTTACTGTGACTTACACCTCGACCGCAACAGCGATTCTTCTGAGCCAGCTTCTCTCCAACAATACAAAAGACAAACTGTGACTGGCCTGGTCTGTTCCTACTGTGATCTTCCTCGTTCCGTGGCCTACGTCACCAACACTCCTGTCTGCGACCTGGCGGTGCACGCACCAAGCTGCACGCACCAAGCTGCACGCACCATGAAATTGCGCGACCAGCATCGTAACACGCCGCCCTCCGAGAAGGTAGGCATACTCTCGGAACTAGTCTTCGGCTGCATCACAGGCAGCATTACTCGACATCGTCTGGTAGGACATCTTGCGTTTCATTTCACGGGGAGTCTGGTTGATTTTTGGTTGCATTCCCACCAACGCTTTCATTTTGTCCAGGCGCAGGTATCCCATTGGTTTCGTTAGTAAATCTGCTGGGTTCTCCTCTCCCGACACTTTCCACGGCTCAACACCCTTTTGTTGCGCCATTTCGCGCACGAAGTGAAGACGCAATTCGATGTGGCGTGTCTTTCGGCTATACGTGGGGTGAGTCGCAAGGATAATTGCTGCTTGGTTATCCACACCAAGCCGAAACACGATCTCACGTTTTCCGCTAATCTCCACCAGCATGTTCTTAATTGATTGTCCCTCTTGACATGCCTCGCAACCTGCAGCATATTCAGTTTCTGCTGTGCTGAGAGCCACAATACTTTGGCGTCTCGCAGCCCAAGCAACTGGTCCACCGGCCATCGTCATCACATACCCTGACACACTCTTCCTCGTGTCCGGGCAGTTTCCCCAATCTGCATCTACGAAACCATTGATTTCCAGGACTTTAGAAACTACTGGATCTTGGTTCTTGAAGAAAATGCCGTGATTCTTCGTTGCCGCAAGGTATCGCAAAATTCGCTTGAGGGTCGCAGCATGTGAAATGTTTGGATGCTGAACGAAACGGCTTAGACAGCCTACAGAAAATGCGAGATCAGGTCGGGTGCTTGTCGCCAAATACATCAGAGCGCCGATAGCCTCACGATAAGGTAGTCCAGGTTCTTTGTCTCCTTCCTTCGCCGCCCCGAGCTTGACCGTTGTGTCCATCGGCGACCGACCCTGGATTGCATCTACGAAACCAAAACGCTCCAGAATTTCTTGTGCATACTTGGATTGGTGAAGTAGCACGCCATCGTCCTGCCAGTCAACTTGGACACCCAAATAATTGTTGAGACGACCCATATCCTTCAGCCCGTACTTCTGGTTTAGCTCTGCGAAGAACTGGGTCTTCCAGCATTCCTTGTTCGACGCGCAAATGATATCATCGACGTAAACTAAAACGGTGGCTACCGTTCTGTCCTTCAACTAGAAATAGAGGCAAGGTTCCGTGGCAGATCTTTCTAGGCCTTTCTCAGTTAGCCAGCCGTGAAGCTCGTCGTACCATTCGCGACCACTGTCGTGCTGGCCATACAGAGCTCGCTTCACTTTGTACACCCATCCGGGTTTTTGCCGGAACCCTGCTATGCGGCGGACGAAGTGAACAAATCGTTTTCGCGCATTTATATACGCGGTGTCAATATCTCCTTGGAAAGCAAGTAACTGCAGGATCTTGCATAGCGCCACTAACATCCTAAAAGATGTCATTCGGGCTACTGGAGAGAATGTATCCAGCACGTTGAAATCGACTCCTGGGACTTCTTTGTCTCCTCGACCGCACAAGCGCGAGCGAAATCGCAGCACATTGCCGAGTTCGTCAGTTTTGACTGGAATCTCCACATAGTCTCGAGTGGCTTGGTGCCTTCAGGCATTTCATTTTCCGGAACTAATTCAAGTACATCTTTTTCGATCATCGCTGTGACTTCTTTCTCCATACCCTTCCACCACTCAGCTCGTTGTGATGAATTCATTGCTTGAGGTACTGTGCGAGGGGGTTCGCATTTCTGATATGTGCCACACGCGGTGTTGCGGCTTTGACGTCTCAGTTACCATCGCGATGGCTGCAAATGCCGCGTACACTTGCATCTCATTCAAACCAATGTCATCGTCATTAATCTCCAGGACTTCAGCCAGTTTGCCCCGGCGTTGGCTGGCTTCACTGGTGCAGTTCTTAGGCCGAGTGTTGGTGTCACTATGCTGTAGATTGGCAGCCACCAAGCCAGTGTGGTGGTCCTGTTCATAATCCGAGTAGGTAGCAACTTCAGCGCCAATCGCTGCAGCACTTTGATCACTTGTCCGGGAGGTACGAGATACATCAGGGTGCAAGACGAAAATTTGGCAGCGGGTTTTGTAGGCATGGTGTACTGCTTCTGCTTGAAACATCACCACTTGGTACAGTATCGTAGCCTGCAGTTGGAGTACAGCTGCTTCTAGCCGCTGCGATGGAGTCGTGGACACCGATGTTAGTTCTGGCGTCTTCATCTTCCCTTCCTGCGACTGGCAAGTCGTAATCTCGTCGACCAGTACTTGTTAAGTCCGGATGTTCTGCTAGAGCCAAGTCTCGAACCCTGCATCAAAGCCATCGTTGTGTCGGTCCTTGTACATTATCTGCTCGTTGACGGTGACTTGACCGGCGACCTCTACCGTGCCTTCCGACGGGAAGTATATCTTGCAACCGAGAATACCGTCTCGGTAACCCAACACAAAGCCAATTCTGCAGTTATCTGCAAATTTGTGCCGTGACGGCCCCACCTTTGTGTGTGCGCCGAATTTCCTGATGTGTGAATGTCTGGGTTTCGATCCCACATCTCCTCGTACGGTGTACTGTTGGTTGCACTTGAGAAGGTACGGTTCCTGATGTAGACTGCATAGTGTAGTGCTTCTACCCAGAAAGACGTCGGGAATCCAGAGTCTTTCATCATGGCCTTCAACATGCCTGTCAGGGTCTGGTGAGTACGTTCCACCATATTCAATCGAGGCGTGTTGGGTGGGGTTGGCGTGTGCGAAATACCGTGTTCCTGGTACCATGCAATCATGCCTCCGTTCACGAATTCGCCGCCACCATCCGTCAGCAGCTCTTGCACCTTGCAGTCTCGTCACTGTCGCTCCGCCCAAGCGCAATACCGACGCATCAGTGGATTAATCTCGTCCTTGTGTTTAGACTGCACCGGGTACGCCGTGACATAGCGTGTGTGCGCACTAAGACCGCTTTAAATCTTGTGCAATTGTAGTGCGACGGTGAAAAGAGTAAGTCAGCGCACACCAGTTGATTCCGACGCTTGACACCGCGATCCAGGTGTCGATTCGGTGTCTTCTCTCTGCTTGCCCAGTTGACAGGCCTCACAGAGATCAAACTTCCGATTGCGCAGCATTATCCCCTCAACTAGGCTCTGATCAGACATTTGCTTCACAAATTGAGAGCAGGTGTGGCCCAGTCTTTCGTGCCAACACTGCAAGTCTGCCACACCGTCAGTCATACAGTAATTTACCATGATCTGTGGGGTCGGGCGGTCTGCAGTCTGCTCCTTCTTTGACAAGAATGAGTTCTCTGCGTTGAAGATCCACAACTTGCATGGGTGCACCTTGATCTGCATCGCAACTTCTCCGTTCATGCTCAGCGTGTACTCGAGTGTGGAATCATTGTACACAATCTGGAATCCTTGCTCCGTGGTCACCGATTGAGAAAACAAGTTAGTCTTCTCAGGCGAGTAGTACACATTGTCAATGCGAAGGACGAAGGGAAGACCATCCACACTAACCCAGAGATCAATTGATCCAATCCCCACAGGTGAACTTTCGCCGTTGTACCCATACCCAGTCGCTTTTTCACGCTCCTCTTGTGTAAGATCACGGAAGCTCACAAAGTAGGTTTGTCTCCAACCAGGTGTTGAGTAGCTCCGTTGTCGAACACCCATTGCTCTGGTCGATACACCGGTTTTGTGCCAGCTTTTTGTTTATCGGCGCTTGGTCCACTGGTGCCTCGAATCGAGTCACGTCCCTCCAGCTTTTGCGCAGGCCCTTGTTGTTCGTGACTGTAATTACTCGAGGAAAGAGTAAGGTTGGCTTGGCCGCGGACGTTACCGCCGTCGTTACCGTTTTGTCGCTCTGGCTCTTGCTTTACCTTGTTCGGGCAGCTGTGGCGAATGCGCCCTGGCTGGTGGCATCCGAAGCAGGTATCGATTGGATCGATCTTCTTCATATCGTTGCTGATTCTGATCCGATCGCTTTCTGTAATTATCAGAACTGTTCTGGCTCCCGTTGTTAGCCCCTGCTGGCTTTGTCTGGTTGATAGGGTTGCGATTCTGGTAGTGAGAGGTTATCTCCCTAGGGTTAGGTGTAGATGTACTTGAATGCACTATAGAATGGGGACAGCGTCCCTCCCTGCAGACAGCTCTTCGGTGATAGCAAAAAATAGTCCATATCGTAAATTGTGTTTGGGGTGCCATGGAGCCACCAGGGTTGCAAGTTGAGCTCGAAGAGGACGGTAACGCAACGCTAGATCGCTGTCGCGAGGCAAGGCCTGCCGACACGACCCGGCAATACGCGCCTAAGGAAGCTGTTTCTAATTTTCTAGAGCCTGCACTGTCGTATAATTTTAAGTTCTCAAGGCAGGAAAAAATCAACAAAAGCAATGACATACCGAGCACATTACGGCGCTACCGTAAATCTTTCTCTGCCCTCAGTATGCACTCAAAAGCTAAGACCTACGCTACCCGAGGATCTGGATCCCGAATGGCTGAACTAGCTGGAGCAACAGAGTCACAAATTAGAAGGTTGGGTCGCTGGAATGCTGGCGCTGTGGAGGGATATTACCTGGCGGCTTTGCCTCGGGACGCCATGCGCTCCCTTGCTGGGGTTCCCCCGGACCGCCGCTCATTCTTTTTAAATCGAGCTGCTCTTACACCTCCTGGTAGTCTGCAACGCGAAGTGTTTCCATTTAACTACATGACAACATAGGTAAAACAGTCAACACCGCACAAATCAACTGGAGGATTTTTGGAATTGCAACTGTACCTCTGGGTAGTCGTCCTACAAGATGCTGTGCTGCTGTGTAGTGGGTCTAACTTGATTCACTACATTTTGCTTACACGTTGCGCTACGTGTATGAGGAAGAGTAAGTACTTAGTAATTACTTGAGTTAATTATATTTGAATACACAAATATAATTTAAATCAGATAAGACTCCAAGTGACTTAGATTAGGTAAAACGAGAACTGTATTGTTTGTAAATTGATCATCCTCCTAAATATGCTAAACTGTTCATCATCTATGAAAGGGGTTGGCAGCGGCTGGCTGTCAGAGCCCCGCTAATATGCATGTCTCTGATTCGTAGAAAGGTGCTGCTTTCTACCAATAGGATCTTTTGGGTATGTGTGGACCACTCACTGTGGTGGTCCACTTCAATGTATCCATCGGTGTGTCTTACACCAATGTGAGGAAGTATCCAAAACTTTTAACAGATAACCTATCTGTTAAAATTCACAAGTGGCTTGCAGCCACTTGTACGTGTAACCCCGTTACACCATCCCCCCCCCTTAAGGTTAGACGCGCGGGGTCTCCGCACGTCAATCTTCTGAATTGACCATTCGTCAATTCTCCGCGTTTGGAGAAGAAATCCGCGCTCATTGAACGATTAGCGCGGCTCACGAAAAGGAGGGCCCGAAGGCGGCGGAGTGTAATCCCTCCATCGACGACTACTTCGAACGCCAGAAGGCGAAGTATGGCGACGTCGTCGACGTCGACAACGACGATGAAGACATGGAGGATGAGAAGGACCCGTCCTCAAAGCGCAGAGACTTAGGGTCGAGCGATTCGCTCGACCCCCACGCTAAGATCATTCGCCCGCGTGAAGGGGACGAATCGGACGCTTCGAGTTCGAAGCGTTCGCGAACTGAGAGTGATACCCCACTCGCTTCCGCTGAGGCTCTCAGTACTCCGCGCGCTGCAGGCTCAGCGCGCGATCCATGGATGCCGTCCCCGTCCGAGATCACGGACCGGTATGGGAACTCGGTACCTCCGAATGAGGTGCCGCTGTACGTATGCAGCGCCATCAAAGATGACGCTGTGGCTGCCGAGCTGCACTTTGATGCGGAAACGCATCAAAGGCGCGATTACTACATCGGACTCTTTCATGAGCTCCGATGGTTTCAAAGCAAGAAGACATCTTCTCGCAGCAAAGTGCCCGAGTGGCAGGCACTTTGTCAAAGTTGGAATGCTTTTGTTGAGAATTTCAACAAGAAGCCGAGTGCTTACCGTGATCAGATTAAGCAAGCGCGTGATCGCTTCGAGACATACTCGAAGCGTGGAAAGTTGGAGCAACTCCACGTTGCTGCGGAGGAGGCTAACGTGCTGTGCGCTGTGCCCGAGGGCTTTCAGTGCGCGAAGTGCTTCCCAGGCGCGGTCCGCTTGAGCGACCGCGATCTGAACGGGTACACGTCATTCCGTGTGCCCGAGAGTCTCAAAGAGCTCCGTGCTAAGTTCTTAGCACGTGAGGGTTCGAGCGCTAGCGATGATCGCAGCGCTCGTATTACTTCCGCTGCGCCAGCGCGTACTGCTCCTCGTACGCCCTCACCATTTCCGGAACGTCCTCTAGCAAGACGTTCCGCGGCTCCCATGTATTTCGATGGGGAGGAAATCCTCTCCAACGAATACGAAAACGAGCCCCTTGAGGGTTCGTTTTCGGGATACTATGGTTAACAATCCGCTCAACAATCCAGCGGGTTGAGGCGCGGGCGTCACGGATCGGCGGTGGCGGGGGTGGGAACACGCCCCGGGTATGATCAGCCCCGGGCTGATCAGTATGAGCCTCTCCACGACCGGGTGACCGCCGTGGAGCGTCTGCAGGGCGCTGAGTTCGCCGCCCTGAAACAGGAGCTGGCGAACCAGAAGGCCGAAGTCGCGGCGGTCTCGCAGACCGCCTCGAATATCCAGGTCGAGTTGGGGACCCAGATGAAGGGGTTGCTCCAGCGCGTCCGCGCGCTGGAGGAGAGGCTGCTCGTCGCCGTGGCCAAGGCTTCCGCTTCTGCCTCGGCTCCTGCCGTGGCTTCGGGTCAGCCGAGCTAGATGGCTCGTGCTGCAGGTATGGCTTCAGCCGCCCGACGTAAAAGGTCGGATGGAGGCGCATGCTAGACGGTATGTCTAGCGTGTAAGCGTTGCCGTGCCGTACCAACACAGTGAACGTCCCGATGAAGCGCGGAGCAAGCTTGCTTGCTCCGAAATCCGAAACTGCATGTTTAGGCAGGTTTTGAGTAGCTAACAAAACCAATGAACTAACTTTGAATTCATTTGTGTTGCCTACGCCCACATTGTCTGCGTTCAGCTTCTGTTGATCAACAGAAGCTGCTATTGCATCTCGGACAAACCGAATCACGGCTTGTCTTTTGGTAAGGAAGTTGATTGCATCCGAGCTGAAGTCATTCATCTCGCTCACCGCTAGAGGCCCGGCCTCTGCGTGGTTCTTCGCGGCGTCTGCGCCCTGCGCAGACCCGTGGTCTTTGTCCTTGTTGTTTGAGGAGTCTGCGCCTTGTGCAGACTCATGTGGTTTGTTCGTTGTTGCAGCTGACACTGTGCAAGTGTCAGCGGTTTTCTGCGGCTGCTGTTTTGCAGTCGTAGATCCTCCCCCACTTAAAGTGGGAGCCATCACTCCGAGTAAACTCGGTAGACGTGGATGCCGCATAGCATTTGTGACGAGGCTCGCTCAGATCTTTCCGGCGAACCCGTCAATAGCCTGCCGCCAACGCACTCTATGTCCCACGCACGACCCTTAGTGGATGGAAGAGGGCAGCTGGCTTCAAGGAACCGCCGCTTCAACGAGAACTGGCTCGGAGACCATGGACACACTCTCGGCCGAAGCCCCAGGTCTCAGCTGGGAGGCTTAGTTATTTCGCTGAGACTATTGCGACTCTGAAGCCACGATGACTGAAGTTGACTATGGATTGGCTTGACTCCTGTGAAGTTTGGATTGCGGTCACCCCGCTAAGCTATGCTGGGCTCAGACGTCCCGGATAGACACCTGTTGATGGCTGGATGCGCGGCAAACAGAGCCGACCTGGTCTCAGTTGAACTCGTTGCGGCTCGGCTGAGAGTCGGCCAGCTTTGGTGGTGAAGGCGCTGAAGTCTCCAAGTCTCAGCTGGAAGAACTCAAGTCCCCGGGTCTCAGCTTGGATCACTGAGACTAGCTGGTCTCAGCTGAAGCCAGTTGGTTTCAGATCTCACTACTCTGAGCTTGGGTGGTCTCAGCCGGAACAGCTGGAATCTGTATGTCTCGGCTCAGATGTTTCAGCGGGATGTGCTTGGGCTCAGCGGACGCCCCGGAGTCTCAGTTTGGCGACCCAGGTCTCAGATGATGCGGACACTGGTGGACATTTATGCTGGGTGTCTCAGTTGGAATCTCGCCTGAGACTATGGGGGCTCAGAGTGGCCGATGGGTACACGGTGAATGCGCGCTGCTGGAGGGTCGCGTCATCAATGATGACGGACTCATATATCAGCCGGGATGGGACCAGCTGTACCCGGGTACGACACACTTTCGACCAATGAGTCACCGGGGATCAGCCACTCATCACTGAAGCTTCGTTGAAGATATGCTGAACCCACGCTGGATTTTGCTGAGCTCGGCCCATTATTGGCTAAAACTCAAGTTGAAGCGCCGAATGCCTTAGGCACACAGGCAGCTCTCAGGATGGTCTTAGCACCCTTTGTGGGTGCTCTCTGAACGGCGCTGTGCGCCCCCACTTGATAGGTCTTTGTCTGCATGTGTAATAATTGAATCAGAATCGAATTTTCCCCGAAGGACGCAAGTGGGAGTGTTTCCTTGTGTAAAGGGTGCCGAGGACCGGTTCCATCAAAACACAACCCCATATAGTCTTTTTGGGTGTGCCTCGGTGTGAGGAGGAGCTTAATTAGTTATTTTACATTATTACGTGATTTGGACGACATTACCGACACGTATTTCGTATTTTCGGGGAGTAAGTGACTCTCCTGAGGTTTCGGCGGAGCGACTACGCGGGGGCTGAGATAGGCTCAAGTCTTCAGTGCGGTTGCTGAATTACGCTCATTTTGGAGCGTGGTGCGCGGGCGTCCCTGGGTGCAGAGCGAGAACCCAGACTACGGACAGGCTCAAACCGAGCCAATTTTCTCGAGGCCACTCTAGGTCTGAGGGGCGAGTGAAGACCTGTGGAAGCGGCTCTCAGCTGGAGCCGCCGGAGGAAGTGAAGAAGCTACGGAGACCAGGTCCAAGGTCTCGGAAGAGGTGGACAAGTTACGTGTGGGGTGTCGTGTTTTGGGCAGATTGGGTTGGACACGTGCGAGCCGAGACCTGTTGAGTGGGGAGCAGGTTTCGTTTGGAGAGCGCTGGAGACATCTGAAGTGGGAACAAGGTTGCTGTGGCTGGCTGACGTCTGGGCCCAAAGCGTAGCCCTAGGAAGAACCGTCAAGGGGATCGCAAGGGAGGTGCACACGCCGCGCCTGACCAAGGGCCGGAGCTGGGAAGTTTCATCCGAGCCGTTGTTGGGCTCAGCTGAGGTATTTCAGCTGAGACTCCAAGACTCTGAGCCTTCTGAGCTCTAGTCCGACGTTCGGCGGTATTCGTTTATTCAAGATTCGATCTGGAAAGCCGGGAATTGGCCCGCACCTCCCCACACATTCACGTAGAACGGTGTATGCCTGGTCGAGGCATGCACTGAGTTGTTGATGGCAAACTCTGCCATCGATAAGCACTCCCTCCAGTATTGGAACGAGTGAGCGTAGCTCTTCAAAATATCGACGAGCACGCGATTCACGCGCTCGGTTTGACCGTCCGTCTGCGGATGATCCGCAGTCGACATTGAAAGCTGGCTCCCAAGAAGTGTAAACACTTCTTGCCACAGGTGCGCTGTGAAGCGCGGGTCTCTGTCCGACACGATGTCGGTCGGCATGCCATGGTGTTTGAACACCATGTCGACGAACAGACGGGCCGTCTGCTTCGCGGTCACCTCTGCCGGCACCGCAGCAAGATGTACCATCTTGCTGAAGCGGTCGACGAAGACCACAACACCGGTATTCCCTCCGCTATCCGGGGGAAGACCAAAGATGAAGTCCAAAGACATGGACTTCCAACACTCCGACGGAGTCGGTAGTGATTGTAACGGAGCCTGCGCGAATGGCGCAGGCTTTACGCGTTGGCATACTTCGCAAGCACGGATGTACTTGCGTACCCACTTATACTGGTGGTGCCAGTAGAAGTCGCGCGTGAGAAGGACGTATGTCTTCTCACGTCCGAGATGTCCCGCAGTCGGGGTATCATGATACTCGCACATGATCCTGAGTCGCAGGTCATGATCGTTCGGCACGACAACGCGGATCGCGTTGCCGTCGACTGCATTGTAAAGCAGTAATCCGTCGTGCACTCGAAAGCGGTGTGCACGCGCACGAAGGTGCTTGGGCAGCTTCAGACGGGACTTGTCAGAAGGCGCTGTGCCATAGGCCAGCAAGACCTTCGTGTCCGCGTCGTGCGCGTACGCGACCTTCACATCGTCCAACAGAGACGATGTGGGTTTGCTCGATCGCATGGCGTCAATGGCATTGACGTCAGCAGCTTCTGCGTAGTCCGGCCGACGTGATAACGCGTCGGCTACTACATTCAATCTTCCGGGTTTGTATTCGACCCGGAAGTTATACTCCGCAAAGAATGAGAGCCATCTCGCCATTCTTTGTGATATGTGTGGTGACTTCACTGCAGTGCGCAGTGATGCATGGTCGGTGTAGACCACAAACGTCTACTTCCAAGCAAATACATTCGGAACTTTGTGAGTACGTATTTCATGGCAAGGAGTTCCTTGTCATGTACCGGATAGTTGCACTCAACTGGCTTCAGCTGACGCGATTGGTAGTAGACGACACGATCACGGCCCTCGTGATCGTGCTGCATCAACGCGCATCCGATCGCGAAGTCGGATGCGTCACATACGACGTGGAATGGACGATCTTGGTCAGCCACCGCCAAGATCGGTGCCTCAGTCAAGCCCCGCTTGACTGCATCGAATGCCTTTTGGCCATCGGTTGTCCAATTCCACACAGCTTCCTTCTTAAGAAGCTGTGACAGCGGGCGGATCTTGCCCGCGTAATCCTCCGCGTACTTGCACAAGCACGTGGCCAAGCCAAGGAACTGCCTCAGTTCCTTGACACTTGAAGGCGTTGGATATTTATTAATCACTCTGACCTTTTCCGGGTCTGGGCGAACGTCATTTTTCCCTACGATACACCCGAGGACGGGTATCTCGCTCGCCCTGAAGATACACTTCTTTAGGTTCGCGTAGAGCTTATGCTTTCGCATAAGCTCAAGTAGCTTTCGGAGATGCACCCTGTGCATCTCTACGTCGGTCTTCCTGTCCACAGCCCGGCTGTGGATGAACACATCATCGAAGTAGCTCGGCGCGAAGTCGCGCACCGAGCGCAACAAGTGCGTCACGCACCTGTTGAAAGTCGCAGGGGCGTTCTTAAGCCCCTGCGGCATTACTAGCCACTCCCAGAGCATGCCAGTTGGCTTGCTCACTGCCGTGAGAGGGATGTCGCTCTCACGCATTAGGATCTGATAGAATCCGTCTCGCAAGTCGAACGCACTGTAAACGGTGCTCCCGGCCATCGAATCGACGATGACATCCTTTCGCGGTATCGGCGTCTGCGCCGGTACCGTCGCATCGTTCAGCTTGTTGTAAGCATGAACGATGCGCCATCCGCCCTGTGGCTTTTTGACACAGAACGTCGGAGCACTGTGCGGGGACTTTGATTCCCGCACCTGTCCTGCTTTGCGACGACTTTCCAAGAAGTCGTCGATCGCTTTTACTTGTTCTAGCGGCAGTGGCCACTGCCGCGTGACACAGACCTTCGTGCCCGGCACCCTCGTGCTGAATGCCCTTATCCTGCGGAAGCTCTGCGGGAATCTCTTCCGGGAGTACGTCTTTGTACTCCCTCAACAATTCGTAATAGGGACTCGACTTCAGCGAGTCCCAACCTTGTTCCTCGAAGCGCTCTCGCTTCGTCTTCGCACTGAGAGTGTCTTCACTCTCAGTGGTACTTCCCATGAAGAGCTGTCTCAGCTCTTCGCTCTCGCTCTCCGTTCTTTCGCTGATCGAAAGAACGCAGACCTGCTCGATGCATCCATCGTGCAAGTCGAACGTGAAGCGCTTCCAGCTCATGACTGGAAGCGAAGCCAACTCCGACGCCGTCGTCAGAGGATTAGCGAGTTCCATCTCACGATACTGGAATCCAGTATCGGTACGCGTCAAGACGCTTAACGTCTCGACATCCGGCGTCACCGCCTCAGTCTGCTCAGCAGACTGCTCTCGTGGCGTCTCGGTCCCGGACCGAGACTTGCGCAGCGTTCTGTTCGCGTTCTGTTCGCCGGCTGACCCTGTCCGCGGGCGCGCGGTATCAAGCCCGGCTTGACCGCATGTTTCTTCGTGCAGCCCGTCTGCACGGTAATGTGTTCCTTCGCCGGCAGACCCTGTCCGCGGGCGCGCGGTATCAAGCCCGCCTTGACCGCATGTTCCTTCGTGCAGCCTGGCTGTACAACAGCATGCAAATTGCGTCAGTGCGGTACGTTTGCAACCGTCCGCACTCTTTGCAGCGTCAACTCCCGGAGTCGACACGCCTTTGTCACCTCGACGCCATTCATTGGCGGAGCCCCTCATGACCGAGGGTGCGTCGGCTCCCGGAGCCGATGCGTCGTTGTCGACCTGACCTCTTTGGGTCAGGGACAGTCCCTTACACGCTTGAACGCGAGTGTTGGTTACCGGAATCGACACATCCTTTTCTTCCGACGTCGCCAGCATTGCCGACGTGGGTCTCACTTGTGCGCATCCTCGCGCACCCATTGGGCACTCCGGGACAGCGGCATTAAGCGCTGTCTCGACGGGCGAGTCGCGCGCACCTGCTGGTGCGTGCGCTGCGGTAACAGGGCCATCGCTCTCTGTTCCGCTGTCGCGTCCGAAGCGCACGAGCGTGCGTTTCTCCCAGTCTGTCACCGGATCATGCCGCACAAGCAACGGCATGCCGATTACCACGTCGAACTTATCGTCCAAGTCCAGGACGATAAAGTGTTCGACAAACACTCGTTGTTTGTACGAGAAGCGCACGTTCACGACGCGCTTCTTGGTCGTCACGATGGCACCTGTTGCCAGTCGTACCTCCAGAAGACTTCGAGGTACATTTACCTCCTCGAAGTCAAGTCTCGACAGGCTTCGTAGTCGAACAAAGTTGTTCGACGCGCCTGAATCTACCACAGCTCGAAGAGAGTCACTCGCTCTCTTCGAGTAAACCTTCAAGATGACTAGGTTCGGCCTGTCATCTTGTTTCTTGCACCGAGAGCTAGTCTCACTGGGGGCTGCAGTCCTCAGTGTCGCGTGCCCGATGTCGGCACGCGTGACTGCATTACCAGTAGGGGGCCCCGCGCCTACTGGATGTTCGCGTTTTTTGTTGGTCCGCGGCGATGCCTAGCATCGCCACGACGGCCACATCCAGGGGGCATGGGAGCTGTGCACTCCCGTGCAAAGTGACCGATCCTTCCGCAACGGAAGCATCGCACGTTGCCTCCCTGTTGCTGGTGACCAGCAGTTGTTGCGTTCGAGAGGTCCATTGGTTCCGGACCTCCCGTCCTCGCTACCGGGCGCGGTAGCGGCCTCGGTACGTTCGCATGGAGTTTAGTCTGCCGCAGGCTAAACTCTTCTTGCATGGCAAGGGTGATTGCAGCTTCGAGAGTACTCGGGTACTCTCGGAAGAGATAGGTCTTCACGGGCCCATCTCTAAGTCCCTTCATGAACGTGACGACTTTAGTCGCCTCGTCTATCGGGATAGTCACGATGTTCGAGACCAAGTATCGTGCACGCTGCGCGTAAGCATGAACGTCATGCTTACCCTGCTGAAGGTCGAGGAACTCCGCCCTCGACCGGAACTCGTTTTGCGGGGGCTCAAACGCTTGTCTGAGCTCCTCTTTGAATACTTCGTACGTGCTGAAGCACGTAGGATCGGAGAGTCGGCGTCCATACGCCCAACTCCTCGCTCGTCCGCCAAGACATGACATGGCGAACGCAACCTTTGACAACGGGTCGACGATACGTCGAGCCGCTATGGCTGTGTCGAGTTCGACAAGCCATCGGAGGAGAGGCTCTCCCTCTCTTCCTACATAATTGCTTACGCTCAATTTTAATGATTGAGCACGCGGTGTCGTCCCCGACGACGCCGTCGCTGAGGAAGCAGCATCGCGCTGCTCCTTCATGATGAACCCCAGAGCAACACCATGTTGCTCCTTCGGCGATAGCGTACGCAGCATCGTAGCAATCGCTGCTTCTCCAATGACTATTGACAGTCGTTGGAGGGCTTCCCACTCTGGGTCAGACAGGTGGGGGCAGTCAGCGCGTGCAACATGCGTTGCAGGCGTATTGAAGCTCTCCATGGGCACCGCCGTGCTCATGTGGTTCACAGCTCCACGTTCGTACACCCTGTACGAACGTCAAGCAGTCGGTCATTGGACGGACTATAAAGTGCTACCAGGTGTAGTGGGTCTAACTTGATTCATTACATTTTGCTTACACGTTGCGCTACGTGTATGAGGAAGCGTAAGTACTTAGTAATTACTTGAGTTAATTATATTTGAATACACAAATATAATTTAAATCAGATAAGACTCCAAGTGACTTAGATTAGGTAAAACGAGAACTGTATTGTTTGTAAATTGATCTTCCTCCTAAATCTGCTAAAAACTTTTATCATCTATGAAAGGGGTTGACAGCGACTGGCTGTCAGAGCCCCGCTAATATGCAAGTCTCTAATTGGTAGAAAGATGCTGCTTTCTACCAATAGGATCTTTGGGTAGGTGTGGACCACTCATTGTGGTGGCCCACTTCAATGTATCCATTGGTGTGACTTACACCAAGGTGAGGAAGTATCTAAAACTTTTAACAGATAGCTTATCTGTTAAAATCACAAGTGGCTTGTAGCCACTTGTGCGTGTAACCCCGTTACATGCTGCGTGAAGCGCATCCATCCCATAAGTTGTGGGCAAATCCTCCGTTTATCACGAACGCGAGCGATCCGTCTGTGCTGTCGAAGCACACCGTACACAGAACAAGCTTACACTCAATGCGCTGAGCGACAGTCTCAAAGGCACTTCCTAGTTCACATTTAAAACCAATTTCAAAACCAGTTAGTAGTTCAATCCATGCTCAGCCCCCTCCCCCTTGTTGTACGTACAGATTTGACTGCCGTTCTTTAGCACTGGCGCTGGCCCTGCTGCTCTGTTTCACCGCGCCCCCCTTTAGGCCATCCCTCCCTCCGGCGCGGCCGTCGTCGGCGCGCTAGTCGTAGCAGCGCTGGCCCCTGCTGCTCTGCTTTGCCGCGCCGCCCTTCAGGTCATCACTCCCTCGGGCGCCGGCGCGGTCGACGTCCGTGTGTGTGCCCCGCCCAGTGCGCTGGTTCCGCTGCGTTCTGTCAAATGGATTTTGTTTAAATCTGTGTTGTGCAAATGTGTTTTTTGTGTGTGTTTTGAGTACGTAGATATGTGCTGATATCTGGAAGTCCAAACTTCAGATAGTTGACATATCAGAGTGACGGGCGAGGGACGGGGTGGGGACGAGGTGGGGACCGCGTCTCCCTAAAACTTCCGATAATTTGAATTACTATACGGCCATGTAATGCGCAAATATCGCTCCACAATTTTACCAATGACAACGAACCGAGATCTCCCAGCTGAAGGGCTGGTCGCGAAGGAATTTTGAGGACGTTTGCGCCGAACCTTGTGTACAGTATGAGTCGAGCACTATAGGCACACGAGCGGCTACCCTGTAAAACTAATGCTGTGTTAGCACGGAGAAGCTCTGGATTTTGGACTAGTTTGAATTCGGCTTACCTAATATCGAATAACTCTGTATGTCTCCCCCGGATAATTGTCGACTTTGTTGCCAACATATCATCAGTTACTTCGGCCGAATCTCATATGGCAGGCAGGTTCTACGCTATGAATTTACTTCGTTTCAAGGAATCGCCCGTTAACCTATCACTGCAAACAATTTTGGAAATTTCATGAGCGGCAACTCGATAACTATATTAATATTTGTCTATTGAGTAGACGTTCGGCGGGCCGGAAAGTTTGTTTTTCTAGGTAAGTTGGATAAAGCTTTTGACGTTCTGATTGTGAAAAAAAAAAACACGCACACACCAAAACATTCCGTACAACTATGACAATCATTCGCAACGATCTATCGTCACTCGTTACAATTAATTGCATACGTTTGTGCTCTCGTGTTTGTTTCCCTGCAACCAGAGGCTTTCTTCACGACTAGGAGCCATTCAAAGATAGAGGATGACCCTTGAGTATTGTTGCAAGACGATTCCATGCAACTACTGAACCCAGAGTGTGTCGCTGGCTCCCTAAACTTCGTGGAAGGTCAAAACTGTAAAGTTTGTACAGCAGCCGAACGCAATTACACCTACACCGCTCAGTCGGGCTTCGCAACCCTCTAATTGTGCCCCACCACTCATTATTGAATACTTTTCGAGGGGATTTACAACCTCAAGACCCGTCGGTATGAACTTTTGTTTGCTGGTGAGCCCAAAACAGTACAAAGACGCCAGATCTCGTCGAGGATTCGCAGTTCTCAAGTGAGTGCTCCCACGCGGTGAAGCACTACAGTAGTGATCGGACCTTGTCTACCCGCATGTTTCGTAGCTACTCGCTTTAGTACGAGAGGATCTCGATCGAGGTGAGATCATTGATCACGTGGTGGCCCAACTACCGCTCAAGCGCTAATTCTGTATCAATGCATTTCTACTACGATAGCCGACAACCACTTCGCTGTGTTGTACAAAACAGGTCAGTGCAAGCCTGCCTCACGGTAACCCTGTCCTAAAAAAAGAACTAGTAGGTTGTAAATCAAGCTGAAATATTTCCTATTACACACATATCTCTTCGCGCAACATTCATTGTTCTGTCCACTAAAAATATAGATTATTATTCTAAATAACGTTATTAAGGAAAGAAATCATTTCTTAACGTGTACGCAATTCACTTGAACTCTGTTACGTTATACACGTGTGATCTCAGAACGGTTAGTGTTGTTTTTTAGCCGCTATCAGAGGTTTGAATAAGGCACGTAGTTTTGAAAATCCTGGGGATTGCCGTATGTATTGCCGTTTGGCTCCGTTTTGCAATCGGGTAAAAAGGGGCGCAATCGAGTATTGCAATACGCTTCACTCTTGCAATGTGCTACTGCAATAATAAATTGCAATATCTAACATATGAACCTAGAGACATCCTTAGGATACAAAACCGCTCCCGCCAAAGCCGACTGGGTGCGATCGCCATCACCTCCGCAGTGTATTAACACGAGTTCTGCGGCATATCTTGTTAAACGTGAATCGAGAGCCTGTTGTTTGAGCAAGATCCACGGCATCTAACAAACATGCACTCCCAAGTGCGTTAAAAATGACTCGCCCGCACTGCTGGCACTACATTGAGAGCTTAGGTTGTCGCTACGAACACGTTAGTAAATGGCATCGATGTGCCGTACTGCAAAATACAATCTTGTATTTTGTTCACATACTACCCTCACCAGCGTGCTGGGTTCGATGAATACCGAGAATCTGCGGAGCAAAGAGCTCCTGTGCGCGAGGCAGCGGGCACAACAAGCAGATACCGCACGGAACACAACGCTTGGTTTTTACTTTATTCATCGCTGTTGCATCAGGTTGCAGTAGTGGATTACAGTAACAAGGAGAACTAACTTCGGGTGAAGTTTGTCTGAGTTCTCAATTTTTTCTTCCTCGTATTGAGGTTGTCGAAATGTGCACAAAGCTCAATGATCAAGGTTAATCTAAACGATCTGTGTTTAGTTTGAAAGTGACGTCGAGGGTTGCGCTGCAGGCCGCAGATACTTAGCTTCCATGATGAACTGCACCATTGTCTTGTTTGGGATGACATTCTCGCCATCGTCTTGGATCAGCAGGTCAAACAGCTCGTATCTCTCACCTGCTGTGAGCTCTAGGCCGTTCGTGATGAGGCATTGAGCAAAACCAGCAAGGTTGAGAACTCCTGCAGTCTCTAGCGTCTTCGTTACCTCCTCCATCTGCGCATCGAACACAAGTTGCCAGGCCGTCATAGCTCCTCGGAAGAATTCCTCCAGGTCAATCGCCTTCTGGTCTATGCTGCGCCGGTGCATCTTCTCTCTGAATAAAGCGAAGTGACTATTTCGCTGCATAGCTGGTGGAAACGTTTGCTTGCAACTCTCAAGAGCGAGAATCGCTGGTATCGATCGCGGATTCGTTGGTTCGCCATCTCCAATGCACTCGGTCCACATCGTGATCAAAGCTGAGTACGTCAGCGGCTGAAGCTGCTGAGTTGAGACGGTGTTAGTGATCGAATTGGAGCGTGGCGTTTTCTTGACAGCATACAAGTTCAAAATACACTTGATAAGCCTTTGAAAGAACGTAAATGCGTAGTCTCTAGACTGATGGCGGGCCTTGTCAGCACCAAAGAACCAACTAAACAGTTCGCAGCGGACGTGGTTGTCCTTGGCAGTATAGTGCAACAATGACCGCTCGAGCTGCAGAGTGTGCATCACAGCGATGGATTTGATGCCATATTTTCGAACTAAGTAGTCTTTCGCGAGAGTTTTGAAAGCTCGTGAAGCCGAGTCTTGCCTCAAAAATGCCCAGTGATCATCAAATGTTAGTGTTGAAACACCTCCGCTCCCATCATTTAACGAAGGCTCGATTGCATCTCGCGAGAATTGGAGATGTAGGATGGCTGACAAGAGATGACACACTTCGGCCAGCGGGAACACATGAATTGATGCGCTGGATTTACGTGGAGATCCATAGCGAGTGTTGAAGCTGATTGCATTCTTCCGCCGGCCTGAAGGTGCAGACAGCGGTCGCTTCAGCGTTGATTTTCGACGTGGCTTTTGTTTCTTTGCATCCTCGTTTTCCTGTGGCTCCTTTTCGTCTGGTGGGTTTAGGTTAACTTTCTCCTCTTTGATATCTTCATCGGTATCCATTAATCGATGACGACCGCAAGTGCACTCACACTGCGGATTCTCACTTTCAGTCTCTCGTGGCTGACCCTGCATAAGTTCATGCTCCTTTTTCAAGCGCTTCATGGGGCACTCGTACACGCAAAGACGTTGCAAAATTGAATCAGGAAAAAGCGTTTGATGCTGTGGCTCGAAGAACGCTACCTCTGTAGCAACATCTTCCACCAATTCAACCAATTCGTGTACTCGTTTGCCGATGCGAGCTTCTTCGGAGTGAAATAAGGCCACGCTGCTAGACGGGCTGCTCTTCAGCTCAGGACCATCGTCATGCGCTTGCAGCTGTAGTAATTCATGTAGATCTCCGACTAATGCTTGGTAACGTTTATCGTCGTTAATTTCATCGCGTTCATGCAAGGCATCCTGGAGCTCGCTTGGAGTAACGTAGTCGAAACACTCTCGTAAAAACTCCCGTCTATCTTGTCCCTTCATGTTACCGACTGTAGCTGCCATCATGCTTGGGAACTTCGGCATATCCCGTTCAACTGCGTTCTCCAGTAGCAAAGCCAGCAGATGTCGTGCATCGATGTCTGACATCGCACTGAAAACTTTGAGCACTTCACTACTCAACGATTCCAAGCTCAAATCGCCAAGCTCCAGAACTGGAGGAATGTAATATTCGTCGAGATTACCGCGTCGCTGAGGTGCTTGGAACGCAGCAGCAGCAGACACTACGGCGGTCAAATTGGCAGCTCGAGCCTCTTGAAGCATCTGTGTTAAGAGCTCAACCTCGTTTTTGGACGCATCTGCTGAAGACTGGAAGTTTCTGCAACGCATTTTCTGCACCAGATAACCTTGAAACCAAGTCTTGCCGTGCTCGAAGAAGATAGCTGACTGATGCTGTGTCTGCCCCTCTTGCTCGACTTGATGTTTTAGATCCATGAAGTTGGAATACAATGCAGCTCCGAGTTCGTCGATGATGTTGATGAGAAAAGGGTACTTCTCGTCCAGAACAGAACCCATTTGACTGAGGCAGGAGAACGCTACCGCTGACACGAAAGCGTTTGGGCGTTGCATCCTGCTCGCCAAAGCTAACCAAATAAAACTCCGTGAATCCACCCAGTAACAATACCAATTTCTGAGAATTTACGCACCTTTGGCCTGTCGGAACGTGGTCTCACAAAACAACGCAGACGATCGGAATCCGAGTTGTTCTTCTCCCCACATTTCCAGAAGCGCTTGAAGCTTCATATGCAACGCTGCCGAGTCCGTTTCCTGCAATATCCCCGCCTCGGCACTGGAAGGAGGTGGCGACAAGCAAGCTTCACAGGTTTCTGAAGTCATTGGGGTCACTGGGCTTTGCATCGGGAACGCAATGGTCTCCAGCTGCATGTATCGCGTTTTCGTAGCGCTATTCGGCCGAGCGGGTCTTGCAGAACTCGGACGTGGTGACGTCTGTGCCATTCGACTGCTTGCTGTGGAGGCGGCTTGCGATGCAGAATAGGGTCGTTTCGGCCGAGCTGCAGCGTCGTCCCGGTCTTGATGGGCGATTTTGACAGTTCTCGGACTCGCTCGAACGGGGCCGGCGTAGGGCGAGTAGATGGTGGACCATGCTCCGGGAGCTGGTTTATGGGCACGCGGGCGAGGTGGACGCCCAGTACCGACCCCAGCGTCCGACGTGGCCTCCATCTTTCACGACAAACAAATTAGTGCGAACCTGATCGTGTCCCGCGTTGCATGAATTCACGCTAATTTTACGGACTTCATCGTGACGTCCGCTGCTCGAAAATGAAACGGTGAGTCTGCTCGCTCGAGTGCAAAGCACCAAGCCGTGCACTATGGCAGCGGCGTTGCTGCAGTATCAAGCATGCTTGGGCATCATGGTTCGACTGCAGGTGGAGGACCTGGCCCTGCTCAAAGAGGACTTCGACCGAGCAGGTCGTGGGCTCTCGCTGCGTGAATTCGTCAACGTGATGCTGGACCGTGTGAGTTGGGAACCGGAGAGCGTCGTCAGCTTCATCGAAGACTTGGTCGAGCTGTTCGCGCAGGTGGATGTCAACGGGGACGGAACGATGGAGTGGGAGGAGTTCACGAGCGCTATCATTGAAGGCGGCATGGGATCGTCAGGTGGAGGCAACGATGACGTAGCTGGCATCGTTGCTCAGTTGCGAGATCTGCAGTACGAGGAGCACCCTCGCTTCGTCGACACAGCCGTGAATCGTCCTCCGAAGCGGATTGAGTACCTGCCAGAGTTTCGTAGGGTTTTGCTGCTCGAGAGCTCTCGTCCAGTAGTGGAATTGCTGGATCCAGCGGGTTTGTTTCCTCCTGAGAATGATGAAAACGCCAAAGAGGGCAGCGGAGCAGCGTCGGGGGAGAAGGAGGCGAATGGGGAATCGAACACTGAGGATGCCATCGGATCGACGTTTTCGTTCACGCCCACGCTTCCTGTACTGAACAAATTTCATCCGCTGTGCTATATCTCGGGATATCGACGCGATCAAGACGAAGTGCGCTCGGAGCGATCACCCGTGCAAGCGATCAAGTATCTGTCTGGGTTGGACCTTCTCGCGGTCTCGGCAGGCGATTTAAAGCTCACATTTTGGTCGTCGACGCTGCTGACTGCGTGTAGCACGAGTGCGATGGAGACACCACGACCACTAGCGATTGTTCACACGCCACGACCTCAACGCGTGCTGGAGTGGTGTTCAAAGACGCAGCAGCTCTTCTCCATTTCAGCCGACTTGATGATCTCCGTGTGGCAGGTTACCACGTCTCAAAACATCAGTGTGAAAGCTGGGAACGCCAAGTCTCGAGGAGAAGCGAGTGATGGCACCTGCGAAGTCCGCCTTGCGACGACATTAAAAAAGCACTCGGACTTGTTACAGGACTTGTTGATTCTGAACGACGACACTCTGCTATCATGTGGAATGGACAACATGATCTACCTTTGGGAAACACACACGTTGCAGACTCGCGCTTCTCGTCAGGGACATCGCCGTGGTGTCCGTCTGATGGTAAAATTGTCATCCCAGGTATTTATCAGTGCCGGGTTTGAGTGCGAAGTTTTCGGTTGGGATATATCTGCGCTAGCCACGACGCCAGTTTTCAAGCTTTCGGGTCACGGCTCGCCGGTGTGTTGCATCCAGCTCATCCCATCCGCCACTTTTGCTGCAGCTTCGGCTCTCATGAAGAATGCCAAAGCTGTAGCATCCGGCACACGGATGTTAGCAGATCAATGCTTTACCGTGGACGATGAAGGCTGGTTTCGTTGGTGGACACTGGCCAATGTTCTCTCTGTCGAGAGTACCGACGCCGAGTTGAATAGTAGCCGGCGATGCTTGCAAGTTTTTCGACTAGGCAGCGATTTGAGTCGCTATCCGTGGCGAGCACACTCGCTTGCGGTTCTGAACAACGGTCAGAGCTTGCTCGTGGCTGGTGTGCACAAGGTCAAGCTACTTCGACGTGTTCGTATTAAACCGCGCGTGCTCGCAGCAAGTGCAGTTCTGTACAACGAGGCCTCTCTTACCATTGCGACTGCAACAGACAGAGAAGTGCGAGTTTGGGATGCCGCATCCGGTGCAATGCTCCGCACGTATCGCAACCTGGTCGGAGCAGATATCACGCAGGTAGATCTTGACTCTCGCCAGCGCAAAATAATTGTTGGGGCTCAAAACGGCGAGCTCGCAGTGGTAAACTATTTGAATGGAGCTGTACTCGCACGGTGGACGCCTCATGCACAGCAAGTGTCCGCTTTGCTGTATTGCAAGGAAGATCATACCGTTCTGACAGCCTCTTGGGATCGCTCGCTGCGGCTTTATGACGATGACACACCGCGTGGTGGAGGAATCGCAGCCCATAATGTGTTGCTACGCTGCATTACTGACGCTCATGACAGCGACATCAAGTGTATTGCGTACTGCCACGCACTCAGTCTCGTTGCAAGTGGTGGCATCGATGGGTCTATCAAAATCTGGGATTACATTTACTTCCTTCTGGAAGACACGCTAGCAGCTCCTGCGCCAGCTAATGGAGTCCCCTTTAACACGTCGACATCTTCTCACGGGGCGAATTCCCACGCAACCAGTGAAGTGAACGTGCTCGAGTTTATTGAGCCGTACCCGTTGCTACTGTCGGGACACGAAAGCGGTCAAGTGTGTCTTTGGAGCCTGACACCTTCCAAGCCTACAACACTTCTGCTGTGTTTCTACCCGTTCCACATGACACCAGTACGGCCAGTAACTCCAGTCGAGATGCCCACAATGACTTCTTCTGAAGAAGATGAATCCGTGGTATCTGAAGCTGGTGTCGAGGGGGCAAATGTTGGTTTGTTTGACCCGGGTGATCAACAAAACAACGCCGAGTCCTCCGATCAAGATGAAACTATGGCGCCTGCTGATGTGCCACCACTGCCTCCATCGTCGCCTTTGACGTATGCGAAGATAAATAGTGCTGTCACTTGTTGTCGAACATTTTACGATGAAACTGGCGGTGGAAGACTAGCGGAAGGTATCGATCGTGGCAGATTCTTGCTCTTTGTTACAAGTTTCTATGGGGAGTTAATGATGTGCGATATCTCTAAGGTGATCGCTGCAGCGCATGTTCGAGCCTTCCGTGAAGAGAATATGCCGTCGCGCCAGGACAGGTCGTACAATCCACGCCGGCGATTTTTGAGACAAGGCAAGAACGCTAAACGACTTCGCAATAAGCACGTGGAGAATGCTAATCATCATGAATCGAAGCAGCTTCATGTCGACGAGGCGGATGTCGTGTGTACGCATCGCTGGACTGCTCATCGCGGTAATGTGCGCTGCTTACAGATTGTCGCCGAGCCGCGCGGAGTGTTGACGTGCGGAAGTGACAAAGGCGTTTACGTTTGGGATTTCCAAGGGCGACGAATGGGTAGTTTGGCGACAGGATCGACGCCCCCGCCAGCACCGCAGCAACCAGTAGCTAGGCAAAATTCAGCTGAGGCAATGATGACAAGTGCAGTTGATGGTGGTAGTGTGTGGCGCTGGGAAGTCGACGTCACCGGTGCTGCAGCTTTCAAAAGGAAGCAAGCAGAGCAACTCTGGGACGAGTTGAAGGGTAGTAAGCTCAAGGCTGCAGCTTTGAGGCAGCAGTCGGTGGCGATGGCAAAGCGGGCCGAAAAGCGAGCTACTATGGTCGCTAGTGCTAGCACCCCTGCTCTCGGTCAGGGCACTATCGAGATTCAACGCATGAGTTTTCGAGGAATGACTGGGAGTTCTTCAACAAGCGCGATCGAGATTAGTCGAGTCATTGAAAATAATGGTGAAGAAGTTGCACCAGATGAAGAGCAACCGGAGGAGAATGATACAACTGACGACCACACCAAGCGTCTATTCGATCAACTGCAGGGGAAAACTACGTGGAAGAAGAGCGATCTTCAGCTGGCGAGGCAGGCAGCATGGGAAAAAGAGCGTGTCAAGTTCCAACAACGCATGAAGAAGGTTATGAGGCAGAAGGCTAAGAAGAAGAAGGAGGAGAATTCAGTTGCGGAAGGAAACCAGCATGAAGACATTGTATCAAAGCATCAGCCTAATGGCGACGTGAATGACTCTCTCGGCAAGCTCGAAGTGCTCGGAGGAGCTGGAGACGCTGATGACCCCGGTATGCTACTTCCAACCCTGCAAAACCCCGTTCAAGAACTGCCGTTTGCGGACAAAGACAATTGGGCAGTAGGGAGCTTGAATCGCGAACAGCAAATGTACGAGCATTTCCATCGCGAGAACGTTCGCCGTAACAACAAGCAGATAGCCGGAAGCAGCGGTCTTCTAAGGCAACGGCGATTGGAGAACTCATTGGCGAGCATGGACTTGACACCGTCAGCGTTTCTGCTGGAGAAGCTCGGGGTAAGCTGCATTATTCGTGGGAACGTCGAGTTGAAGGATCTACCAGGACGGCGTAAAATGACCAAGAAACCACCTCGACCCAAGCGGGTTGCAGCACTCACCAAGGCGCACTCCCTGACTGCGTTGCCATCGCCACCAACCGTCAACCTGGGCCAGTCCGAACCCACCCTGACTTCCAGCGTCAGCACGAGCGTTCTACCTCGACGAAGTCTCTTGTCAACACTGTGCCAGCAATACGACGAGCTGCTAGGCGAAGATCACGAAGATAACAGCAGATCAAGCCCACAACCGCCCAGCAACGGATATCTGTCCGGATCACAAACTTCAAGCGTTAGCTCGCCAAGCACTCTCGACGATGACAACCTAACTCCAGTCGACACAGCTACCGGTAGCTCTAGCATAGATGAACCTCACTCGATGAGTCTAGCATCCACCAAGAGCAACAGCAATTCAGAAGACAAGCAAGGAAGTCCTAGGCCAACTCGTTATCGGCATCCTAGGTCGGCTATCACGGCAAAAGAGCGTGGCCCAAAACTACGCCAAGGCACACCGTCGTCCAACTCGGCAGGTGCTGTCCGTCCTGTGCCTCGAGCCAGCGTACCCAAGAAGGAGTTCAAGTCAGCCAAGAAGGTCCGTATTCGTTCGGACGCTGCTCTCATGCGGCAGGAACGCTTCGGTCCTTACTCGCGCGACGACGTGATCAACGTGTACCGGACGTTCCGCAAGCTGGACCAGGATCAGAGCGGTTCCATCACTCTGCGCGAGCTGTTGAATGGTAGCGGGCTCTTCGCAGGGACGCATATGCAGGACAACATCGGCAGTATCTTTAGCAGCATCGACAAGGATCAGAGCGGCCTCATCGACCTGGCCGAGCTATGTGGCGTCGTGTTCGGAGAGGCTCCTCCCGAGGTGCTCGAGGATATTCTGCGGTTGTGCAGGCTTCTAGAGACAGTGGAGAAGACTCGACGCGTCCAGAGGAAGACGCTAACGGTCGAGCAGGTGCAGGAGCTGCGCGAGCTCTTCAGGGTACGTCAAATTGAAGTTGCCTTTTCACATGTCACAGCTTTTGTGTGGTGCTAACGCGTCCTCTGGCTCCTCTTTAGCTCTATGACACAGACGACAACGGAGACATCGACGCTGGTGAACTGCTCGAGGCGCTGCGGTACAACGAGCGCTTCTACGACAGCGATCGCCGTGGGTCGAGCCAGCTGACGAAGGAAGACGTGATGCGCATCATCTCGGCCTTCGACGTCAACGCCAACGCGTCCCTCGACCTGGAAGAGTTCATCGAGCTTTTCCGCGAAGACGCCTAGAGATACATGTATACATGGAGAGTGTCAATACACGTCCTATCCTAGACAATATACGCGCACAGCTGGGGCAGGACTGGTCCTGCACATCAGCCAAGATGACGGCCAGCCTATGAGCGTGACGTCTGGAGCTCCACGGCCGTCATTGGCGAAAGTTGCCTTTTTTGTAGGCATCGTAAGCATCTGCGGCGTCCCATCAAGAACCCGCTTCATTGTGGCATTCGCCGACCAGCAGAGCAGCGTCCAAGCACCAGTCAACGCAGATCAGCATGCTCTCAGTTATTCGCCGCTGCAGGTTGTTCACTTCCTCTTCCAAGTGCCTGGCGACTCGCTCGTTCAGTGTGACGTCGAGTTCGGCAGAGCAGCGGGAGCTGCAGGACGCGTCCTATTCCACGCCGGGCTCCGTCGACCTCTTGGCTTCCGTTGGGAACACGCCGCTGCTAGAGCTCACCACTCTCTCCAAGCTCACCGGATGCAAACTGCTCGCCAAGGCCGAGTATGCCAACCCCAGTGGCAGCATCAAGGACCGCGTGGCCAAGTCTCTCATCCTGGACGCTGAAGAGCGCGGCCTGCTCAAACCTGGAGGAACGATCATCGAAGCTACGGGGGGCAGCACGGGTGTCTCTCTCGCTCTGTTGGGAGCTTCGCGGGGCTACAAGACGCTGCTGACGATGCCCGACATCACAGCGAAGGAGAAGGTTCAGATGATGAAGACCATGGGCGCTGAGGTTCACGTTTTGCCCACGACGTCTATGTCTGATAAGGAGAACCACTTCTTTCACGTAGCTCGACGTCTGGCGGATACAACGCCCAACGCGTACTGTCCTAACCAGTTTGATAATGTTGCCAATATGCGGGCGCACTACGAGGGCACAGCTCCGGAGATCTGGAGGCAGGTTGATGGTGAGATCGATGGCTTCGTGACGTCGGCAGGCACGTCCGGGACCATCGCTGGCATGTCGAGGTTCTTCAAGGAGCAGAACCCGGGTGTGAAGGTGTGGCTCATTGACCCGGAGGAGACTGCAGCCATGTCGGTGTTTGTCAACAACGACCGGTCCACCAGCACGATCGAGGACGGCTTCGAGGTGGTGCCCATGGCCAAGGGCGCGACCATCGCGGAAGGAGTCGCGGCGCTCTCGCGGGTGACGGAGAATCTGCGCCAGTCGATTGTGGACCAGGGCATCACCGCCACGAACCAGGAGATCGTGGACATGGCCTACTTCCTGCTGCGCAACGACGGCGTGTTTGTTGGCCCCAGCAGCGCGTTGAACGTGCTGGGAGCAGTCAAGATGGCGAGGGAGCTGGGTCCGGGTCACACCATTGTGACGATCCTGGCGGACGGCGGCGTTCGCTACGGCAGCAAATTGTACAACGAGGAGTGGCTGGCGGAGAACAACCTGCTGCCTCGAGAAGCAGCGTCGCTGGACTTTGTGGGCGAGCTCACGTTCCCGAGGACGGTTTAGACTTCGATGCTCTTCTTCACAACCGCACCAGATGAAGCCGTAAATTAGCGCTTCTAGCTGTTGCAGACATCGTGTTGTGCGTGCATGCGCGCATGGTGAACGCTGGTGTACGAGACCAAATCCCGGTAAGGCTAATAGAATAGGTCTCCTGCCCCAGGTGAAGTCACAACACTGCATTGCCTTGATCAATTGTGGAGAAGTCATCGCGGTCTCCTGACTAAACGCTGCTTGGAGTAATCCTTCCAGGATGTAATCCCCAGGCGACACATCTCCTTGATGAGTGACCACCCACGCCCAAAGTCCCACCTGCCAGTGAGGATCCGCATTCTGCTATTTGCCAACAGTTGGAACGATCTAAACCGCAGTTGTTCATGGCGGGCAACGTCACCCGTCCCGTTCTCCACAGCCTCAACAACTATTCCACCACAGGCTCCGTCGACCTCTTGGCTTCCGTTGGGAACACGCCGCTGCTAGAGCTCACCACTCTCTCCAAGCTCACCGGATGCAAACTGCTCGCCAAGGCCGAGTATGCCAACCCCAGTGGCAGCATCAAGGACCGCGTGGCCAAGTCTCTCATCCTGGACGCTGAAGAGCGCGGCCTGCTCAAACCTGGAGGAACGATCATCGAAGCTACGGGGGGCAGCACGGGTGTCTCTCTCGCTCTGTTGGGAGCTTCGCGGGGCTACAAGACGCTATTGACGATGCCCGACATCACAGCGAAGGAGAAGGTTCAGATGATGAAGACCATGGGCGCTGAGGTTCACGTTTTGCCCACGACGTCTATGTCTGATAAGGAGAACCACTTCTTCCATGTGGCTCAACGCCTCGCACAGGAGACGCCCAACGCGTACTGCCCTAACCAGTTCGACAACCCAGCCAACATGCGCGCGCACTACCGGAGACCACGAAATATTTGTCCGATCGTAAAAACATAAATTACAACGTAAAAAGTATGGTAAAAACTGTCATTCAGCGCGCGGGCGCACTGCATCGTCGCCACTAATTCGTTGCTGGCCACGCGGCCACCATTCAGTTATTTGCAGGATGGTAGGAGGCCCCCACCAAAAGAACAGCGTTAAGGCGAAGGTGAGTTCACCCGCGAAACGAGACGCATGCACCACGTCTAATCATCTACTCTACTGTATGCAGGCCATCGCCGCGAGCGAAGATGCCGTTGCGAACGACAGCAGCCTCGCCGACCTGGCGGCTGAGTACAAGGTGTCGCCGCGCACGCTGTTGCGCTGGCGAAAAGCTGCGTCTGCGATCGCGGCTGCTCCGCCCTCGCGGAAATTCGTCCGCGGCGCCGCACGACGAGGGCCGTCGATACTGTATCCTGATATGGAGAGGAGGCAAGTTCGTCACATCCTACTGTACGGCTATGAGTTGACTGACCTTTGATCTGTTTATTGTAGGTTGCTAGAATGGGTGCATCAAATGAGAAAAATAGAGCAAGATGCGTGACGAGCCAGTGTTTGCTAGTCATGGGCGCGCGGCTTGAGCCGCGGCTGTTAGGTGAGCGCACTCAGCGCGCTGCCTACGAGTACTTGCGGCGGTTTCGAGACCGCAACAAGCTGTCCATTCGCCGCACCAACCACCGCGGCGTCAAGCAGCGCGAGGAGCTACAGGTACTGTGCCAGCGTGTGCTCGATTTTATTTACAGTACTGATATTTTATATTGATATTTGTATGAACCAGTTGGTGGCCGACGCGTTCGCGTGCGCCATGCGCTACGCGTTTGAGATGAACAGTGTCGTGTCCATCACGGCTGGTGACGATAAGTACAACTATGTATACAATATGGACCAAACGTCGATTTACATCGACATGAACCCGAGCACCACGATCTCTTTTTGGGGCGAACGTCATGTTGACGTTGTCCAGTGTAAGTCTCTAACCATTAAATGCGCAGTGTACTACTTTAAATTAATTTTTGTATTGATTAGCTATGTCAGTGAACTCGTTCCGAGCCTCCGTGTTTCTGTGTGCGTCGGCTACGGGGCGTAAGCTGCCCCCGTTAGTCGTGTTCAAGGGCGAGCCTGGCTACCACGTCCAAGCCGAGCTCGAGCGCCATCCTGACCACCGCTCGGACAAGGTAGTGCTCACGGTGCAGGCGAACGCGTATTGCGACCAGCACGTCATGGAGGAGTGGATCCAAGAGGTTCGTGATTTTATTTCAGTGTCGGTGCCTACTGTATGACTTACAATTTGTATGATAGGTGGGGAGGCCATCGGTCTGTGGCCCATCAGTGCTTCTGCTCGACAGCTTGAAGGTCCACAAGATGGCTTCAACGCGAGCATCGCTCGCAGCCTGCTGTACGGAACCTGAGTTCATCCCTCCTGGCATCACAGGCCTTTCCCAGCCGATGGATGTCGCGGTAATGCGTGTGTTCAAGCACTTTACTAGGGAAATGTATGTGAGGTACCATGTAGATAACGATTTTTGCACCAATCCCACGCAGCGACGCAGTCTTATCACAGACATCGTGGTTGCTGCGTGGGAATCTGTGCCGGTCGATGTGATTCGACGTGGTTTCGTCAAGGCTGGGCTCATTCCAGTCGGCCCACGCTCGGACACCGGTGCATTTGTCATTAACAAGACGGAATAAAAATTAGCTTTTTCGTGCAAGTTTTAGCATAAAGTTACGGTTGTACCTTTGAAAATCTATAGTATTCGACTTTTTACACGTCGGACAAAAATTGTGGGTCGGACAAATATCTTGTGGTCTCCGGTACGAGGGCACAGCCCCAGAGATTTGGGAACAGGTCGGGGGCGAGATCGACGGGTTCGTGTCCTCAGCGGGGACTTCGGGGACCATCGCAGGCATGTCGACGTTTTTGAAGGAGAAGAACCCGGACGCGAAGGTTTGGCTCATCGATCCTGCTGAGGTCGCAAATGTCGCCATGTTCATCAACAATGGCAGATCCACCGGGACGATGGAGGATGGCTACGAGATGATGCCGACGGTGAAGGGCTCGTCGATCGCCGAAGGTGTGGCGGCACTCACGCGAGTGACCAGTAACCTTCGCCAATCTATCATCGACCATGGCATCACAGGGACCAACCAAGAGATCGTCGACATGGCTTACTTCCTGCTGCGTCACGACGGCATTTTCGTCGGCCCAAGCAGCGCATTGAACGTGCTGGGAGCAGTCAAGATGGCGAGGGAGCTGGGTCCGGGTCACACCATTGTGACGATCTTGGCCGACAGCGGCGTTCGCTACGGTAGCAAACTGTACAACGAGGAATGGCTCAGAGAGCACGACATGCTGCCGCAAGAGGCTGCCACCAGCAAGAACGCTGCGTCACTGAACTTCGTGCGAGAGCTCGAGTTCCCCACAACGGTCTAAGATTCTCCTTACCTTGTTGTTCAGAGTACGTGTAGCTGATGAAGTGAATCAACTTTGCATTGGTTTTGTTTGCGTGGTTCGACTTGTTGAAGTGCCCGTCGAGTCCCGATTCATCTCCGGGACAAGCAGTCAGCGAAGAGCTGGAGAGTCGCGATGGTGCGGCTGACCAAGCACGAGCTGGAGCGATGCCGGCAGCGGCGACAGCAATGGCTGGACAAGTTTCTACCGCGTGTGTACGCAGCTAAACGTCCCAACTCCTCGTACTTGGAGAATCCAGAGGTGTTGGAGCTACTCCAGCACCTTTCGGACGGTGTGAACGAAGTGCTGATGGCGAGACCTTTATCGCCCTTGCCATGGCTTGCCGACTACTTGCGTCGAGCAGTACGACGCACCCTGTACCATTCTTCCTATTGCTTCGTGTCTTAACTATACTGTCTTGCATTTTGCAGTGCAAATTGGCGTACGTGGTGCAGTCGACTGTGCCCGAGGCTCTGATGCTTGAGATGCACAGGAAGCGGCGAACTATTCAGAGTGCACTTCGCGATACGAAGCAAGACGAGATGGAGAGCAAGCGATTGATCCGGAGAATCATCGCGCTTGAGCAGGAGTTGAAGCTCGTGGGTCGAGAACGCCGACTCAAGAAGGTAGATCACGCGTTCCTGGTCTGGGAGCAGCCGTCGGTGCAATCCAACTGGAGCATTGACACCAGCAAAGTGCCTTTGTTCTCGAAGGAGGACGAACAATCAAAGGAAGAACTACTACAACCTTCATCGTCAATGGATAAACCAGATATGGAGCCCAAGACCGAGCTGAAAGCGATGGAGATTGAGTCGGAATGGCTCTCGGAGCAGCTTCGCCTTGTTCTCCAAGGTCAGCGAAGCCTCGACGCATATTTCGACATGGTGGTCGATGAAATTGTCCGCGCGCTTGTAAATCTGCTTCTGACCGCGCCAGAGAAGCCTGCGCTCTGGTTTGTCATGTATCTTCGGCATCCTGTCGCTGGCACAAATCCTACACAGACTTTATCACCCGAGCCATCTCCAGTCGATAGGCGAAAGTCTTCTGTTGTGCTGTTCGCAGCATCGCCGATGCTTTTCAAAACCAATTTCGAGCTGTCGCGCAAGCTGGACGAGATCAAGGAGGCCCAGAGCAAAATGCACGCGCGACTTCAGGCCATGCGGCAAATGTTCGCGGACTTTGAACAAGAATTAGCCACGCGCAACCGATTCATCGTTAAGCTCTCCCAGTCGCATGTGACGACGCGGACGCAGGCCATCATGGATGGCACGCCCGTGTTTCTCAACTCTCAGAAACACTGGGTTCTGCCTGGGTTTCTCCTAAATACACGAGCGCTTTCTGCCGCCGAACTCCAAGGCTTACGCCGCGCTGAGTGTTTCCTCATGGAGAAGGACGAGATCCACTGGAAATTCCTGCTGCGTTCTCAACTGGAATACGACTCGGCTACTTTGATTCAGAGCATGTGGCGTGGTCGACGAGCGTATCATGCCTTCCAAGACCTCTTGAGCCGACGTCGACGTGCAGCTACATTGATTCAGCGCAACTACTTCCACTATCTCTTCACTCGTGCCATCAGCTTGCCACGCTGGTGTCGTCCAGGTCGCGAAGTGATCGTGGCGCCAAGTATCGCTCAGCAGTGTGCGATCTCATTTCAGTTCTACCCGAAGAGAGACTTCCCTGCTGGCAACTACCGCCGTGAACCCAAGGGAACCAGCATCACGGAGCTCATGGAGATAGCTCGACAGGATGAAACTTGCGCGGGATTCACGACGGATGGGGCGTTCAAGCGATTTCTACCTCGGATGCTCTCTCAGTTGAAACCCATGGTGCCCCCTGCAAAGAGCAAAGTTGGTAATGAATCGGACGACGAGGACGAGGACAACGACCGAGATGATATGTTAGCTGCGAGCGATGGTCTCTACGTGAAGGTGTTTCCTAAGAAAGGCGAAAAACTCGTGAGCTCGGCCATTGTTGTGGAGGTGCCGGAGGATCGATTCGGGTTGGTTCGCGTTGTTCTTGACGGCATCGCGATCACGGAACTGGTTCCCGTCGTTAAACTCACTGATCGCTGGAAGCGAATTCGAGTCAAGCGTGTGCAGTCGAAGCAAAGGAGGAAAACTCGCGCGATTGTCTTCGGCAAAGGAGCTCCGAGCATTTATTCAGACGATAACGAAAACGACTCGCCGATTGTCGAGCCTGGCACCCCCGACACCACGTACGAACGTATTGAAAGCGATGAGGAGGAGGTTGAAGAGAGCATAGAGAAGGAATGGCGGCGCCAACGACGTCTGCTACGAAGACGGCAGCGTAGTCAACCAGGAACTGAAGCTGGTGCAGACGAAGACGACGCTCCGGACTTCGTTTTCGAGGACTTGGTGACAGGTTGCATAATGCGTCGTGGACATCCCAACAACACGCACGCGGATCCCGGAACTCGTGCGCATGTGATCGCCACGCGTAAGAAAGAATACGAAGACGAGAAGGACCGCCAATTCGAGGCCAAACGAGTTGTCTGCGCTGTGAAAATTCAATGCGCTTGGCGGTCGAAGCGTGCACGCGAACACTTCCAGCAGATGTTGGTGCTGCGAGCTAAGGAACGCGAACGAGAACGCCTCGTGGAACAAGTGAGTGCAGCCAACGCACACAAGAGGAAATCAAAGCCCGGCAAGAAGACGAGACAAGGAGGGCAATCGTTCTTCTCGAGATGGCGACGTAGTTGAAAACATACAGGATATATATTACTTGAAGCGACAGAGCTGCATGCATATACACACAACAAGCAGCTCCGTGCCTCGGTTCTCTGTCTTGCGACTGATAGCTGGGCTACAGGCTACCTCCTTTTTGTCCGGAGGATAGTCATGGGGATAACGCATCTAGCAGTGAAGTGAAGGTGGTCTATTCCGAGTCGCTGGTCTCCTTGGATTTTTTCTTCTTCTTCTTCGACTTCTTCTTCTCGGGGGACTCGCCCTCCTCGGCGACCTCGGCCTCGTCGGCGTCGCGCTTGTGCTTTTTCTTCTTCTCCTTCTTCTCCTTCTTTTCCTTCTTCTCCTTTTTCTCCTTCTTGGCCTTCTTCTTGGGGGCCTCGTCCTCCTCGGAAGCTGACTCCATCTTCTCCTCCTTCACCTCCTCAACCAGAGGCTTCTTCTCCTCGTTCTTGCCGTAGAGCTCCGAGACATCGGCGGGCGTGTTCTCGTTCACCTTGCCGTACTTGCCGATCTTGCCCTCCTTCACGAGGCCCTTGACCTTCTGCGCCATGGGGCCCAGTCCCCAACGACGCGGGTACGTGTCTCGCTCCATGATGACGCGCTTGATCTTGGCCACGACGCCGTGGTCGCACGTGGCCATGACAGCCGTGGTCATCTGGGCAATGGCAACGGCAATGGCCTCGCCCTTGGTGGTCATGAGCACCACCTCCTCGCCGATGTCAATGTCGTCGGCGAAGCGCAGCAGGCCCGGGATCATGAACTTGGCGCCGTAGCAGATGGCGTTCACGGAGCTGTCCTTGACCACGATGCGCTTGTACGTGGTGAGCAGCACCTCGAGCGGGCGCACGATGCGGCGCAGGTACGACTCGTCCTTGTACGTGTCGTACTGGAACTGCGCGTCCAGCACGTCGTGCATGGTGACCATCGCGTCGTTCTCGCCCAGCACGCCGGAGCGCACGCGGCGCAGCTCCTGCATGTGGCCGCCCACGCCGAGCACGAGGCCGAGGTGCACGCACAGCGTCCGGATGTACGTGCCGGCCTCGCAGCTCACGTGGAAGATGCCGAGGTGGCGGTCCTCATCGTACTCGATGAGCTTGGACTGGTAGATCGTGCGGATGCGCAGCTGGCGCTTGACGGCCGAGATGAGCGGCGGGCGCTGGAACAGCGCGCCCGTGAGCGTCTCGATGGCGCGCGCGAGCTTGGCCTGGCTCTCGATGGCGCTGTGCAGGCGCACGACGGCCACGTACTCCTTACCGGCGCCCTGCTGGGCCTTGACGAGCCGCGTGGCGCGGTCCACGCACACGATGAGGCAGCCCGTGACCTTGGGGTCGAGCGTGCCCGAGTGGCCCGTCTTCTCGACGCGCAGGATGCGGCGGATCCAGGCCACGACCTCGTGCGACGACGGGTTGGCCGGCTTGTCCAGGTTGATCACGCCGTAGCGCACGTAGTCGCTCAGGTTGCGCTTGAGCGGGCTCGAGCTGCAGGCGATGGGCGTGTAGTGGCCCGTGCGCACGTTCAGCTGGTGGTAGTTCTTGAGCAGCAGCGGCCACTTGCTCGTGTCCAGCGCGGGCGTGTGCGCCTCGGGCGCGATCAGGTCCTTGCCCTCGGCGTCCGCGGCCTTGAGCTTCTTCTTCTTGCTCTTCTTGTCCACGTCGGCGGCCGTCATGTCTGCGCTGCACCAAATGGAAATGACCGGCCATCCATCCGATCCCATCCGCGAGCAGCTACGTTTCGGATCCGTTGGTCGTGGGCGCGTCATGTGGACCACGCGAGAACGTGTAGGGCAACGTAAAATAACGGGGGTACACGCGCGCTGCACTTGCCTTTTGTATGCGCGTACCCCACAGTGGCCGTTTTTAACGCGGTGGCGAGACCCATTTTTCCCGAAGAGCGCCTCATTTGTCGACCCCGAGCGTAAACTAGTAAATTAGCAGCAGCCATGGGCCGGCAGCTCAAGTTCCACGAGCAGAAGCTGCTCAAGAAGGTGGACCTGCTCGAGTGGAAGAAGGAGAACAACCTGCATGAGATCAAGGTGATCCGCCGCTACCGCATCCCGGACCGCGAGCAGTACCACAAGTACAACCGCCTGGTGGGGCACATCTCGCGCGTCGTGGCGCGGCTCAAGAAGCGGCCGGCCAACGACCCGTTCCGCGCCAAGACCACGGCGGCGCTGCTGGACAAGCTCTTCCACATGGGGCTCGTGCAGACCAAGAAGAGCCTGCTCAAGGCCGAGGAGGTGAACGTGTCGTCCTTCTGCCGCCGCCGCCTGCCCGTCGTCATGGTGCGCGTCAAGATGGCGGAGAGCATCAAGGAGGCCACCACCTTCGTGGAGCAGGGCCACGTGCGCGTGGGCCCCACGGTCGTCTCGGACCCGGCCTTCCTGGTCACGCGCCCCATGGAGGACTTCGTCACGTGGGTGGACAGCTCCAAGATCAAGCGGACCATCATGAAGTACAACGACAAGCTCGACGACTACGACCTGCTCGGCAACTAATTAGTTGGTGGACCAAGGGGTTGGACACAGGGGGCTGGTTGGTTGGTTTCTTTCTCTTCTCTTTCTGGCTGCAAGCTGCCGTTGGGAGGGATGATTGCTGGCTGGGACTGTGGTTTTATAGACACTTTACTTGAGAATGCACGTGCTTTTTGATTTTTTTGTTTGGTTGAGATTGAGGTGGGTTGTATGGCTGCAGTGTCCCGTGTAGGTTTCTATGGTCGTGGGTGTGGTGGAAGTGGAATGGTTCATTTTGGCCGATTTGGTGGGACTGGCCGCAGTGTTTTATTGTTGGAGTGAACGTTCTTGCAGGTTTCGCCGGAGACATCGTCGCGTTGGATGATGAGACTGAGAGGCTGAGGCACACCACACTAGCTCATTTCGATTATTTCTCAGCTCAAGAACAACAGATCCGTGTTTGAAGCTACTATGCGTGGTGTTTTCGGCTCGATGGGTGCTGCGGTGCTGCTGCTGCAAGCTGCGTCGTGGTGTATCAGCTTGACTGACGCTGCGCTTCCAGTTGTGACGGAGGTTGTGAGTGGCAGTATCTTCCGCAAGTCGAGCTATGTGACGGTGGACCAATACACGCTGAGCATCGCGGCGTCTTCGGCTATCGTGGAGATCAATTTGCTGTCCATGGAGACGGCAAACAACGTGACTTTCTCTGACGTGAACTCGGACTGCGACTCGGCGTACATCGACCCGCACATCTTCCTGTTCAAGCAGCTCAATGACGGCTCACTAACGTTTGTGGCAAGTAACGACGATGCTGGTGACGACAATGCCGCGTACTACAGCCGAGGATTTGCGGATGGCTCCGTGTCGGCAGAAGACTCGTACCTGATCCAGCAATTGAGCGCCGGAACCTATGTGCTCGCCGTTGGTCGGTATCCCCTGACTCAAGCTGCTGCAGCTGCTGGCAAAAGCACCGATAGCGTCAACGACTTCACTCCGTATACCTGCATGGCTCGGAAGGCCAGCTACGGCAACTACAAGATCACAATGCGCACACAGTCCTCGTCAACTTCGAACGTCATCACTAAGACGGCAAACTCATACGTGGGCAACAGCTGCAACGTCGCGTCCTACATCACAAATGAGTGCGTCTACGCACTACCCGCAGATATTGGCAGCGTCATCCTCAAAACCTGCAGCTACGACAAGACCATTTACTAAGCAAATTTCTGTCCTACACACCTGCGTTACATCTTCACGACACAAATTCACATAGGTTTCGTTTCTCTTTGACGCGTATGTTCGCCTATTATAGTGATACTACTGTAGTATTAATTAGTGCGCTGAGCCAATGTTCCAAGAGCTAACAACGAAGGGACCATAATCTTTAGAAGCTTCGTCTTCGAGTGACCTAACTTCTGTCTTGTCGTGGTCGTCGCTAGTCTTGAGAGTCCGCAGGAATCGTTTGCCTTGAGCACGGCCAGGTTCAACGGGATCGACTTGGTTCGCTATCGATTTTCCACTGTCCACGGTGGAGGGAAGCGCATTGCTGTTGGCGGCGAAGGTGGCAGCAATGGGAAGCAGCACGATGAACTGTAGGCGCATGATAATACGCTCGAAGTCTCGAGCCTGAGGGGTACAAGTCCAATCGTGGAATGTCATCCGAATGACGAAGTACGTTCCCACAGCGTAAAAGTATTGAGGTTACATCCAAACAGACGACACCGTACGAGGTGGTATACACCCTGCCGTACCAAACGAATTCACGCCACGTGTGTAGAATCTCAAAGAGCTCTATACAGTATAGATTATACTTTTGGGACGAGTCCGGGGGTTCTACTCTTCGAATACGCTGTGTAGACTTACAGTTTCGCCACAATAGTATGTGTAAACATATCGTCAGCACGAGCGCTTACACAACAGTAACAAGTAAGTCTTGCCCCACCAGCCCCGACATGAAGGTGACGGTAATCTGCAAAAAGATGGGATCCCAAGATGGAAGTTCCCTACACGGGACTAAAGCAGCAGGTGTAGGGACTAAAGCAGGTGTAGCCATGCCTTTTCAGCCCTCTATTCAAGTGCTTTCTGAACTCGTCTCTTTTGATTAAAGTATGCCACTGGCCAATCGAAATCGAGTCAGACGATATCAGCGGTATCGCTGGTCTCTGCTAGTCATCACCCGTTCGGCCTCCCTCCTGCGTTCAAGGCCATGGGTACGACCGACAACAATGCCGGATACGTGATCTCACCCGAGGACCAGCTCCAAAATGAACTCAAGAGCTACGGTATCTCCCCGCAAGATCGGCGCCAGAACTTCTCCATGCTGGAGACGGCGTCAGCGTCTCACAGCGACGATGGCGGCAAATATGAAGCTGCAGTACTTCCCTACCGGCCCAGCACCGAGTCCGACACTGGTTCAGTCAACTTCACTGACTCATTGATGGTAGTGGGCAAGCAGCTCCCGTCGGGTCGAGCTGCAGCAGCTCTGGATCTCTTCGCTCGAGAGAACGTTGGACTGTTCGTCAACTATGTCGCGGTTGGTGCAGTGCACGGACTCTTTCAGTCGCTCATGTACCCGTACTTGAACGTGTATCTCAATATGGACGACTACCTCGCGTACTCGGCTGAGCGGTGGCTTGCTCTACCCTGGCTGCTCAAGGTCTTCTTGGCGATGCTATCGGACGGAGTTCCTATCAAAGGGTCAAGACGACGAGCGTACATGTTGATCGGGTGGGGGATATGCTTCTTCTTCTCCTTTATATTGGCCGTTCTGCCATCAGAGACGCCCTACTTAACGAATGGAGCTGTGGCCAATAGTATTGCTTCCGAGTCTGGGAACAAGTACGTGGCGATGTTCGTGATTGCTACGTTTGGGTACGTGCTGGCAGACACTGCGAGTGATGGCATGCTCGTTGAGTTCGCGCAGCTGCACCAAGCGAGTGAGCAGCAGCAGATGCAGTTTCACCACCAACAGCGCGAGCTTGAAGGTGACACCAACCCGTTGCCGATGCCACCTCCACGAGCGTCAGGACCGACTTACGTTGTCACCACACTATTTGCAGCACGGTATTTCGCGCAATTTGTTGTAACATTTTTCGTGGCGTTCATGTGCAACAGCGATTCGTATGGGGGAAGTTTCGCGTGGGGGGCTTCAGTCAACGGCATGGTGGTGATCGCTGTGTTGGTGTCAGCAGGAACGATGGTAGTAACGTGGTTCTTCTTGCTGGAGGACGAGAATCCTGCGGGATACAATATCCATATTCTAATGCCGCGCGAGTGGCGGATTACTGCCCACAAGGTGTTCCATCAGCGTGCAATTGTCCAGCTGATGGCCTACATTTTCCTCTCTCGGCTGTGCTTCACGTACTATGCCACCTCGGCCAAAGCGATCTATCAGTACTGGGCTCCAGCAGGGACATTGATGACCAACATTTTCTCCAGTTTGAACGCAGTTGTGTATGCTGGGGCAGCCCTGCTGATCGGACACGGTCCTACGACGCATATATTACAAAAACTTGGGTGGCGACAAACAGTGGCTGGTTCAGTGGTGATTTCCGCTGCTTTGACTCTCGTTGTGGCTCTTTTCGCGGTGTACAACGTGGTGCGCGTTGCTGTTCTCACGCTGTTGGTGGAACAGGTTATCGTCGTTTTTGAGGCGCTGGCATACTTTGTGGCGCTGTTCGCAGCAGTGGCAGTTGCTGAACCGGGACTCGAGTGTACGTCGTTCAGTTTGCTGGTCACGATGGGGAATCTGGCTGTTCCATTTACCATTTCGCTGTCGCAAGCTATTGGAGAGCACTTTGACGTGTATGATTCGGAGTACGAGTCGGATTCAAGTCACGCTCGCGCACAGGCCATGTACTGTTTTCTCGTTGCAGTGGTCATCCGTGCTTTACACCTTGTAGTGCTACCATTATTGCCGGATCAAGCTGAGGCTGCTCGTGCACTGAAGCTTGCACGCTTCACAGGCCGAAAAGGATCGGTCGTTGCAATTGCAGCGGCAGTGTGCGCATCGTTCATGGTTTTCTGGGCGTTGCTCACGACGACACTCTCGTCCTTTGAGCGCACGTCGTGTCTCAATGTTGCTGGCGGTGAAGGCTGTTAGCGTCCGATCCTCACAGTCTTCATGTGCTATAGTTTTCATCCTCATTTCTCGTTGATCGTCGTATAAGAGGAATTTTGAGTTTATACCTACTGAACTTCTTCGAAGCACTTCATAGTGTCGTCTCTTTTGTTGAGGTTGTAATTTGTTCATTGGCAATGAAAGACGGACGAGCAGGAGATCCAGGAATGCCGGGAGAAGGCTTGCCTGGTGTACCGACTGGAGGCTTATTACCGATGTGAATTACTTCGACTGAAAGGATATCATCGCAGTCGTCGTTGCTATCCTCTTCAGCGTCTTTGCTCGTGCTAGACTTTGCTTTGGAGCTCTTGCGGCTCTTGACGTATGCTCGCACTGAGATCAGAATCGAAACCTGCGCGCACGGTCAGCCAGATGAAAATTAGCAACTTGACCAGTGAGGATTTCCAGCTTTAAATGTTCTCCTTACCACTGTCGCCACGGCTCCAAGGATCGTGATGACCACTTTGACGTATGAGAACTCGTCACATGTTGGCGGGTTACGCCAATCCCCGGTACACTTGCAGACTTTCGATCCATCCGCCTGTGTTACCACAGTGCCGCGCGTTGGATTGCAATTCGTGAAGTCTTCCTGGCCTGTGTATAACGAGCTAGTGGTATCCCGACCAGTAGCATCTACCAGTTCATTATGCGCTGACGAAGCGGAGCCTACTAAGGTGATAGATCCACTGGAGCCGCACGTTCCGGTGCTGTTGACTTCAACCACGGAAAACTTGTACTCTTCCGTTACTTGGGTGCATGAGTCTGTGCCCCAGCCACGAAAGACAACCGTCCCAGGTTCATCAACACAAATGGTGAAGATATTCCCCGTGGAGCTTGCTTCGGTGCTTTTGTTCGTGACGAAACTCGTTTGGGCCTGATTAATCTTCAAAAAGTCGTAGGTCACGCGAGACACTTCGTTGAAGGCGAAGCTGAACGGCTGGCCAGCCGAGCCCTGAGCCGACCCATTGCTGTCGAACGTGATGCCTTCTTGATATTCCAGGGTGCCGTGAGTGAAGAAGCACCCGTAGCAGCAAATTCCTGTGGCCGCACTGCACTGATCGAATACGAGCGGGTCGTACGTGATCACGGTGTGTAGTGGGTCAGTCTGCTCCAGACAGTCGGCACAACAGGTTTCCCCCAGCGCGAGCGCAGAGCTTGTAGCGATCATAATGAGCAACAATAAAGGTTGTGGAGGATGCCAGCGCGGTTCCATTGCTCTGAGCTCGCCTGGTGTCTCTTGTCGTGAAAATCTTGGTGTCCGAGTCGACGCCTGTCAGGGGTCAGTCGAAAAGATACTTTGCGAAGATTGACAACTTCAACATGCCAAACACCTTCATTGCTCACGATCTCATACAATTTGAAAGTCTCGCAACGCACAATCCCCTACTTCTTGTGGTCTCAATCGCATCAGCTCGAGCTCACAGTGTCCGCGACGGCCTGGATCCAGAATGCAGCGGCCTTGGCGCCAGGGTCGGGGATGCCCACACCAAACTCCTCGCCAACATATCCGGCACGGCCGAATGCTTTCTTCGTGGAGATACCTGCCGTGGCCTCGGCACCTTCCTGAGCTGCCTTCGCCGCAGCTGTAGTCAATTCAGCGCCGCTTTTCAAAGTCGGGCTGTCAAGAGCACGAAGCGACGGGACGAGGGCGTCCACCATGGTGCGCGAGCCCTCCTTCGCACCGCCGTACTTCTGGACGGCAGCAATACCTGCTCGGAAAGCTCCAACCCACGCAGCAGTGTCCACTTCCTTGCAGCTCTCAAGGTGGAGCGAGCCAGCCGTCAAGAAAATGACGTACAGGACGCCAGAGGTGCCGCCAGCACTGCGACCGACAGAGTCAGCAAGTGCACGCAGGGTCTGCGTAACGTCGTTCAGCGGGTAGTGAGTCTTCAGGTCCGCGAGGATCGCCTCAGCAGCGTTCTTGAACGTGGTGCCGCAGTCGCCGTCGCCCACCTTGGTGTCCCAGTTGGTCAGTTGCGGCTCGTTCTTGATCAACGTATCGCACACAGCCAGGATGCACTTCTCCAGCAGACGTCCGTTGTTCGAGAGCTCCGCCGGGCGCTCGAAAGCCTTTGACGCCTGGGCAGGGGCTTCCGCCTCGATAAACGGCCCAGAGATCGACGACTGCGAGAGGTCAAAGGGCGAGTACGTCCACGCAGGTGCCGAGGTGGGGGCATCAAAGAGCGCGAGCATGTCCGCGTCGCCATTGGAGTTCCACAGCGACAGCGAGAAGCCCGCCATGTCCAGCGCCGTCATGAAGGAGCCCACCACCACGCGCTCCGGCTCAATGCCCTTGGCGCGGAGAGCCTGCACCGCGTACTTGGCCACCACGTAGAGCTCCATGCCCGTCGTAGCTCCCAGGTTATTGACCATAAGCACGCATCTACTTCCTTCCTTCAGCGCCAGCCCCACGCTGGTCTCGTCCGTCGTGATCTTGTCGACCAGCATGTTGCAGAGGGCGGGCACGTCCTGCTGCTGGCACCTGCTCACGCCCGGCTCGCCGTGGATGCCCAGCCCGACCTCCATCTCGTCGTCCCCCCACTGCCTGGAGCTGTCCTCCTGCCCGGGCAGCGTGCAGGGCTTGATGGCCACGCCCATGGTGCCCAGCCGGCTGTTGCCCGTGAGCGCGTCCACCATCTCGACCAGGCTCGCGAGATCCTTGCCGGCCTTGGCGGCCGCGCCCGCCAGCTTGTGCACGAAGACCGTGCCGCTGAGCCCGCGGCGCCCCGCGTTGGCGTTCAGCACGGCCACGTCCTCGCCCACCACCACCATGTCGCAGCGCAGGCCCTCGGCCTTGGCCTGCTCCACGGCCAGGCCGAAGTTGATGCGGTCGCCCGTGTAGTTCTTGACCAGCACGAGGCAGCCGTGCGGCCCCGCGGCCAGGCGGATGGCCGCCAGCACCTGCTGCGTGGACGGCGAGGCGAACACGCCGCCGCACACCACGGCCGTGAGCATGCCCTCGCCGATGTAGCCGGCGTGCGCGGGCTCGTGGCCGCTGCCGCCGCCCGACACGAGCGTCACCTGGCGCTCGCGGATGGCCGCGTAGTCGCGGTGCAGCAGCACGCGCTCGGCGCGCTCCAGCACCAGGTGCGGGTGCGCCAGCGCCAGGCCCTCCACCATGTCGGCCACGACGCGGTGGCCGTCCCGGACGAGCTGCTTGGCCTTGGGCATCGTGAGAGGCTTGAGTGCTGCGGTGCAGATTCCGAAATGAGCTGCGAGTGACACGCTGGCACTTGGCGTTTGTATGGGTACCAACTTGAAGTTTGTGTGCGGTACACTTTACCTACCAGTAAATGAAGTGTTGACTCTCAGATGCGCTACAGTCAGGTTTTGATCGCAGCACTGTGGGTCGTGTGACCTATTACTACGCAGGTACTGTATGCGTCCAGTCCCTGTTGGCAAGCGGCATATTCAGGCTCACGCTGTGCTACAGACAACGACGATAAAAGCCGCCACAAGATATATAATTTCACGCGACATAGAAGAGCATGTCAACCAAATACGATGATCGTATTGGCAGAAAACAATTTTATGTAACGTGTTAGGTTATATATTTGGATGAATATACACGTCTTTCCGACAGAGAGTTATGCAGGATTGTGATGAAGGCAATTTAAAACCAAAATTAACCAATCCAGTCATCGTATTGTTTCATTTTAGCGAATAGGAAGACGTAGGGTTAGGGTTACGTTTCCGACAGATTCTGACACATATTTGTGGGAACCAAACCCAAAATATGAATATGGCTATACAAACATCAAGTGTAAGACATTTCTAAAATATTTCTATCGATTCAGTCAATTAGGCATAGTCCTAGTATAGGAAAACTGTGTCAGCTACGTGTTTCGATGGTACATGTAACCCGTGCAACTGTCGAGTAACCCGTACAAGACATCAGTATAGTAGCGTTAGGTAACCCGTACAAGTGTCAGGCAACGCGTACAAGTGTCGAGTAACCCGTACAAGTGTCAGGTAACGCGTACAAGTGTCGAGTAACCCGTACAAGTGTCGAGTAACCCGTACAAGTGTCGAGTAACCCGTACAAGACATCAGTATAGTAGCGTTAGGTAACCCGTACAAGTGTCAGGCAACGCGTACAAGTGTCGAGTAACCCGTACAAGTGTCAGATAACGCGTACAAATGTCGAGTAACCCGTACAAGACATCAGTATAGTAGCGTTAGGTAACCCGTACAAGTGTCAGGCAACGCGTACAAGTGTCGAGTAACCCGTACAAGTGTCAGATAACGCGTACAAATGTCGAGTAACCCGTACAAGACATCAGTATAGTAGCGTTAGGTAACCCGTACAAGTGTCAGGCAACGCGTACAAGTGTCGAGTAACCCGTACAAGTGTCAGGCAACGCGTACAAGTGTCGAGTAACCCGTACAAGTGTCAGGTAACGCGTAAAAGTGTCGAGTAACTCGTACAAGTGTCGGGTAACCCGTACAAGCGTCGAGTAACCCGTGTCTGGTTGTGGTTATTTTAAAAGCAGGACTAAGTGGTTGTGTTCGTTCTGCCACGCATGAGGTCTGCGCCAGTCCTGTTCTCGGCTGCAGGAAGGTGTCTGGAGGCCACGACTGCCAGTTACCTTCTACTTCCTACACTTAGCTAAACGTACAGGGCCACTAGCGATTGAATTATCCTTACACTCACAGAAATCGTCGGGCCACTCGATATCACTCGAATCTTCGCCAGGGGATTGTGATGGGGGCTAAACGACCGGGGCCTAAACGACCCTCTCTTGCTCTTTCAATCCGCCTGCGTCACGGACTGCTGATACCGGTGATCATACGGGGCTGCTTATACTCGTCTCACTAGATACTCGAGGGCCACACTCAGAACTTGCACGACCAGAGGACTGCCTTCACTTTTTGGTTGTATTAGCTCGAGCAGCTAGTGCCCGTCCCCTCAGCGTTATGTCCATCAGCTTGCGTGCTGCGTGTCCAATCTTAAAGTGAGCGCATCGTACACATGCAACCGAGCTCGGGTGTGTGCGCCGTCGACCCTTCCCGTCCGTTCAGAGCCGCTCATCGCTTCGCCGGCGTCGCCCGTTCGTCGCATGTGGTATCCTGCCGTCTGGAAGTCTAGGTCGTCCACCCTGCAGCGCGCCCCGGCTAACTTGCGATCTTCGACGGTTGGGTTCTCGCCGCGACCGTGCCACACGAATCCGTCAGTGCCCAGCCACCTTTGGTTCGTCTTGATCCTCGTCACTGGTGTCATCCCCGCCGTCCTCTGCTGTACCCGTTGTCCATGTCTTCGCTGTCCTCCTCCACTGCCCTCGCCGTCCATGTCTCCGCTATCCTCGCCGTCGTTGCGGTCCATGCCTTCATCTGTCCTGCGCGCCAGAAGAAGCAAGAGACGTTCTCCGACGAACAAAAGAGGACTTCGAGCTATGGAAGCTCCTCCAACTAACGCATCGAAATATTTGGGTGGTTGCTGGGCGACACTGCTGGGGTGGCTGTCCTAATTTACTGAACGTATCGTTTAATTTCCGAAATTCTCTACTATTTCCGATTTAGCCCTGTCTTTGTACCATCATCCCAACTGTCGGAAAGTGTCGGGATGTCGGAACGGTTGCGATATGGAGCAGTATTGTGGTTTGCAGATATTTTGTCGCTCGGATTTAGGGCTTAGATCGATCTCTGAGGTAAATAATTCGTAGACATAAACATGCGACGTGGTAGTAAATCGACCTCCAGGTGTAGGTAAGTCGCACCACCTCTTCCTACTAAGGGCCGTTCTTAACGGAGCGGTAGGCTGGGTGTGCGGTGTGCGTAGAGAGTACCACTCTGCGCGTCGTCGTTAAGAATGACGGAGTGTAGGGCGGTAGGCCGCTGTACCAGACTGTACCTGTGTCCGAGAAATTGTCTCAGCCTACCACGGACAGCGCGCACACATCCCTCGTGGTGGGCGTAGGGAGCCTACCGATCCGTGATCGAAAATTCCCTCGAGGTAGTCCCGACTGCTACACAGAGCCGGTGCGCAGCCTACCCGGGCCTACCGAGCCTACCGCACACCCGCTCCGTTAAGAACGGCCCTAAATATAACGGGCGCATCGTTGGTTCTCAGGACACCGAGGTAACGTCGCCGGCCACTGCTACTCCGATACGGCTCTGTTGGACGTGTTTAACGGCTCGTTAGCTTCGTTTGTGAGTGCACTAGCGGCTCCTGTATCGCTCGGCTTTCCGCTTGTCTGTCGCGCGAGCAGCTCCCCGCCATGTAAGACCACATGTTGATGCTACGCTACCATTTTACTTTAGGAAAAGCGTTTCGTATGAACTGCTGTAGCTCCTCTAAATAAAATGTAGGGTGGGCTTTCACGTACTTTCGAACACGGGTTACCACGTCGTTCGGCCAACGCGACGAGCGAGTAGTTCGACCTCCTTCATCAACCACACCATCGGTCAAAAACAACTGGTACCAACGTTGCAGTGTTTGCACGTTAGGCCCAAATACATCGCTAACATACTGCATACATATTCCATACACATGCATAAGAAAAACGGCTCGCCAACCGTAGTCGGGAGAGTACATGCTGCACTTGTGCAAGGTGAAGGTTTTCGGAAACTGCGGTGCTTCGACAGATCAGCAGCGCGATCTGCCGACCACTCGTCAAGTGTCCAGATGTAAGTGTCCAATTGCCTATTATATATATATAGCGCGGCATTATAATACGTACACAGCCATCGCGATTTAAATTGAATCGGCCCGAATTTCGTTTTTGGATCGGCAATTCGACCACAGATAGCGTAAATCGAGATCGATATCGAGGCTGGCGATTATAACTTGGAGGATTTAATGGCCATCTGTTTTTATATCGGGCGCCAGATATTATAACTCGGGCAAAACACTAGGTGAAAACGACAAACGCATTGCAAAGCATAATACATGTATTGGGAAAAGTTAGGGAGCCGTGAAATCGGGAGCACTGGGGCATAAAAAGCCGAGCACATGGCACAGGAACAGAGCCGCTCCGATACCGTCTTCGCGAGCGCCGCTGGACACTACTTGGGCAACTTTTCCGACTCTCGACAACGACGTCGGGCCAAGCCAAAACGCCAAATGTTGGAGCATCGCTAAGATAACGGCGCAGCCGGTGTTGAAGATTCGTCGAGATGACCCGAGGTCATGGAGCTGGACTTCAAGGATGAAGCGACGACAGGCAGTCAAGTGAGGGATGACACGCACAGGCATGTGTAGCGGCAGTAAGATCAAGGCTAGGCGACATAGTGGCCTAAGAGGGACCGTCATGGAAGGCGGCATGCATGTTTCAGTCGTACGCAGCGACCTAACTTTTATCAATCATTTTTCATTTATCCTACGCCAAGCGCAACCGGTCCACCAAGTTCCAACATGTTATGAGTAATTTAGCCCAAACACCTTCGTGACGAAGATTCGCAAGTTCGACGGCACCGGCTATTGTAACGGGGTTACACACACAAGTGACAACTGTCACTTGTGCATGATAATAGTCACTAGTGGTTCTAACAGATAGATATCTGTTAGAAGATAGATACTTCCTCACATTGGTGTAAGTCACACCAATGGATACATTGAAGTGGGCCATCACAATGAGTGGTCCACACCTACCCAAAGATCCTATTGGTAGAAACAACGTATTTCTACCAATTAGAGACGTGCATATTGGCGGGGCCCTGACAGACAGCCGCTGTCAACCCCTTTCATAGATGATAAACAGTTTTAGCAGATTGAGGAGGAAGATCAATTTACAAACAATACAGTTCTCAGTTTACCTATCTAAGTCACTTGGAGTCTTATCTGATTTATATTATACTTGTGGACTCAAGTATAATTAATTCGAATTATTAATAAACTCCTACGCTTCCTCATACACGAGGCGCGACGTGTAAGCTAAAGTAGTGAGCCAAAGTAGGCCCACTACACCTGGTAGCACTTTGTAGTCCGTCCAACGACCGACTACGTGACGTTCGTACAGGGTGTACGAACGCGGAGCCGAGAACCCCATGAGCACGGAGGTGCCCATGGAGAGCTCCAATACGCCTGCAACGCATGTTGCACGCGCTGACTGCCCCTGCCATAGCAGCTCGATGCATCGTCGACCCGCTGTCGAAGGTCGCGTTCGCCATGTCCTGTCTTGGCGGACGCGCAAGGAGTTGGGCGTACGGGCGCCGACTCTCCGATCCTACGTGCTTCAGCACGTACGAAGTATTCAAAGAGGAGCTCAAACAAGCGTTTGAGCCCCCGCAAAACGTGTTCCGGTCGAGAGCGGAGTTCCTCGACCTTCAGCAGGGTAAGCATGACGTCCATGCTTACGCGCAGCGCGCACGATATTTGGTATCAAATATCGTGACTAACCCGATTGACGAGGCGACCAAGGTCGTCACGTTCATGAAGGGACTTAGAGATGGGCCTGTGAAGACCTATCTCTTCCGAGAGTACCCGAGTACTCTCGAAGCTGCGATTACTCTTGCCATGCAAGAAGAGTTTAGCCTGCGGCAGGCTAAACTACATGTGAACGTGCCGAGGCCGCAACCGCGCCCGGTAGCGAGGACGGGAGGTCCGGAACCCATGGACCTCTCGAACGCAACAACTGCTGGTTACCAGCAGCAGGGAGGTAACGTGCGATGCTTCCGTTGCGGAAGGATCGGTCACTTTGCACGGGAGTGTACAGCTCCCATGCCCCCTGGAGGTGGCCGTCGTGGCGATGCTAGGCATCGCCGCGGGCCAACAAAAAACGCGAACATCCAGTAGGAGCGGGGCGCCCTACTGGTAATGCAGTCGCGCGTGCCGACATCGGGCACGCGACACTGAGGACTGCAGCCCCCAGTGAGACTAGCTCTAGCTGCAATAAGCAAGATGACAGGCCGAACCTAGTCATCTTGAAGGTTTACTCGAAGAGAGTCACTCGCTCTCTTCGAGCTGTGGTAGATTCAGGCGCGTCGAACAACTTTGTTCGACTACGGAGCCTGCCGAGACTTGACTTCGAGGAGGTAAATGTACCTCGAAGTCTTCTGGAGGTACGACTGGCAACAGATGTCATCGTGAAGACCGAGAAGCGCGTCGTGAACGTGCGCTTCTCGTACAAACAACGGGTGTTTGTCGAACACTTTATCGTCCTGGACCTGGACGATATGTTCGACGAGGTAATGGGCATGCCGTGCAAGCCACGGCATGATCCGGTGATAGACTGGGAGAAGCGCACGCTCGTGCGCTTCGGACGCGACAGCGGAACAGAGAGCGATGGCCCTGTTACCGCAGCGCACGCACCAGCAGGTGCGCGCGGCTCACCAGTCGAGACAGCGCTTAATGCTGCTGTCCCGGAGTGCCCGAGAAGTGCGGGAGGGCGCGCACAAGTGAGGCCAACGTCGGTAATGCCGCCGACGTCAGATGAAAAAGATGTACTGGTTCCGGGAACCAATACCCACGTTCAAGCGTGTAAGGGACAGTCCCTGACTCGAAGAGGTCAGGTCGACGACGACGCGTCGGCTCCGGGAGTCGACGCACCCTCGGTCATGAGGGGCTCCGCCAATGAATGGCGTCGAGGTGACAAAGGCGTGTCAACTCCGAGAGTTGACGCTGCAAACAGTGCGGATGGTTGCAAACGTACCGCCCTGAAGCAATTTGTATGCTATCGTGCAGCCGGGCTGCACGGCGAAGCGCCATGCGATCAAGCCGGGCTTGATATCGCGCGCCCACAGACAGGGTCTGCCGGCGAAGGAACACATTACCGTGCAGCCGGGCTGCACGACGAAGCATCATGCGGTGAAGCCGGGCTTGATACCGCGCGCCCGCGGACAGGGTCCGCCGGCGAACAACTGTCCACAGCCGGGCCTGGGCCAGAAGAACAACTGTGCGGAGCCGGGCTCCGCACAACAAGAAGACGGCGCACGCGGAGAACGCTGCGCAAGTCTCGGTCCGGGACCGAGACGCCACGAGAGCAGTCTGCTGAGCAGACTGAGGCGGTGACGCCGAACGTCGAGACGCTAAGCGTCTTGACGCGCACCGATACTGGATTCCAGTATGTTGAAATGGAACTCGCTAATCCTCCGACGACGGCGTCGGAGTTGACTTCGCTCCCAGCCATGAGCTGGAAACGCTTCACGCGCGACTTGCACGATGGACGCATCGAGCAGGTCTGCGTTCTTTCGAACAGCGAAAGAACGGAGAGCGAGAGCGAAGAGCTGAGATAGCTCTTCATGGGAAGTACCACTGAGAGTGAAGACACTCTCAGTGCGAAGACGAAACGAGAGCGCTTCGAGGAACAAGGTTGGGACTCGCTGAAGTCGAGTCCCTATTTTGAATTACTGAGGGAGTACAAAGACGCACTCCCGGAAGAGATTCCTGCGGAGCTTCCGCAGGATAAGGGCATTCAGCACGAGATTGATCTCGTGCCGGGCACGAAGTACTGTGTCACGCGACAGTGGCCACTGCCGCGAGAACAAGTAAAAGCAATCGACGACTTCTTTGAAAGTCGTCGCAAAGCAGGACAAGTGCGGGAATCAAAGTCCCCGCACAGTGCTCCGACGTTCTGTGTCAAAAAGCCACAGGGCGGATGGCGCATCGTTCATGCGTATAACAAGCTGAACGATGCGACGGTACCGGCGCAGACGCCGATACCGCGAAAAGATGTTATCATCGATTCGATGGCCGGGAGCACCGTTTACAGTGCTCTCGACTTGCGAGACGGATTTTATCAAATCCTAATGCGTGAAAGCGATATCCCTCTCACGGCAGTGAGCACGCCAAGCGGCATGCTCTGGGAATGGCTAGTAATGCCGCAGGGGCTTAAGAACGCCCCTGCGACCTTCAACAGGTGCGTGACGCACTTGTTGCGCTCGGTGCGCGACTTCGCACCGAGATACTTCGATGATGTGTTCATCCACAGCCGGGCTGTGGACGGGAAGACCGACGTAGAGATGCACCGGGTGCATCTCCGAAAGCTACTTGAGCTTATGTGAAAGCACAAGCTCTACGCGAACCTGAAGAAGGGTATCTTCGGGGCGAGCGAGATACCCGTCCTCGGGTGTCTCGTAGGGAAAAATGGTGTTCGACCTGACCCGGAAAAGGTCAGAGTGATCAATGAATGGCCAACGCCTTCAAGTGTCAAGGAACTGAGACAGTTCCTTGGCTTGGCCACGTACTTGTGCAAGTACGTGGAGGATTACGCGGCAAGATCCGCCCGCTGTCACAGCTTCTTAAGAAGGAAGCTGTGTGGAATTGGACAACCGATTGCCAAAAGGCATTCGATGCAGTCAAGCGGGGCTTGACTGAGGCACCGATCTTGGCAGTGGCTGACCAAGATCGTCCATTCCACGTAGTGTGTGACGCATCCGACTTCGCGATCGGATGCGCGTTGATGCAGCACGATCACGAGGACCGTGATCGTGTCGTCTATTACCAATCGCGTCAGCTGAAGCCAGCTGAGCGTAATTATCCGATACATAACAAGGAACTCCTTGCCATGAAATATGCACTCGCAAAGTTCCGAGTGTATTTACTTGGAAGTAGACCATTTGTGGTCTACACCGACCATGCATCACTGCGCACTGCAGTGAAGTCACCACACATATCACAAAGAATGGCGAGATGGCTCTCATTCTTTGCGGAGTATAACTTCCGGGTCGAATACAAACCCGGAAGATTGAATGTAGTGGCCGACGCGTTATCACGTCGGCCGGACTACGCAGAAGCTGCTGACGTCAATGCCGTTGACGTCATGCGATCGAACAAACCCACATCGTCTCTGCTGGACGATGTGAGCGCCGCGTACGCGCACGACGCGGACACGAAGGTCTTGCTGGCCTATGACACAGCGCCTTCTGACAAGTCCCGTCAGAAGCCGCCCAAGCACCTTCGTGCGCGTGCACACCGCTTTCGAGTGCACGACGGACTACTGCTTTACAATGCAGTCGACGACAACGCGGATCGCGTTATCGTGCCGAATGATCATGACCTGCGGCTCAGGGTCATGTACGAATATCATGATGCCCCGACTGCGGGACATCTCGGACGTGAGAAGACATACGTCCTTGTCACGCGCGACTTCTACTGGCACCACCAGTATAAGTGGGTGCGCAAGTACATCCGTGCTTGCGAGGTATGCCAACGCGTAAAGCCTGCGCCATTCGCGCAGGCTCCGTTACAATCACTACCGACTCCGTCGGAGTGTTGGAAGTCCATGTCTTTGGACTTCATCTTTGGTCTTCCCCCGGACAGCGGAGGGAATACCGGTGTTGTGGTCTTCGTCGACCGCTTCAGCAAGATGGTACATCTTGCTGCGGTGCCGGCAGAAGTGACAGCGAAGCAGACGGCCCGTCTGTTCGTCGACATGGTGTTCAAACACCATGGCGTGCCGACCGACATCGTGTCGGACAAAGACTCACGCTTCACAGCGAACCTGTGGCAAGAAGTGTTTACACTTCTTGAGAGCCAACTTTCAATGTCGACTGCGGATCATCCGCAGACGGACGGTCAAACCGAGCGCGTGAACCGCGTGCTCGTCGACATTCTGAAGAGCTACGCTCACTCGTTCCAATACTGGAGCGAGTGCTTACCGATGACAGAGTTTGCCATCAACAACTCAGTGCATGCCTCGACCGGGCATACACCGTTCTATGTGAATGCCATGCAGCATCCACGTCTACCGAGTTTACTCGGAGTGATGGCTCCCACTTTAAGTGGGGGAGGATCTACGACTGCAATACAGCAGCCGCAGAAAACCGCTGACACTTGCACAGTGTCAGCTGCAACAACGAACACACCACATGAGTATGCGCAGGGCGCAGACTCCTCTAATAACAAGGACAAAGACCACGGGTCTGCGCAGAGCGCAGACACCGCGAAAAACCACGCAGAGGCCGGGCCTCTAGCAGAGAGCGAGCTGAAAGACTTCAGCTCGGATGCAATCAATTCCATCACCAAAAGACAAGCCGTAATTCTGTTTGTCCAAGTCACAATAGTAGCTTCTATTGATCAACAGAACCTGAACGCAGACAATGTGGGCAGAGGCAACACAAATGAATTCAAAGTTAGTTCATTGGTTTTGTTAGCTACTCAAAACCTGCCTAAACATGCAGTTTCGAATTTCGGAGCAAGCAAGCTTGCTCCGCGCTTCATCGGGCCGTTCACTGTGTTGGTACGACACGGCAACGCTTACACGCTAGATATACCGTCTAGCATGCGCCTCCATCCGACCTTTTACGTCGGACGGCTGGAGCCATACCTGCAGCACGAGCCATCTAGCTCGGCTGACCCGAAGTCTCGGTAGGAGCCGAGGCAGAAGCGGAAGCCTTGGCCTCGGCGACGAGCAGTCTCTCCTCCAGCGCGCGGACGCGCTGGAGCAACCCCTTCATCTGGGTCCCCAACTCGACCTGGATATTCGAGGCGGTCTGCGAGACCGCCGCGACTTGGGCCTTCTGGTTCGCCAGCTCCTGCTTCAGGGCGGCGAACTCAGCGCCTTGCAGACGCTCCACGGCAGTCACCCGGTCGTGGAGAGACGCACACTGATCAGCCCGGGCTGATCATACCCGGGGCGCGTTCCCACCCCCGCCACCGCCGATCCGTGACGCCCGCGGCTCAACCCGCTGATTGTTGAGCGGATTGTTGACCATAGTATCCCGAAAACGAACCCTCAAGGGGCTCGTTTTCGTATTCGTTGGAGAGGATTTCCTCCCCATCAAGATACATGGGAGCCGCGGAACGTCTTGCTAGAGGACGTTCCGGAAATGGTGAGGGCGTACGAGGAGCAGTACGTGCTGGTGCAGCGGAAGTAGTGCGAGCGCTGCGGTCATCGCTAGCGCTCGAACCCTCACGTGCTAAGAATTTAGCACGGAGCTCTTTGAGACTCTCGGGCACACGGAATGACGTGTACCCGTTCAGGTCGCGGTCGCTCAAGCGGACCGCGCCTGGGAAGCACTTCGCGCACTGAAAGCCCTCGGGCACAGCGCACGGCACATTTGCCTCCTCAGCAGCAACATGAAGTTGCTCCAGCTTTCCACGCTTCGAGTACGTCTCGAAGCGATCACGCGCTTGCTTAATCCGATCACGGTAAGCACTCGGCCTCTTGTTGAAATTTTCAACAAAGGCGTTCCAGCTTTGACAAAGTGCCTGCCATTCGGGCACTTTGCTGCGAGAAGAGGTCTTCTTGCTTTGAAACCATCGGAGCTCATGAAAGAGTCCGATGTAGTAATCGCGCCTTTGATGTGTTTCCGCATCAACGTGCAGCTCGGCAGCCACGGCGTCATCTTTGATGGCGCTGCATACGTATAACGGCACCTCATTCGGAGGTACCGAGTTCCCATACCGGTCCGAGATCTCGGACGCGGACGGCATCGACGGATCGCGCGCTGCAGGTTCAGCGCGCGGAGAGCCTCGAGCCCTGGAATCACGTGCTGCAGATGCAGCGCGCGGAGAACTGAGAGCCCCAGCGGAAGCGAGTGGGGTATCACTCTCATTTCGCGAACGCTTCGAGCTCGAAGCGTCCGATTCGTCCCCTTCACGCGGGCGAATGATCTTAGCGTGGGGGTCGAGCGATTCGCTCGACACTGAGTCTTTGCGCTTTGAGGACGAGTCCTTCTCGTCCTCCATGTCTTCATCGTCGTCGTCGAAGTCGACGACGTCGCCATACTTCGCCTTCTGGCGCTCGAAGTAGTCATCGATGGAGAGATGACTCTCCACCGCCTTCGGGTTTATCTTCTGGGGCGCGCTCATCGTTGAATGAGCGTTGATTTCTTCTCCAAACGCGGAGAATCGACGAATGGTCAATTCAGAAGATTGACGTGCGGAGACCCCGCGCGTCTAACCTTAAGGGGGGGATGGTGTAACGGGGTTACACGTACAAGTGGCTACACGCCACTTGTGATTTTAACAGATAGGATATCTGTTAAAAGTTTTAGATACTTCCTCACCTTGGTGTAAGTCACACCAATGGATACATTGAAGTGGGCCACCGCAATGAGTGGTCCACACCTACCCAAAGATTCTATTGGTAGAAAGCAGCATCTTTCTACCAATTAGAGACGTGCATATTGGCGGGGCCCTGACAGACAGCCGCTGTCAACCCCTTTCATAGATGATAAACAGTTTTAGCAGATTGAGGAGGAAGATCAATTTACAAACAATACAGTTCTCAGTTTACCTATCTAAGTCACTTGGAGTCTTATCTGATTTATATTATACTTGTGGACTCAAGTATAATTTATTCGAATTATTAATAAACTCCTACGCTTCCTCATACACGAGGCGCGACGTGTAAGCTAAAGTAGTGAGCCAAAGTAGGCCCACTACACCTGGTAGCACTTTGTAGTCCGTCCAACGACCGACTACGTGACGTTCGTACAGGGTGTACGAACGCGGAGCCGAGAACCCCATGAGCACGGATGTAGTGGGTCTAACTTGACTCACTACTTTAGCTTACACGTTGCGCTACGTGTATGAGGAAGCGTAAGTACTTAGTAATTGCTCGAGTTAATTATATTTGAATACACAAATATAATTTAAAATAGATAAGACTCCAAGTGACTTAGATAGGTAAACTGAGAACTGTATTGTTTGTAAATTGATCTTCCTCCTCAATCTGCTAAAACTGTTTATCATCTATGAAAGGGGTTGACAGCGGCTGTCTGTCAGGGCCCCGCCAATATGCACGTCTCTAATTGGTAGAAAGATGCTGCTTTCTACCAATAGAATCTTTGGGTAGGTGTGGACCACTCATTGCGGTGGCCCACTTCAATGTATCCATTGGTGTGACTTACACCAAGGTGAGGAAGTATCTAAAACTTTTAACAGATATCCTATCTGTTAAAATCACAAGTGGCGTGTAGCCACTTGTACGTGTAACCCCGTTACACCATCCCCCCCTTAAGGTTAGACGCGCGGGGTCTCCGCACGTCAATCTTCTGAATTGACCATTCGTCGATTCTCCGCGTTTGGAGAAGAAATCAACGCTCATTCAACGATGAGCGCGCCCCAGAAGATAAACCCGAAGGCGGTGGAGAGTCATCTCTCCATCGATGACTACTTCGAGCGCCAGAAGGCGAAGTATGGCGACGTCGTCGACTTCGACGACGACGATGAAGACATGGAGGACGAGAAGGACTCGTCCTCAAAGCGCAAAGACTCAGTGTCGAGCGAGACGCTCGACCCCCACGCTAAGAACGTTCGCCCGCTTGAAGGGGACGAATCGGACGCTTCGAGCTCGAAGCGTTCGCGAACTGAGAGTGATACCCCACTCGCTTCCGCTGGGGCTCTCAGTTCTCCGCGCGCTGCATCTGCAGCACGTGATTCCAGGGCTCGAGGCTCTCCGCGCGCTGAACCTGCAGCACGCGATCCGTCGATGCCGTCCGCGTCCGAGATTGCGGACCGGTATGGGAACTCGGTACCTCCGAATGAGGTGCCGTTATACGTATGCAGCGCCATCAAAGATGACGCCGTGGCTGCCGAGCTGCACGTTGATGCGGAAACACATCAAAGGCGCGATTACTACATCGGACTCTTTCATGAGCTCCGATGGTTTCAAAGCAAGAAGACCTCTTCGCAGCAAAGTGCCCGAATGGCAGGCACTTTGTCAAGCTGGAACGCCTTTGTTGAAAATTTCAACAAGAGGCCGAGTGCTTACCGTGATCGGATTAAGCAGCAGTGATCGCTTCGAGACGTACTCGAAGCGTGGAAAGCTGGAGCAACTTCATGTTGCTGCTGAGGAGGCAATGTGCCGTGCGCTGTGCCCGAGGGCTTTCAGTGCGCGAAGTGCTTCAGGCGCGGTCCGCTTGAGCGACTGCGACCTGAACGGGTACACGTCATTCCGTGTGCCCGAGAGTCTCGAAGAGCTCCGTGCTAAATTCTTAGCACGTGAGGGTTCGAGCGCTAGCGATGACCGCAGCGCTCGCACTACTTCCGCTGCACCAGCACGTACTGCTCCTCGTACGCCCTCACCATTTCCGGAACGTCCTCTAGCAAGACGTTCCGCGGCTCCCATGTATCTTGATGGGGAGGAAATCCTCTCCATCGAATACGAAAACGAGCCCCTTGAGGGTTCGTTTTCGGGATACTATGGTCAACAATCCGCTCAACAATCAGCGGGTTGAGCCGCGGGCGTCACGGATCGGCGGTGGCGGGGTGGGAACGCGCCCGGGTATGATCAGCCCGGGCTGATCAGTGTGCGTCTCTCCACGACCGGGTGACTGCCGTGGAGCGTCTGCAAGGCGCTGAGTTCGCCGCCCTGAAGCAGGAGCTGGCGAACCAGAAGGCCCAAGTCGCGGCGGTCTCGCAGACCGCCTCGAATATCCAGGTCGAGTTGGGGACCCAGATGAGAAGTTGCTCCAGCGCGTCCGCGCGCTGGAGGAGAGGCTGCTCGTCGCCGAGGCCAAGGCTTCCGCTTCTGCCTCGGCTCCTACCGAGACTTCGGGTCAGCCGAGCTAGATGGCTCGTGCTGCAGCTATGGCTCCAGCCGTCCGACGTAAAAGGTCGGATGGAGGCGCATGCTGGACGGTATATCTAGCGTGTAAGCGTTGCCGTGTCGTACCAACACAGTGAACGGCCCGATGAAGCGCGGAGCAAGCTTGCTTGCTCCGAAATTCGAAACTGCATGTTTGGGCAGGTTTTGAGTAGCTAACAAAACCAATGAACTAACTTTGAATTCATTTGTGTTGCCTCTGCCCCATTGTCTGCGTTCAGGTTCTGTTGATCAACAGAAGCTGCTATTAGGCGGACTCAAACCTTGCCTAAACGCCAATCAAAACCAGCAGTCGCGCGTTCTGATTTCCAGCATTTCCGAGAACGTGAAACCAGCAGCGGTTTGGCATCGCAAAGGGGGCATTCAAACGGCGCTTGCCACTTTTGAAATGATCCCCCCGCACAGACGGCAGCATGCCACGTGTGAGCGAGCGCCAGCGCTTACTCGGCGAAATCATTGACATTTTGGCTGTTGCAATTATCGAAGAGGACGACGAGGAAGAGCTACATGACCTAAGCTGTGACGACATGGCGCGGCAACTGGTTGATCTCGAGGAGCTTCCGTCGTCAACTGAGGAGCTTACCTCTCTACTCGTCTTGGTGGAGTCTCGTCGATACTTGGAGGGCCATACACGCCTTCCTATGAGTATCGAATTCCGTGAAAGCGGTTTTCAGTCTCTCTCACCTAAGCAGTTCCGCCAAATGACGAGGGTTAGTCATGCTAGCTTTCTCCGTATCGTATCGGGCATCGAGTGTCACGGAATATTTCAAAACAATTCTGCTTGCGGACAGGCACCGGTGTGGCTAGAGCTAGCGGTTGCGCTGGATCGTTTGGGAAATTACGGCAACGGCGTGTCACTAGGAAGAACCCAAAAGCTCTGGGGGATTGGCCAAGGTACATGCGCTCTTTACACCACTCGTGTTCTTCTCGCACTTAAGGACCTTTCTGCTAAGTATGTCGTGTGGCCAGATAATGCGAGGCGGCTGTCGACATCTCACCGTATGGCACAACAGGGTTTTCGTGGATGTGTCGGCTTCATTGATGGTACTACTTTTCCGCTTTCCCAAAAGCCTGCAGTCAATGGTGAGTGTTACTTCGATCGGAAACATCGTTATAGTGTCAATGCTCAAGTAGTTTGCGATGACCGTCGAAGAATTATTGCGTTTTACTCCGGATGGCCAGGTTCCTGCGCCGATAGTAATGTGTATCGCGAGATGGCAATCGCGAACAACACGAACAAGCCTTTGTTTTTCTCGCAAGGGGAGTATCTTATTGCCGATTCGGCCTACCCAGCTGATGTTGTCTGCAATACTCTGGTCCCTTCGTACAAGTCTAACATGAAAGGTTATGCGAATGAAGACTTTAACACATGCGTGGCCCACGTGAGAGTTGTAAACGAGCACACTATCGGCGTTCTGAAGGGGAGGTGGAGCTCTCTCAAAGAGCTTCGTATTCAAATACGCAAGAAAGAAGACGTAAAGAGAATTACCCTGTGGTTAACCGGCTGCGTGGTGCTGCACAACATGCTCATAGATTTTGCTGATGAATGGACTGAGGAATATGAAAGCGAGTCGGACAGCGAATTGGACGATGAAGAAAATCAAACAAATATTGATACCGATGAAGATGAGTTTGGTTTTCGACGCGAACTTAAGCGTCGCTCCATTCGGAAGGCCCATGAGCATGGCGGAATACTTTGGGCACGTGACCAGAGAGGATATGCATGATCGTTGAGAGCGGGGCGGTCATAACTTGTGATCACTCAACCATTTTCATGAAGACTTCAATGTCCTCAGCGGACTTGTTCTGGCGAATCAGCTCAATCAGCAGAGCTTGATTCCGGGCAGAACGCTTTTCCTGTAGCTCGTCCAGATTCTGTTGCCGCAATACAGCTTGCTTTTCATTCCACTGGCGTTTTTCCTCCTCGAGTTTAGCTCCAAGAAACTCAATCTTGGCCTCTGCGTTTCTAGCATAAGCCTGAGATAATGACATGCGCGTCTCGTGAGCAGAAGCATGTGTGGGTTTGTTATCGGTCGGTTGAGAATTGCTTTGCAGAGGCTGGGGAGCGTTTGAGTTGGTAGTCAACATGGTTTTCTTTGCTGTCTTTTTTTGCTTGTCCTTCTTTGCTCGTTTTGCAGACTTGGCTATCTCGATTTTCGCGACTCGCTTGCGCTGTAGTGATGGCTGCGGTAGTGCTGGCTGTGGTGTAGCAGGCGTAGAGTTACTCGGCTGGACAAGCGGATTGGGAGGAAAATCATCGTCTTGAAACTCGTCAAGCGATGGCGAATTCGGTGTACCTGGAGAAAACATTGCTGTTGCAGTCTTTGACGCCAGACCAGCCATGCGCTGTGGGCGCTCAACGATGTCGTCACTTTCATCACTAATAGTGCTGCTGCCTCCAGAAGAGCTGGTGTGAGGGCTCGAGCTGGATGCATCATCATTCTCGTACGCATAGGCTAGCGCTCGGACCTCCGTTTCGGTAGGTACGCTCTCAGTGACTGCAGTGCATACAACAGCGCCGAGCTCGACCGTAGCATGCGCGTTCATGTTTGGCCGCTCACCGAAAAGAGCCTTCAGCCTGTAGAAGCACGGGCACATCTTCTCCAACTTTGTTGGGAGGGACACACCTTGACTTATCTCGGCAGCTGTTAGGCCCATGCCGGTTCCGCCTTGCAGCTTGAGCACCTCGCGAAACTTCTTCACCACGTTCTCCCAACGTTGCTGCATATTTCTTGGTGTGAGACTCTCGTATTTCTTGGTTTTGCTGCGGCCATCTGCGTATACGCTGCCGACTTCGTGATCTTAGCCTTCCCCCCTACTGTAGTCTTCCCACTTGTGCCGTATATGCTCTCGAAGTTTGCTGGCTTCTCGATCCAAGACAGCAGAACCTTGATGTCAGCCTCCGTAAGATGTGTGTTCTTCGCCTCGTTGCTGGAGGCCATGGCGCGCCCACAATGAACGACAGGGGGATAGGAGGGAGGGGGCTGCGTGTGCTTAGAGTCTTCGCCGCTGGTAGGCAAGTTGAAATGTGAACGAAGGCGATACCCCCGCCCCGTTACAAGATCCTCATCGATTCTGGGCGCGAAGGCCTTCGCGCGCAAGCGCATCGCCTCGAGAAGAAGATTTTGGCGCGAAACCAGCACTTGCTTGTTTAGAAAAGCGTAGGTCGGCGAAACCAGCAACCCTTCGTGGCGAAAACCAGGGATCAACCAAACGAGAAACTAGTGCTATTTTCGGCAGGTTTGAGTCCCCCTATTGCATCTTGGACAAACCGAATCACGGCTTGTCTTTTGGTAAGGAAGTTGATTGCATCCGAGCTGAAGTCATTCAGCTCGCTCTCTGCTAGAGGCCCGGCCTCTGCGTGGTTTTTCGCGGTGTCTGCGCTCTGCGCAGACCCGTGGTCTTTGTCCTTGTTATTAGAGGAGTCTGCGCCCTGCGCATACTCATGTGGTTTGTTCGTTGTTGCAGCTGACACTGTGCAAGTGTCAGCGGTTTTCTGCGGCTGCTGCATTGCAGTCGTAGATCCTCCCCCACTTAAAGTGGGAGCCATCACTCCGAGTAAACTCGGTAGGCGTGGATGCCGCATGGCATTCACATAGAACGGTGTATGCCCGGTCGAGGCATGCACTGAGTTGTTGATGGCAAACTCTGCCATCGGTAAGCACTCGCTCCAGTATTGGAACGAGTGAGCGTAGCTCTTCAGAATGTCGACGAGCACGCGGTTCACGCGCTCGGTTTGACCGTCCGTCTGCGGATGATCCGCAGTCGACATTGAAAGTTGGCTCTCAAGAAGTGTAAACACTTCTTGCCACAGGTTCGCTGTGAAGCGTGAGTCTTTGTCCGACACGATGTCGGTCGGCACGCCATGGTGTTTGAACACCATGTCGACGAACAGACGGGCCGTCTGCTTCGCGGCCACTTCTGCCGGCACCGCAGCAAGATGTACCATCTTGCTGAAGCGGTCGACGAAGACCACAACACCGGTATTCCCTCCGCTGTCCGGGGGAAGACCAAAGATGAAGTCCAAAGACATGGACTTCCAACACTCCGACGGAGTCGGTAGTGATTGTAACGGAGCCTGCGCGAATGGCGCAGGCTTTACGCGTTGGCATACCTCGCAAGCACGGATGTACTTGCGCACCCACTTATACTGGTGGTGCCAGTAGAAGTCGCGCGTGACAAGGACGTATGTCTTCTCACGTCCGAGATGTCCCGCAGTCGGGGCATCATGATATTCGTACATGACCCTGAGCCGCAGGTCATGATCATTCGGCACGATAACGCGATCCGCGTTGTCGTCGACTGCATTGTAAAGCAGTAGTCCGTCGTGCACTCGAAAGCGGTGTGCACGCGCACGAAGGTGCTTGGGCGGCTTCTGACGGGACTTGTCAGAAGGCGCTGTGTCATAGGCCAGCAAGACCTTCGTGTCCGCGTCGTGCGCGTACGCGGCGCTCACATCGTCCAGCAGAGACGATGTGGGTTTGTTCGATCGCATGACGTCAACGGCATTGACGTCAGCAGCTTCTGCGTAGTCCGGCCGACGTGATAACGCGTCGGCCACTACATTCAATCTTCCGGGTTTGTATTCGACCCGGAAGTTATACTCCGCAAAGAATGAGAGCCATCTCGCCATTCTTTGTGATATGTGTGGTGACTTCACTGCAGTGCGCAGTGATGCATGGTCGGTGTAGACCACAAATGGTCTACTTCCAAGTAAATACACTCGGAACTTTGCGAGTGCATATTTCACGGCAAGGAGTTCCTTGTTATGTATCGGATAATTACGCTCAGCTGGCTTCAGCTGACGCGATTGGTAATAGACGACACGATCACGGCCCTCGTGATCGTGCTGCATCAACGCGCATCCGATCGCGAAGTCGGATGCGTCACACACTACGTGGAATGGACGATCTTGGTCAGCCACTGCCAAGATCGGTGCCTCAGTCAAGCCCCGCTTGACTGCATCGAATGCCTTTTGGCAATCGGTTGTCCAATTCCACACAGCTTCCTTCTTAAGAAGCTGTGACAGCGGGCGGATCTTGCCGCGTAATCCTCCACGTACTTGCACAAGTACGTGGCCAAGCCAAGGAACTGTCTCAGTTCCTTGACACTTGAAGGCGTTGGCCATTCATTGATCACTCTGACCTTTTCCGGGTCAGGTCGAACACCATTTTTCCCTACGAGACACCCGAGGACGGGTATCTCGCTCGCCCCGAAGATACCCTTCTTCAGGTTCGCGTAGAGCTTGTGCTTTCACATAAGCTCAAGTAGCTTTCGGAGATGCACCCGGTGCATCTCTACGTCGGTCTTCCCGTCCACAGCCCGGCTGTGGATGAACACATCATCGAAGTATCTCGGTGCGAAGTCGCGCACCGAGAGCAACAAGTGCGTCACGCACCCTGTTGAAGGTCGCAGGGGCGTTCTTAAGCCCCTGCGGCATTACCAGCCATTCCCAGAGCATGCCGCTTGGCGTGCTCACTGCCGTGAGAGGGATATCGCTTTCACGCATTAGGATTTGATAAAATCCGTCTCGCAAGTCGAGAGCACTGTAAACGGTGCTCCCGGCCATCGAATCGATGATAACATCTTTTCGCGGTATCGGCGTCTGCGCCGGTACCGTCGCATCGTTCAGCTTGTTATACGCATGAACGATGCGCCATCCGCCCTGTGGCTTTTTGACACAGAACGTCGGAGCACTGTGCGGGGACTTTGATTCCCGCACTTGTCCTGCTTTGCGACGACTTTCAAAGAAGTCGTCGATTGCTTTTACTTGTTCTCGCGGCAGTGGCCACTGTCGCGTGACACAGTACTTCGTGCCCGGCACGAGATCAATCTCGTGCTGAATGTCCTTATCCTGCGGAAGCTCCGCAGGAATCGCTTCCGGGAGTACGTCTTTGTACTCCCTCAACAGTTCGTAATAGGGACTCGACTTTAACGAGTCCCAACCTTGTTCCTCGAAGCGCTCTCGTTTCGTCTTCGCGCTGAGAGTGTCTTCACTCTCAGTGGTACTTCCCATGAAGAGCTGCCTCAGCTCTTCGCTCTCGCTCTCCGTTCTTTCGCTGTTCGAAAGAACGCAGACATGCTCGATGCGTCCATCGTGCAAGTCGCGCGTGAAGCGTTTCCAGCTCATGGCTGGGAGCGAAGTCAACTCCGACGCCGTCGTCGGAGGATTAGTGAGTTCCATTTCAACATACTGGAATCCAGTATCGGTGCGCGTCAAGACGCTTAGCGTCTCGACGTTCGGCGTCACCGCCTCAGTCTGCTCAGCAGACTGCTCTCGTGGCGTCTCGGTCCCGGACCGAGACTTGCGCAGCGTTCTCCGCATGCGCCGTCTTCTTGTTGTGCGGAGCCGGGCTCCGCACAGTTGTTCTTCTGGCCCAGGCCCGGCTGTAGACAGTTGTTCGCCGGCGGACCCTGTCCGCGGGCGCGCGGTATCAAGCCCGGCTTCACCGCATGATGCTTCGTCGTGCAGCCCGGCTGCACGGTAATGTGTTCCTTCGCCGGCAGACCCTGTCTGTGGGCGCGCGATATCAAGCCCGGTTTGATCGCATGGCGCTTCGCCGTGCAGCCCGGCTGCACGATAGCATACAAATTGCTTCAGGGTGGTACGTTTGCAACCATCCGCACTGTTTGCAGCGTCAACTCTCGGAGTTGACACGCCTTTGTCACCTCGACGCCATTCATTGGCGGAGCCCCTCATGACCGAGGGTGCGTCGACTCCCGGAGCCGACGCGTCGTCGTCGACCTGACCTGTTCGAGTCAGGGACTGTCCCTTACACGCTCGAACGTGGGTATTGGTTCCCGGAACCAGTACATCTTTTTCATCTGACGTCGGCGGCATTACCGACGTTGGCCTCACTTGTGCGCGCCCTCCCGCACTTCTCGGGCACTCCGGGACAGCAGCATTAAGCGCTGTCTCGACTGGTGAGCCGCGCGCACCTGCTGGTGCGTGCGCTGCGGTAACAGGGCCATCGCTCTCTGTTCCGCTGTCGCGTCCGAAGCGCACGAGCGTGCGCTTCTCCCAGTCTATCACCGGATCATGCCGTGGCTTGCACGGCATGCCCATTACCTCGTCGAACTTATCGTCCAGGTCCAGGACGATAAAGTGTTCGACAAACACCCGTTGTTTGTACGAGAAGCGCACGTTCACGACGCGCTTCTCGGTCTTCACGATGACATCTGTTGCCAGTCGTACCTCCAGAAGACTTCGAGGTACATTTACTTCCTCGAAGTCAAGTCTCGGCAGGCTCCGTAGTCGAACAAAGTTGTTCGACGCGCCTGAATCTACCAAAGCTCGAAGAGAGTCACTCGCTCTCTTCGAGTAAACCTTCAAGATGACTAGGTTCGGCCTGTCATCTTGCTTATTGCAGCTAGAGCTAGTCTCACTGGGGGCTGCAGTCCTCAGTGTCGCGTGCCCGATGTCGGCACGCGCGACTGCATTACCAGTAGGGCGCCCCGCGCCTACTGGATGTTCGCGTTTTTTGTTGGCCCGCGGCGATGCCTAGCATTGCCACGACGGCCACCTCCAGGGGGCATGGGAGCTGTACACTCCCGTGCAAAGTGACCGATCCTTCCGCAACGGAAGCATCGCACGTTACCTCCCTGCTGCTGGTAACCAGCAGTTGTTGCGTTCGAGAGGTCCATGGGTTCCGGACCTCCCGTCCTCGCTACCGGGCGCGGTAGCGGCCTCGGCACATTTGCATGGAGTTTAGCCTGCCGCAGGCTAAACTCTTCTTGCATGGCAAGAGTAATCGCAGCTTCGAGAGTACTCGGGTACTCTCGGAAGAGATAGGTCTTCACTGGCCCATCTCTAAGTCCTTTCATGAACGTGACGACCTTGGTCGCCTCGTCAATCGGGTTAGTCACGATATTTGATACCAAATATCGTGCGCGCTGCGCGTAAGCATGGACGTCATGCTTACCCTGCTGAAGGTCGAGGAACTCCGCCCTCGACCGGAACTCGTTTTGCGGGGGCTCAAACGCTTGTCTGAGCTCCTCTTTGAATACTTCGTACGTGCTGAAGCACGTAGGATCGGAGAGTCGGCGCCCGTACGCCCAACTCCTTGCGCGTCCGCCAAGACAGGACATGGCGAACGCGACCTTCGACAGCGGGTCGACGATGCATCGAGCTGCTATGGCAGGGGCAGTCAGCGCGTGCAACATGCGTTGCAGGCGTATTGGAGCTCTCCATGGGCACCTCCGTGCTCATGGGGTTCTCGGCTCCGCGTTCGTACACCCTGTACGAACGTCACGTAGTCGGTCGTTGGACGGACTACAAAGTGCTACCAGGTGTAGTGGGCCTACTTTGGCTCACTACTTTAGCTTACACGTCGCGCCTCGTGTATGAGGAAGCGTAGGAGTTTATTAATAATTCGAATAAATTATACTTGAGTCCACAAGTATAATATAAATCAGATAAGACTCCAAGTGACTTAGAATAGGTAAAATGAGAACTGTATTGTTTGTAAATTGATCTTCCTCCTCAATCTGCTAAAACTGTTTATCATCTATGAAAGGGGTTGACAGCGGCTGGCTGTCAGAGCCCCGCCAATATGCACGTCTCTAATTGGTAGAAAGATGCTGCTTTCTACCAATAAGATTATTGGTTATATGCAGGCCACTCATTCTGGTGGCCGAAAATGTAGCCATTGGTGTAACTTACACCAATGTGAGGAAGTATCTGTCTTCTAACAGATATCTGTCTGTTAGAACCACTAGTGACTATTGTCACTTGTGCGTGTAACCCCGTTACAGGAGCTCTCCATGGGCACCTCCGTTGTAACGGGGTTACACGTACAAGTTTCTACAAGCCACTTGTGATTTTAACAGATAGGATATCTGTTAAAAGTTTTAGATACTTCTTCACCTTGGTGTAAGTCACACCAATGGATACATTGAAGTGGGCCACCGCAATGAGTGGTCCACACCTACCCAAAGATCCTATTGGTAGAAAGATGCTGCTTTCTACCAATTAGAGACGTGCATATTGGCGGGGCCCTGACAGCCAGCCGCTGTCAACCCCTTTCATAGATGATAAACAGTTTTAGCAGATTGAGGAGGAAGATCAATTTACAAACAATACAGTTCTCATTTTACCTTAAGAGCGTCTTTGCCAGGGCTTTTTGTCTGGTTAAGTTAAGTCGCTCCATAACCCGACTCTCCTCCGATTGGCTAGTTCGACTTAACTAGACAATTAAAGGTTAACCCTTTCACTACCAGCCTGCTGGGATGATTTATAGGTCCACAGGGACCCATGAGATGACTGATAGCAGGACGCAATTGGTCAAAACAGAAAGCTGCGAGACGACGACAAAGCACTGTACAACCTAACAGGTCTCCCTGAACCTGTAAAATGCACTACCGTGTGAGCCACAAACAGTTCACGTGACCTGCCATACTCGTTATTCTCATCTAGCCAACAGATCCCCCCCCACCCTCGTGGAAAAATGGACTTAGAGGCGCTGCTCAATGCAGCCAATGACGACACCGGAGACTGGGAGATCGACACGGACCTTGGCCTGGAAGAGGATACCCCTCTCCACGCTCAAACAACGATGACGAGGAGGCTAAAGCTAGCGATCTTCTCGCTGCAACACGAATGCAGGCTGCGCCGACGCACGCTGCACCAAGCGGTCGAACAGGGAACGCCTATGTCGATGGCATCGCTAACGAAAGCGACCTTCACATCGTTCAATTAGGTCAAGTGCGCCGAGCGTTTGTAGAACGACAAGAAGTTGGGTTATTTTCTCGTTTTTTAGCACCACCTATCGAGAGACTCTTAGAGGCTGGACGAACACGAAGTTGCGCGGGAGTGGGAAAGCTGAAGTGTCGGCAGTGGAGTTTGACGCGTATTTGGGTCTGGAGATCGCAATGGGCATCTTGCCCTTAACTGAAATCAAGGAATTTTGGTCTGAGAAGCGTTTTTTCGGGCAGAAGGACGTGGCTGAGACTATGGCCCTGAACAAATTTGAATGTATACGATCTAACATCCAATTTCATGCACCTGGTAGCGCTACCGAAACCTACAAGCTGATGGATCCACTGTGGCATAGTCCAGACCTGCTGCGTCATATCCAAAGCAGATTCGCGGAGGTTGCTGTTCCGGTTGGTGCTGCAAGCCTCGACGAGAACACAGTACGAACTAAAGCACGATCGTCCGCCAGGACATATATGCCGAGTAAGCCCGATAAGTACGGCATACGTTTTTACGCTGTAGTTGGGTGGGAGAGCTTGTACATTCATACTATCAACGACAATGGATCTGGCAATAGTGAACCGAAGAATCCGGCAGAGCGCTATTACAGCATTTTTCCTGAGGCCGCTTGAGCGGACGTTATCGCGAGATGATATTTCAGTGGCACGTGACTCAGTTTCGGCTCTGTGGGTAGCGATGGTTGGACACATGAACCAGATTCGCCAGGCCGCTGCAGGCCGCCGGATCATTGTTTGTGATAATTTCTATACTAGACATGCATTGGCAAAAGCTGTGTCAGCTTTCACGGATGGAGAAGTGCGTATGATAGGAACCTGTAAGGTGTCACCAATGGGGAAGTGGAATGAGATCGAAATTGCAATGTCTGTTGCTCGTGTGAAAATAATGCCTCGCGGCAGCTGGGAGCTAGTTGCTGCTGTCGACGTTCAGCCTGACTGGAGTAAAGCTCAAGAGGCTCACAAACGTGCCCAGAAGAAGCTTCCAGCTTCCAAAAGGACGGAGTTCATTCCTACCATGAGAATCGCAAAGAATGCCGGCTACATTATTTTCTTGGACAAGAAGCTCGTTGTGTTTTATTCAAATGATCTTAGTGGAACTCCTACCCAACGCGTCCTGAGTGGGTCATCGCAAGAGGCAATTAATTTGTGTCATGGTCTCGCTCCAATTCGTCGATGGACTAGTGAACAGAACTTGCATCGCAGAATACTACAGGTGCCAGCTATTATAGCTGTCTACAATATTTTTATGAACGGGGTAGATAGAGTTGATCAACTCCGAAGCACCAATCCAATTCGGCGGAAGGAAAATCGGTTAGAGATGAGCATCTTTACGTGGGCAATGGATTTCTCGCTGAAAAACACATTCTGTTTAATGAAAAAAGTAGCCCCGCCTGACTGCAAGCAGGTCACGCTGCGCGAGTTCAAGCGTCGAGTCGCTGACAGCATGACTGCACCATACTTTCAACAAGTTCGGCGGAAACGGCAGACAGCACCGCAGCAACAACCTGTTCAAAATATTGTGGGCACAGACACAAGTCAGCACATGGTCACACCAAACTCCACCAAGCACTCGAACGGAAAACTAACCTGCTACCTTTGTTCGCTGAGGGGGCTCTCCAAAAAATCTAAGTACGGGTGCACTGCGTGCCTGCGTGGCTACCACGTGGAATGCTTTACAGCCTTTCACTATCGTGATGCATTTACATCACGCTCGCTGACAGTTCGATCCACACTGGACGAAGTAATTGCGACTGCCGATGGAGTTGCTACAGGCCGCCCACGGCTGAAAAAGAACAGAACCATTACAAAACTAGATGAGCTTACATTACCAGATGCGTAGGGATAAAATGTATATAACCTCTGCAAGTGTGATAGGAATCAGATCACAAAATATCACACAAGCTGATTGGCTACTAGGTAAGATTCTCAGAGTCATGTGTACTTTTCAATTTAATTGGCGTATGCGCTCACTAGTTTTTCTTTGCTGGTATTTACACAGTCGATTGTAAATTGTGCCACAGGTAATCTCTTCTGGTCGCTTTGGTTTAGTTTCGTATAACTGGGAGAGCATATTTGCGTAGGCGATGCCAAAGACGTCATCAGCTGCTGACACTGACATTCCCGAGATACTGTTTACTCCTTCTGGTAAGATTCCTGCTTCATTTACAAGATGAACTACATGCTCCATTACTTTTCGTACGCGTGAGTGGCGCATCTTGTCGGATACTTTGATATCATGCTGCTTGTTGATCAGTCTATACGGTCGAATACCGGTGTCCTTATTGCCAAAAACCCATAGATTCCACATCTGCTTCACGCTCATTCGAGCAGGAAACTCCCAGCCTTTAGGTACAACATGTGCAAGTTGGCCGTCGTTCCAGCTCCAAGACCGCCAATCTGGTTGCTGCACATCGGTTGACGTAGCCGCTCTGGGATCGTAAGGATGCTGAATAGCGCTGATCGCGCTTCGGAACTCCGCTGCAAGGTCGGAGCGAAGACTAGAGAGGTCTCGAAGCGATACCGGGGCGACTCCGTTCACAGTAAAGTGCTGCCTCAATTCAGTAACTACTTTTGCAGCGACATTTTCTGGTAACACGGAGGATACATCAGACTTGAGCTGATTAATTTCATTCGTTAGGTCAGAGACCTCTTGCCGTAGATCTTTTACCTCTTTTGCAATGGCAAGATGAGCTGGTATGCCTGTCGCTTTCAGCGCGCAGACTGGAGAAGCACCGATTGCTATAACCGTAGAGCCTCGTTGTAGATTTAGCAACGGGTTCGACGAAAAAATTCTCGCTGCAAAAATCGGATGACTAGAATTGAGGGTAGCACGCAAAAACTGTTCGTGGTGAATTACCGAGGCCAAAAACTACGGAAACGACGACCGTATGCCTCGTGGATAATTTCCAAAACCACTCACTAATTTTTCTCAGTATTCACAAGTCATTTGGGCTGTTACCACCGGAGGAAAATGCGGTGGCAGCACCCCAAATTGCTCAGAATTAAATGGCAGCCCTGCAATCATTCTACCGCAAAGCTGATCTGCTCCTTCGCCGAAATGAATGTACCGGTCTTTTAATTTTCCTAGGCTTTGGCCCATTCTTAGGTACACGGAGACGGGCGTGGGGCCGTTGACTTGTCCTAGGGCATAGGAACTGCTGCCCTTGCGTAGACTGTGCGTTCCAATATCACCAGGACTGCAACTTAGCACTGAAATCTCGTCTTCACCCAAAGAACCAATTACACGGCGTAGCATTCATCCAAACCGATTTTTACTATCGTCACCGAGAAACAATTGCTGTTTACCACCTGCTAAGCGCTCCGGGCAGCAAAATAGATGCACCGCTAGAGCTAGAATAGGACAACGTGAAGGTTCGTATGGATTTGCGTACACGTGCTTTCCGTATTTCTCAGCACCAGTCTGGTCACCTTTATGACCTTGCTCCTCAACAGTGAGACAGTCATCGACCCATTCAATGTGCTGTAGCATCATGGTGCTAATTGAGTCCGAACGACTCATTAGATTCCACATCAAGACGAAATAACCCCACCCAAACAGAACTGTATGCCATGCTTGTCCTCTCTTCACTGGTGTTATTGTCATCAACTTCAGCGCCAGCATATCAAAACCACTAGTTTTCAGCTGACTTTTCCCTTCATTTATCTTCATCAGCCCACGTTTCTTCAAGCTGTTGATCACTTTTTCGTATCCATCAAGCACTCGCCTCAATTCAGTATCCGCTGGCTGCTCCAATTCAATCAACTTACTGTGGTAGACGTCAACCAGCGCACTACGGTAGCCCCAGACACAAGACACGGATAGCGGAGGGGTTGGAGCGTCTCTTGCGTCCATGTTGGCACGGTCACATGCATGTGCGGGGCTGCAGATGTGTCCAAAGAACGCCAAGATGACGTTTTTCGGCAGGGGGACGCGAAGCTCGCTTGCATCGCTGTCAATACAGTCTGGGTGGTGACGTTGAAGCCACTCCTTCATAGCGTTGATCTTCGAGCGGTATGTGCGCTTCGTGCTGCTGCTCGTTCGCTTGGACTGGAGCGACGCAGCTACTGCGGCAGAATCGCTTGGATCATCTCGGCTTCTCTTCTTTCCTCCGGGCATACTGAAATGTGGCTCCCCAACATCAAATCAAAGGTCGCCGTTGATCTATGATAGACGGCTATCACACTTGACGTGAATCTACGCATCAAGTTCGCATCATACTCAGTGCCAGTGATTAAGAGATAGGTTGAAGTGCATTTTGCTCAACTATGATAACCTACTATCACACGCCTGTTGCAGAAAAGCAGTGTACTATCACGGTTGCAGCAGATGTAAATATTACCTACGTTTGCATATTCACGAGTCCGAGGTGTTGGCGAATGCAGACTGGCAGCTGCAGCGTGTGGTGCTTGGCTACAAAACCCGTACTTAAGATAATGGTAGAGCTGCAGCGACACGGCGTCCGGGTTGCGCGCGCCTCGCCGCCGCTGTTTGGACGTCAGCATCCTTGTAACGGGGTTACACGCACAAGTGGCTGCAAGCCACTTGTGAATTTAACAGATAGGATATCTGTTAAAAGTTTTAGATACTTCCTCGCCTTGGTGTAAGACACACCAATGGATACATTGAAGTGGACCACCACAATGAGTGGTCCACACATACCCAAAGATCCTATTGGTAGAAAGCAGCATCTTTCTACCAATCAGAGTCATGCATATTAGCGGGCTCTGACAGCCAGCCGCTGTCAACCCTTTCATAGATGATAAACAGTTTTTAGCAGATTTTAGAGGATGATCAATTTACAAACAATACAGTTCTCATTTTACCTAATCTAAGTCACTTGGAATCCTATCTTATTTAACTTATATTTGTGTATTCAAATATAATTAACCTAAGTAATTACTAAGTACTTACGCTTCCTCATACACGTTGCGCAACGTGTAAGCTAAAGTAGTGAGTCAAGTTAGACCCACTACAATCCTCAGTAGGCTCGCCACGATGTCCTCTCCGAACTGCTCCCACTCGCACGGATCATTGTCGCAGTAGCGACACAACTGGTTAGGGCGCGACTGCATGCTGCTCGACCCCTCAAACTTTTGAATGGAAGTACCGTAAAGCAAACCAGCAACACCACGTGCACTAATCTGTCGTTTTGATTGGTTAACTTTTCTTCTGTGCGATAAATTGATTTGCTGAGCTATAGGTCGAAAGAGACCCGTAAGAAATCTCTGGTAGTGAAAGGGTTAACCCTTTAACTACCTCCCGGAGGTAGTTAAAGCAAAAATGCGTCTGGTTAAAGCGAATCGTCCGATCGTCCGATGGACGCCACAGAGGCGACAGCACTGAGTGTCTGCGCCGCGGGGATGACAGTGGCAGCTGGAGCGGCGCTGGCCTCTTGTATAGCTCCTCCAATTCAGCTCCTGACCGTGACAGAGATCGTGGACATCGACGAGTTGCTAGAAGACCCACGGGGAGAGGGGTGGTTTACGAAAAACATTCGCTGCAGCAGCGTGACCTTTTTCGGCTTGCTAGAGTTCCTACGCTCCCGCAATTTTGAGTTCAAGAACCTCACACACAAAGAGCACAGTTTTGCCAAGCGAGTCGCTGGTGTTTTGTATTTCTTGGCGTCATCCGGAACGTATCGTGCCACTGCATCATCGATGGGCATGAATGAGTCTGTGCTGTTTGAATCGGTTGACGAGCTAACTGCATTTCTCGTTGGCATTCTGGACGAAGTGGTGAAGTTTCCGGACATTTTGGGTGACTGGAGGCGAATAGAACATGGATTTAAGCGCAAGCAAGGTATCCCCGGGGTGATTGGAGCTGTAGACGGTTCGTTGTTTCAAATTCAACGACCTGCAGACTACGAAGGATTCTACTGCAGGAAGGGCTACACAGCAATCAAAATGCAAGCCATAGTTGACACGGACCTAAAGTTTATGGCGATTGATATGTATCCTGGCTCCTGGTCTGATAAAAAGGTTTGGAATATTGCACCGTCAAGTAGTCTAGTGCGCACAAAAATGCCCGTCGAGACACGTTTGATCGGAGATTCCGGCTACACACTCTATCCGTGGTTACTCACACCTTTTATCGAGCGAGAGGAGGGTGGACGGCTGTCTGATAGACAGAAACGTTTTAACAAACTTCATTCGAGTACGAGAATGTCACTGGAGATTGCATTTGGGCACTTAAAAGGGAGGTTCTGCAGGTTGAAGACCGATATGGCTGAAAAAACACTGCACAAAGCATGCCGCATTATTGCTGCACCAATTGTCATGCATAACATTTTCATTTTGCTGGGAGACGGAACTGAAATTGACGAAGCAATCGAGCCTACCAACAATGACTCCAATGACGAGTACACTTTACCAACATATTATAGTCCAGCGGAACCGTGCTATTGAAAGACAGAACAGGCTTTGCATCATCGCAGGAGCTCGTTAAACACTATGCTCGACGAGATAATATACAGTAGCACATTCAATACTGCGAAATAGCCCGATATATTTGTAGCGGATTAAATGGAGTGAATCGCAAAAAGTATTATTTGTCGAGTTGGTTTTTTTTCTCTACGAATGCCTCTCTTCAAGGCACTTACCGCATTTTTAGTAACCCTACACAGTTAAACTCCCCTCCAAATGACATTGCTTTTTGTGGGCAAAAGTAAATACTGTAGTGACCCGGGTACTTTTTGGTGAAATTCGTTAGACATCCTTCACTGAGCAATTCGTCCATTTTAGCTGCTGGCAGCTCAGGATAGAAGTGGTTTATAGTCTTCTCGATATCATTATTGTAGGCAACAGCATGGCCTTAGACCTTTATCTTTCTGTGACGTGGGAAGTATGAAACAGTGTGCGTCTTCCCCTTACGACCTTTGCCGAGGGTGTCCTTTTGGACGTCAGCGCTGGATACTGTATGCGCCATCGGATGGCAAAATGAGTTTCGAAAAATACTGTTTGAGGTCTGTATGTGATAACTTAGGGTGCACGGTGGTACATCCCCCGTGGACAAGGAATTGTGCATCGTACTGTGTACTGTGTATTAATAATTTATGGTCCATAAGGCCCTGGTCCAAGTGAAGAACGTGTGCCAATGAAACGAGGGTTAGGTGAATAGTTGAGATTCTTGGTCACGACTAGCACATGTGCTGTGGCTGGTCCAAGTGTGCACCGCCAACCACCACGGCTGCCGTCCATCGTGCCGCCCTGAGCTAAGTACATCATCGTCAAGGCGACACCCTTGATTAGCTCGTGCTTGGCGTTGGGGGCGGGATGGCGAGTGGTTACACTGTAGATTGCTCTGTAGATGAACAGAAATGAAGCCTTGCCACACCACAGCTTCTTGTACCAGTGTGTACGTTTGGCATGCAAAGCTTGCTCGAAGGCCGTCGAGCTAAATGTTGAGGGTGCGTTAAATCCCACGAAGGCTCCGTTGGTCCGCAACCGAGATGGTAGCAGCAGCGGCACAGGCAATAACAATTGCTCATATTGCAGCAGCTTCACTATCCATATTGCTAGCACAAAAATTCTCTGGCTGGCACACGTCGTGTTGGCGTTCCAGGAAGTTGTGTTCCTTGTCAAATTGGGTACAGTGTACCAAAACTGTTAGCCAATTGAAAGGCTTGAAATTGCCCAGCTCGGAACACGTTCTTCACTTGGACCAGGGCCTAGTTCCATAAACCACAAGCCAGTACTGTACTGGACAACGTTCATGTACTTATTTTAATAGACCGTTTTATTCCCCAAAACTGCTGTCTCGTCGTCATAAGCGCTGAAATCGCTTAACCAGCTTTCTTTTTGATTTTGAACAGAACTGTAGCTACATTGACTGAAACATGAAAACATATACCTACTGTCAGTCCAGTGAGGAGTGCTGTATCCTTCGTTTCTATTTTCCACTGCAGTACTGTACGTCCAATATGGGCTGCCAAGACTATTCCGTTGTGTCCTCTCGATCCCCACTTTTGTGCGCTAACGACAATCCCAGATGTCGTTTTGACATCCGGTCCAGGAACACGCCGCCGGGTGTTTCTATTCACTTATTATACTATGTACTCATGCTAGCGGTGCAGTGTTAGTGCCATAATTCGACCGCGCGATGAGCTCGCATAGCACTAGCAAGTCGTAACGTGTTCTCGTCGGTGGTGTATCGCCGGCCACCACCACAAATACTATAGTCATGACATGCTATATGTAATGTAATACTGCCGGTTCAACTCAAAACTGGCACGAGCGATTAGATGAGTCGGATCACTTGCAGGGACTATAGACGGTACACAATTTCTTTACTAACATGTACCAGTGGTGGTTGTATAATCATAGTGATAAAATATTACATACAGAAGTTATTAAAATTTAATAACTTCAGTATGTAATATTCTATCACTACGATTATACAACCACCACTGGTACATGTTAGTAAAGAAATTGTGTACATTTAATGCTGTAGCACGGGTTTAACAGGCGATCCAGTTAAGAGGGGGGCTTTTTGGGGGGAAACTAAAAAAAAAATTAAATGCGGAAATTGTCCTATTTCAATGAAATTTTAGTCGGAACATAACTAGAATTTCTAATGACGAATGAATCAAGCCCGGCTTTCGTAGCTGCACTGGTTGTGCCATGGCAAGGCATGCAAGCAGCATGCCGATACTAGCGCTGTTTGAAGCATTTGTAGGGATTTGGAGTTATGAGACATTTGATAGTGGTATAGACGGCTCGGCCACGTGCACTTCTCGATGCGTTGGAGGGGGGGATTTCTCAGTGGCGCAGAATTCCAAATGGAGGGTGGACGAGAAGACTCTGGTGGCGGTATCTCATTACCTGAGCCACAGAGACCGAGTGCAAGGACCGAAGGCGGTGCTTACTGCGCGCTCTCCCTGCCGAACTGCGCGATGGACAAATTGTTCTCACCCTCCCACGAGCCCACCGCCGTCTTGCCGTCCTTGTGGAGACGAAGCTACACATTGTGGAGAGATGGGGCAATGCAGACCACTCTACCTCCTCGTTTTCCGAATTTAGACATGCATCGCATCACACCAAGGGCAATCAGGCGGAGGCGCTGTTTTCGAGCGCTCATGCTAAGATGTGAGCTGCGTTCAAGTGGATAAAGACAGCATATTTATAGGTTTGAAATATCGATCTATCTGATGATGCTAGTTTCACGACCTGAAAATAAAGACCGCAATTACTTGGCTCGACGATTTTCCCCATTTTGGGCCCTTTTTTCCCTCTTCTTAACTGGATCGCCTGTTAAAACTTGCCTGAAAAGTGCTCCGGATGTGTTTGCAAACCATGAAATGGGTGGCTCTTCTATTTAAGAAGAGCGAGCCACCCATTTCATGAAGAGCTTCTTGAAATCGCCAACAATTAAAAATCGCATCACCCTGCCATTTGCACCTTTGCAAAACTTGCAACATGACTGGGGAATGGTGACTGCTATGAATTGTGCCTGTGCAAGCATGCAAAAGAGTTGGTGCACCGCGGTCTCCGACTCACCACGGAGACGATTGTCTGTACGTCACAACAACACGAAAACGATGCAAAGCGTTGATGCGCATCACAAATTACCTACACTTTACCATCATAGTCCAGATACCAGGTGTATTTAATGTCATGTCTATCGGAACCGTGCTACAATTGAACGCAGGGAGGAATCAATGGACTCTACAGTATTGAATGTTAAGCTCTGCTACAGCCCGGAACATATCGTCAAAAACATCGTCCAGACTGAATGCATCCACAGTCTTATCTAATGGATTTCACCGATTACAAACCCTCCAGAAACCCGGTTACGTTTAAATTTTTGGATAGAAAATAAAAACCCTGCACGAAATGTAAACCCGGTGGAACAGTTGGTATCGAACGAATGGCACAGGTGAGAGCTTTTTTTTTCAGCCACCAATGCACCGGACCAGTGGCACGCCGTCGCTGATTGAGGAGCTCAGTAACGCAATGAGCCATCGGATGGCAAAATGAGTTTCGAAAAATGCTGTTTGAGGTTTGCATGTGATAACTTAGGGTGCACGGTGGTCCTTCCCCCGTGGACTCTGATTGGCTGCATATGGAAGGAATTGTGCACCGTACTGTGTACCGTGTAACCTATGGTCCATAAGTTATGGAAGTTCCATAAGCCACAAGCCAGTACTGTACTGGACAACGTTCATGTACTTATTTTAATAGACCGTTTTATTCCCCAAAATTGCTGTCTCGTCGTCATGAGCGCTGAAATCGCTTAACCAGCTTTCTTTTTGATTTTGAACAGAACTGTAGCTACATTGACTGAAACATGAAAACATATACCTACTGTCAGTCCAGTGAGGAGTGCTGTATCCTTCGTTTCTATTTTCCACTGCAGTACTGTACGTCCAATATGGGCTGCCAAGACTATTCCGTTGTGTCCTCTCGATCCCCACTTTTGTGCGCTAACGACAATCCCAGATGTCGTTTTGACATCCGGTCCAGGAACACGCCGCCGGGTGTTTCTATACACTTATAATACATATTATATCCTGTCCTGGTTGGTGCAGCTCCTCGATTCGTTCTAGGTGCACTACAGTGATATGCTCACTCATTTCGCGTTTTGGTGTTGTGAGAGTAACCATGACCCAAGTCCTCTGGGCCGCGGTTCTGGCTGCTGCTGCTGTCCTCACCAACGCCGATGCATTTTTCGTCACAGACTCGAAGCTCTCGCTCCGTTCCGACCCGTCCGATGTCTACTTCAACCGATTTCTGAGCGTCGACGATGAAGAACGAGCGGGGGTGTACTTCTCCATCGTCGAGAAGGCGAAATATCTGTGGCAGCCTTCCGTCTCGGCCCAACAACTCTCGAAATGGGTCACAATCGGGAAACCAGCCAAAGATGTCTTCGTGCGGTTGGGGTTGACCAGGGTGGGCGAGAAGCTGTTCGAGACGCCGCAGTTTTTCACCTGGGCCAAGTACGTGGACAATTCAGCCAGAACATCCAAGGCGCCAGCGATGATCCCGACCCTGAGGGCCCAGTACGGCGACGACGCCCTCGCTCGGATGATCGTTGCAGCCAAGACGACGGGGAATGCGGATGCCAAGAAGTTGGCCACTAGATTAGAAGGCGAACAACTGTACGCCTGGGCGGCCAAGGGAAAATCTCCGGACCAGGCGTTCACCTTCTTCAAGCTCAACAAGGCGGGGGACGACCTGCTCTCCAGCCCGCAGCTGACCACGTTGAAAAACTACCTCGGGATCTTTAACAGTAAGAACCCCGACAAGAAGACGACGCTGATCGCGACCATGGTCAAGAGCTACGGCGACGACAGTGTGGCCAAAATCCTTCAAGCGGGGATGAAAGTGCCAGACACTGCAGCCGACGCCAGAAGGCTCGATACCGAGCTGGTGGAGCTCTGGCTGGCCAATGGCAAGTCCACGGACGACGTCTTCAAGCTGCTGAACCTCGACAAGGCGGGGGACAAATTGTTCAGCAACCCGCTCTTGGTCACGTGGACCAAGTACATGAACGCATTCAATGAGAAGAACCCCAGCAGCCCAGCCTCTCTGACCGCAACATTGGCGGCGCACTATGGAGACAACGGCGTCGCAGCGATGCTCAAGTCACAAGACGTCCACAACATTTTAGCGAAGATCAATACCGAGGTGACACTGTTTGACAACCCGCACTTCCTCTTGTGGGTCCAGTTCGTGGACGACCCGAGAAAGACCCGAATGGCGACGTCTCTTATGACGTCCCTTACCGTGAAGTTCGGCGACGAAGCGCTGATCAAAATGATCGAAGCGGCCAAGAAGGTCTCCCAGACGAAGGACGTGGCCACGAAGCTCGAGACGCAGCAGTTCCAGTACTGGGCCGCGATTAGGAACCACCCTGACAATGTCTTCAAGCTGTACGCGCTCGACAAGGCCGGAGACGACCTCCTCTACAACCCACAGCTGGCCACGTGGTCCGACTACCTCAAGGTCTTCAACAAGCAGAACGCTAAGGAACAGACGACTTTGGTCGCAGCCATGAGCAAGAGCTACGGCGACGAAGGCGTGCTTAAGATGCTCGAAGCCTGGAAGAAGGTCCCTGGTACGGCCAGAAACGCCAAGAGGCTCGAGTCCGAGCAGATGCAGCGCTGGCTCCGGATGGACCCCGACGACGTCTTCAAACTACTGAATCTCGACAAGGCTGGAGAGAAGATGTTCAACAGTTTGTCGTTGAACGCTTGGGGGAAGTACCTGAGTGCCTTCAACGCGAATAATCCGGACAAGAAGACGAATTTGATCGCAACAATGACCACGCACTACGGCGACGAAGGCGTCATTGGCCTGCTGGAGGCGGCCAAGAAGGTGCCGGGCTCGGAAGCGATCGCCACGAGACTGCAGAGCGAGCAGCTCCAGTACTGGTTGAGCATAGGCAAAGAGCCAAAATATGTGTTCGACCTGTTCAAGCTTGACAAGGCGGAGGACAAGCTCTTGGATAGCCCTCAGTTCAGCACTTGGGCCAAGTACTCGGATGACTTCTTCAAGAACGGCGACTTGGATGCCGCTGCCTTCAAGTCGATGCACTCTTCCTACAACGACGAAAAATTGGTCACGATGATCCTCGCCGCAGAGAAGAACCCAAGTACGAAAAAGATCGCCCACTGGACGGAAGAAAGCCTGTTTAAGGGCTGGATGGTAAGGATGACGCCAGGCGACGTTTTCCGGGGCCTGCATCTCGAAAAAACCAAGAACAAAGTGTTCGAGACTCCACTGTTCGGCTACTTTCAGAAGTACATGGATCGTAAAACTGAAGGGATGCGCGATAAGGATAGTATGATGATCTCGGCGATGACGAGTGGCTTCGGCGACGAGGACCTGGCATTGGTTCTCATCGCAGCGAAGAAGGTCCCGAGCACAGAAAAACTCGCTACCAAGCTTCAGGCCGGCCAGATCCAGTTATGGCTAGCCGACAAACAGAAGACGCCTGAACATGTCTTCAAAAGAGTTTTATTTCTGGACAACTCAGTCGACGACATCCTCACCAACCCGTTGCTTAACACTTGGGCCAGTTATTTGGAAGCATTCAATGCGAAAAGGCCCCTCAGTGAAAGAGAGTCGATGGTCAGCATCTTTAGAGCTAGCTTTAGCGATGAGGAGCTGGTCACGATGCTCATCGCAGCAAAGGAAGTCCCAAGTACGAAGAAGATGGCCACGGACTTGGAGGCGGCGCTGCTCAACCAGTGGGTTACAGACAGAGAGCCTCCGGCAGCCGTCTCCAAGATTCTAACCTCAGGAGGAGTGGAGGATAGCACGAAGGCAAAGCTTCTCGAAACATATTCGGCCAAATTCAAGGAGAAATACGGAGGAATGTCCATTTCAGAGGTAACGAGGTGATCTTTTACAGATAATACTTCTACGTAGTGCTTACACTTCAATACCGGGTAGTTTTCGGGAATGTCGCTTACCCAGGCAGTCATCCGCGTCGAAATGCTTCCCGACAGAATCGATCGGCTTAGCTTCTGCGACAACACCGATTTTTTTTTTCACGCCGTCATGCTTTGTCTAAAACATTACATGTACTAAACTCGCGAGCTGCATGTACACCACAGTACAGTATGAACATGACCCGAGATTTCCAGGTAGGTTGGCCGCGGAGGTTTAAGACAAAACACGAATTTATCTACGGTGTATGAAGCTGCTACGCAGCATATTTCTTACCGAAATAAGTACCGAACATGTGTAGAACAAGTTTAGTGTAAGCGACGTCAGTATCCTGGGATTGTAATTCTTCACTGATTGCAGAACGGCCCGATTCCAACGAGTGCTGGCGTGAATTCAACGACCACGCGCTCTACAGAATGGATTCGTACGTGTTGAGCAGGTAGCAAAAGCACAGTTTTGCCAAATTTGTCGCCATCAGTCACAAAACGATTGGTGACGACCCCGGCGTCCGAAATCGCAGTACTCCCGGGTCGTCTGGGTCGTCTTCACAATGCAGAGCCCTTCAAAAGGGGATTTCGGCTAATTGTTGTTGGTTAGAGATCACGTGCGGTGCATCTGGGATGCAAGGTGAGACCACAAACAAAAGAAGCGTGAATCACATCACGCAGCGTGATATTTGCAAAATCTCCACTCTGATTCAAAGTCGACGAAATTTTCAGACCCATTACTCCACCTGGCATCCAGGACGTAAGACGTTTTAGTCCAGGAACCAAAAATGCGTCGAAGTTACCTTGTGTTGCTTCTCGCCGTTGTACATGTACGTGCACTTGTGGTGAGGTGTCGGCCAGCTCTGATCAGTCGAAGCCTGTCCGTTCTGATGATACTGGCCCAAAATACAACACCGGCAGGGTATTGCGGAGCCACGAGCAAATTGGAGATGACATTGGCGACGAAGAGAGAGTCCTTGGCAGCACGCTTAAAAAACTGATTGGCTCACGAACAAGGCATTTAAACTCGATCTCTATAAGAAGTGGGAAATCCAGAAGAAGGTAAAGACGGATATCTTCCACTGGCGAGGCGAAGTTGTTGTTCGACAACCTCAATTTGTTCAGGAAGAGCCCTGCATCCTCTGTGAAGGTGAAGAAGCCTCAGAACGCAAAAAAAAATGGCTCGTTGTAGCGCGATTCAAGGCGTCCGCACCATCGATGACGAAGGAAACGTTGTCCACAAGGTGGTAGGTTTCAACGCGAAAGCGTGAAATTGCAGTATTAGGGCTTGGAAATTGCAGTACTATCCGATAGGGCCGCGGGGGCTGAGATAGCAGAAAAATTAAAGCAATCTTCTGACATCAGTTAGAAGTTTGCCGGCGTTCAACTTTCGCGACCTCCTGCATTAGCTCTACCAAAGCGAAAACAACACACTACATACAACTATTATACTTGTTTTTTTAGCCGTTTGCATGCGACTTAAGCACCGCGGTTGCGGTGCCAGCGCCATGAATAGCTCGATATCTAAATAATTCATTGTGGGGTTAATGGCAACGCACATGCCTATAACTTTACTGCCTTCGCGCTGCCAGTATAAAATACGAAGGGCTTGCGAACTACAAATTTTGTACTTCATTGAAGTAGTTTGCTTTGTCGGCAAACAAATCTACCCTCTGTACTTCATTACTTAATACGTCTAAGTACTTTTTACTATACCGTATCATCATACGGCTCGCACGAGCGTTTCGATATCTAAGAAGCTCCTTTCCTCACTGCGTATCGTGGGTAACAGATATTGTCTAAAATGCATTTTGATAAACAATATTCATCCGCGACCAAAGCGACTGGGTACATGGGCTACCGATAGAAAACAACAGTTGTTGTCGCTTTCAAGAATTTGCACACTCTTTTCGTTTCCTAACTCGTCGTTATGAAATGACAAAATCGTTATATATCGATAAGTAAATCGTCTATCAAGCACGATGTAGCGGCCACATCTTATTGTGCCTTGCATGCTTTCTGTCTAAACAACGACGTAATTCGTTGTTTTAGTTCATCATGGCGATAAGCCCATCATTGAGTTAGGAGGCTAACTTGTCGATTTAAGATAGAATAGCTGCTAAGACAACGAGTTAACGTTGAGTTATGCCTACTTTCGTTGAATGGCTGGAGTAAATCCGACAATACTACGGTCCTGACATTCTAACTCGCTCGCTTCGTCTGATTGCTTTTCAGTCGATCATGATATCGATTGACATGCGCTTGCGATCTATCGTACTAACCTACCTCGACGATATTGATCTAACGGTTGTGGCTTCAGTGATGGGAGTGTCAACGCGGTCCATCTCTCGCTGGGGCTATCTGTTCCGTCGGCGTGGTAACGTCATTCCAAACGCTCGAATCGAACGGAAGACGCGCTGGCCTCCAGAGACTATCAAGTTTGTGAAGGGCTTCGTCGAAGAACACCCCTGTTTTTATATCGAGGAGCTGCAAGCAGCTTTAAAGCCAGCGTTTCCTGCACTACCAAACATTTCTACTGCTACTATATGCCGTGCGCTGAAATTCGACCTTGGTTTAACGCGCAAGGTCCTGACGAAGAGAGCGAGAGAAAGTGTCCCCGCCGAAATCGATGCTTACTACAAGAAGTTCTATTCTTGTAGCCATTCTTGCAGCGACAACCGATCTATTCTTGCAGTGGCAACCGGTCTATTCTTGTTCTGCGTTGTGCTTAGGACTGGCGGTTGATTAGCTTATTTTTAACTTAGAATTAGGCTGCGATATATGATCATCGCGAAGGATTTGCTCGTTGGTTTAGAGCCCTTAATCGCAAGCCAAAGTTCGTGCAAAGCACAATACATGTATTGTCTGTAATACCTTATATTGTCGATTCCGGCTAAACTTGCAAATCCTGGGCGGTTTGGCATCCCCCAATCCCCATCACCGAATCGACGAATGCGTATGACTGGCAGAAATCAATAGATATATCCTGGTTATTGACGAATCAAAGTGCACACCCGCCGTTGAAGTCTAGAAGTTGAAGTGAACGCAGTAACGCGACAACATGCGCACCCAAACATCGTCTACCATTTCCTATGCGCGTACTACAAGCTTGGTTACTCAAGACGCCACCTGGGGCACAACTTCAACAAGCCTGAGCGTACCGGTGTAGTGGGCCTACTTTGGCTCACTACTTTAGCTTACACGTCGCGCTACGTGTATGAGGAAGCGTTGGAATTTATTAATAATTTGAATTAATTATACTTGAGTCCACAAGTATAACATAAATCAAATAAAACACCAAGTAGGTAGTTTAAGGTAAAATGAGAACTGTATTGTTTTGCGAATTGATCTTCCTTCTAAATCTGTTAAAACTGTTTATCATCTATGAAAAGGGTTGACAGCGGCTGTCTGTCAGAGCCCCGCCAATATGCACGTCTCTAATTGGTAGAAAGATGCTGCTTTCTACCAATAGGATCTTTGGGTATGTGTGGACCACTCATTGTGGTGGCCCACTTCAATGTATCCATTGGTGTGACTTACACCAATGTGAGGAAGTATCTAAAACCTTTAACAGATATTTATCTGTTAAACCATAAGTGACAAATGTCATGCACAAGTGACAGTTGTCACTTGTGATCGTTGTCATGCACAAGTGACTGTTGTCACTTGTGTGTGTAACCCCGTTACACCATCCCCCCGTTAAGCTTAGACGTGTCGGTCTCGACACGTCAATTAATATTGACTGCTTGTCAATTGTTTGTGTTGGGGATTTCCGTGCTCATGCGCAATGAGCACGACCAAGCTGAAGACTGCCATTGCAACAGAGTGTAAACTCTCTGTTGCTGAGTACCATGCGGGGTAGCGCGAGGTGCGCCGCTACCACGGGGACAGACAACACAGTGTCTGTGTACGATTCTTCGATGTCGACCGCGTCTGTGCGTCGACATCTCTATGCGAATTTCTGTTGCTTACCATGATCGGGTAAGCAAGCGCCAAAGCACTTCGAGTCGTTCTCGAAGTGAGGCAAGTACTAGCAACTCCACGCTGTTGCGGTGGAGGCTTGTGTCCGTGCGCCGTGCGCACTGTCCGTCCAGGTGGCGGTGTGTATTAGCAACCGCGACCACAACAGGTATACTATATGTATACCTGAGAGCTTCAATGATCTCTGTGCTAATTATCTAGCACGCGAGTCGTCAGGCGTTGTAGATTACTACAGCGCTCGCACTACCTTGTTGCTTGTAGTGCGTGTTGGGTTTCGTACTCCTTCACCATGTCCGGAACGTCTTCCATCAGGACGTTCCGTGGTTCCCACGTGTCGTGTTGGGGAGGAAAACCTCTCCAACGAATGCGAAAACAATCCGGACCTCGGATTGTTTTCCTATGATCAACAATTCGCTGGACGATCCAGCGAATTTCTCCGCGTGCGTCTCGCAGAGGTGGCGGAGGTGGTGGAAACACGCCCCGATGGTCAACGCCGTGTTGACCTTCATCTCGTGTTGCTCCACGACCAAGCAACGGTCGTGGAGTACCTTCAGAGCGCGGCGGTTGCCGCTCTGTTCCTTCGTGTCCCGGCTGTTGCGGTCTCCCAGACCGCCTTGAACGTGCCGGTCGGGCTGTAGGCCCGACTGTATTAACTGCTCCAGCGCGACTACGCGCTGGAGAGGAGGGTTTCCCCTGTCGAGTCTGTCTCTTCGGGTCAGACGATCCACTTGGCTCGTGCTGGAGGTATGGCTTTAACCGCCCGACATGAAATGTCGGATGGAGCCGCATGCTAGACGGTATGTCTAGCGTGTATGCGTTACCATGGCGTGCCATCACCGTGAATGGCCCGATGAAGCGCGGAGCAAGCTTACTTGCTCTGAAATTGGAAATTGCATGTTTAGGCAGGTTTTGAGTAGATAACAAAACCAATGAATCCACTTTGAATTCATTTGTACTGCCCCTGCCAATATTATCGGCGTTCAGCTTCTGTTTATCCACAGAAGCTGCAATCGTGTCCTGGACAAACCGAATTACGGCTTGTCTTTTATTGATGAAATCAATCGCATCCGAGCTGAACTCGTTCAACTCGCTCTCCGCAAGAGGCCCGGCCTCTGCGTGGTTCTTCGCGGTGTCTGCGCCCCGCGCAGACCCGTGGTCCTTGTTTGTGCTCTACACAGACTCGTTTTCCTTGTTCTGGGGGTTAGCGCACTGCGCTGACCCTTAGTTCTACCTGCCAAGGTCTGCGCGGGGCGCAGACCTGGTTGTCTTGTTCCTTGTTGTCGCGGCTGACACTGTGCAGGTGTCAGCGGCTTTTTGCGGCTGCTGCATTGCAGTCGTAGATCCTCCCCCACTTAAAGTGGGAGCCATCACTCCGAGTAAACTCGGTAGACGTGGATGCCGCATGGCATTCACATAGAACGGTGTATGCCCGGTCGAGGCATGCACTGAGTTGTTGATGGCAAACTCTGCCATCGGTAAGCACTCGCTCCAGTATTGGAACGAGTGAGCGTAGCTCTTCAGAATGTCGACGAGCACGCGATTCACGCGCTCGGTTTGACCGTCCGTCTGCGGATGATCCGCAGTCGACATTGAAAGTTGGCTCCCAAGAAGTGTAAACACTTCTTGCCACAGGTTTGCTGTGAAGCGTGGGTCTCGGTCCGACATAATGTCGGTCGGCATGCCATGGTGTTTGAACACCATGTCGACGAACAGACGGGCCGTCTGCTTCGCGGCCACTTCTGCCGGCACCGCAGCAAGATGTACCATCTTGCTGAAGCGGTCGACGAAGACCACAACACCGGTATTCCCTCCGCTGTCCGGGGGAAGACCAAAGATGAAGTCCAAAGACATGGACTTCCAACACTCCGACGGAGTCGGTAGTGATGCAGTGGAGCCTGCGCGAATGGCGCAGGCTTTACACGTTGGCACACCTCGCAAGCACGGATGTACTTGCGCACCCACTATACTGGTGGTGCCAGTAGAAGTCGCGCGTGAGAAGGACGTATGTCTTCTCACATCCGAGATGTCCCGCAGACGGGGCATCGTGATATTCGTACATGATCCTGAGGCGCAGGTCATGGTCATTCGGCACGACAACGCGGTCCGCGTTGTCGTCGACTGCATTATAAAGCAGTAGTCCGTCGTGCACCCGATATCGGTGTGCACGCGCACGAAGGTGCTTGGGCGGCTTCTGACGGGACTTGTCAGAAGGTGTTGTGCCGTAGGCCAGCAAGAATTTCGCGTCCGCGTCGTGCGCGTCCGCGGCCTTCACATCATCCAACAGGGACGATGTGGGTTTGTTCGATCGCATGACGTCAACGGCATTGACGTCAGCAGCTTCTGCGTAGTCCGGCCGACGTGATAACGCGTCGGCCACCACGTTCAATCTTCCGGGTTTGTAATCGACCCGGAAGTTATACTCCGCAAAGAATGAGAGCCATCATGCCATTCTTTGTGATATGTGTGGCGACTTCACTGCGGTGCGCAGTGAAGCATGGTCGGTGTAGACCACAAATGGTCTACTTCCAAGTAAATACACTCGGAACTTTGCGAGTGCATATTTCATGGCAAGGAGTTCCTTGTCATGCACCGGATAGTTGCGCTCAGCTGGCTTCAGCTGACGCGATTGGTAGTAGACGACACGATCACGGCCCTCGTGATCGTGCTGCATCAACGCGCATCCGATCGCGAAATCGGATGCGTCACATACTACGTGAAATGGGCGATCTTGGTCAGCCACTGCCAAGATCGGCGCCTCAGTCAAGCCCCGCTTGACTGCATCGAATGCCTTTTGGCAATCGGGTTTCCAATCCCACACAGCTTCTTTCTTAAGAAGCTGTGACAGCGGGCGGATCTTGCCCGCACAATCCTCCACGTACTTGCGCAAGTACGTGGCCATGCCAAGGAACTGCCTCAGTTCCTTGACACTTGAAGGCGTTGGCCATTCATTGATCATTCTGACCTTTTCCGGGTCGGGGCGAACGCCATTCTTTCCGACGAGACACCCGAAGACGGGTATCTCGCTTGCCCCGAAGATACACTTCTTCAGGTTCGCGTAGAGCTTATGCTTTCGCATAAGCTCAAGGAGCTTCCGGAGATGCACCCGGTGCATCTCTACGTCGGTCTTCCCGTCCACAGCTCGACTGTGGATGAACACATCATCGAAGTAGCTCGGTGCGAAGTCGCGCACCGAGAGCAACAAGTGCGTTACGCACCTGTTGAAGATCGCAAGGGCGTTCTTAAGCCCCTGCGGCATTACTAGCCATTCCCAGAGCATGCCGCTTGGCGTGCTCACTGCCGTGAGAGAGATGTCGCTTTCACGCATTAGGATTTGATAAAATCCGTCTCGCAAGTCGAGAGCACTGTAAACGGTGCTCCCGGCCATCGAATCGATGATAACATCTTTTCGCGGTATCGGCGTCTGCGCCGGTACCGTCGCATCGTTCAGCTTGTTATACGCATGAACGATGCGCCATCCGCCCTGTGGCTTTTTGACACAGAACGTCGGAGCACTGTGCGGGGGCTTTGATTCCCGCACTTGTCCTGCTTTGCGAGGACTTTCAAAGAAGTCGTCGATTGCTTTTACTTGTTCTCGCGGCAGTGGCCACTGTCGCGTGACACAGTACTTCGTGCCCGGAACGAGATCAACCTCGTGCTGAATGCCCTTATCCTGCGGAAGCTCCGCAGGAATGTCTTCCGGGAGTACGTCTTTGTACTCCCTCAACAATTCAAAATAGGGACTCGACTTCAGCGAGTCCCAACCTTGTTCCTCGAAGCGCTCTCGTTTCGTCTTCGCACTGAGAGTGTCTTCACTCTCAGTGGTACTTCCCATGAAGAGCTGTCTCAGCTCTTCGCTCTCGCTTTCCGTTCTTTCGCTGTTCGAAAGAACGCAGACCTGCTCGATGCGTCCATCGTGCAAGTCGCGCGTGAAGCGCTTCCAGCTCATGGCTGGAAGCGAAGTCAACTCCGACGCCGTCGTCGGAGGACTAGCGAGTTCCATCTCACGATACTGGAATCCAGTATCGGTGCGCGTCAAGACGCTTAACGTCTCGACGTTCGGCGTCACCGCCTCAGTCTGCTCAGCAGACTGCTCTTGATGCGTCTCGGTCCCGGACCGAGACTTGCGTAGCGTTCTCCGCATCCGCCGTCTTCTTGTTGTGCGGAGCCCGGCTCCGCACAGTTATTCTTTTGGTCCAGGCCCGGCCATGGACAGTTGTTCGCCGGTGGACCCTGTCCGTGGGCGCGCGATATCAAGCCCGGCTAGATCGCATGGCGCTTCGTCGTGCAGCCCGGCTGCACGACAGCATGCAAATTGCATAGGTGCGGTACGTTTGCAACCGCCCGCACTGTTTGCAGTGTCAACTCCCGGAGTTGCCTCGCCTTCGTCACCTCGACGCCAGTTATTGGCGGAGCCCCTCATGACCGAGGGTGCGCCGGCCCCCGAAGCCGGCGCGTCATTGTCGACCTGACCTCTTCGGGTCAGGGACTGTCCCATGCGTACTTGAACGCGAGTGTTGGTTCCCGGAACCGACACATCTTCATCTTCCGACGTCGGCAGCATTGCCGACGTGGATTCCTCTTGTGCGCATCCTCGCGCACCCCTTGGGCATTCCGGGACAGCGGCATTAAGCGCTATCTCGACTGGCGAGTCGCGCGCACCTGCTGGTGCGTGCGCTGCGGTAACAGGGCCATCGCTCTCTGTTCCGCAGTTGCGACCGAAGCGCACGAGCGTGCGCTTCTTCCAGTCTATCACCGGATCATGCCGTGCAAGCCACGGCATGCCCATTACCACGTCGAACTTATCGTCCAAGTCCAGGACGATAAAGTGTTCGACAAACACTCGTTGTTTGTACGAGAAGCGCACGTTCACGACGCGCTTCTCGGTCTTTACGATGGCACCTGTTGCCAGTCGTACCTCCAGAAGACTTCGAGGTACATTTACCTCCTCGAAGTCAAGTCTCGGCAGGCTTCGTAGTCGAACAAAGTTGCTCGACGCGCCCGAATCTACCAAAGCTCGAAGAGAGTCACTCGCTCTCTTCGAGTAAACCTTCAAGATGACTAGGTTTGGCCTGTCATCTTGTTTCTTGCAGTGAGAGCTGGTCTCACTGGGGGCTGCAGTCCTCAGTGTCGCGTGCCGGATGTCGGCACGCGCGACTGCATTACCAGTAGGGCGCCCCGCGCCTACTGGATGCTCACGTTTTTTGTTTGTTCGCGGCGATGCCCGGCATCGCCACGACGGCCACCATTGTAGTGCACGGGAGCCGTGCACTCTCTGGAAAGTGACCGATCCTTCCGCAACGGAAGCATCGCACATTACTTCCGTGCTGCTGGTGACCAGCAGTCGTTGCATTCGAGAGGTCCATTGGTTCCGGACCTCCCGTGCTCACTACCGGGCGCGGTTGCGACCTCGGCACATTCGCATGGAGTTTAGCCTGCCGCAGGCTAAACACTTCTTGCATTGCGAGAGTAATCGCAGCTTCGAGAGTACTCGGGTACTCTCGGAAGAGATAGGTCTTCACAGGTCCATCTCTCAGTCCCTTCATGAACGTGACGACCTTAGTCGCCTCGTCAATTGGATTAGTCACGATATTTGAGACCAAGTATCGTGCACGCTGCGCGTAAGCATGAACGTCATGCTTACCCTGCTGAAGGTCGAGGAACTCCGCCCTCGACCGGAACTCGTTTTGCGGGGGCTCAAACGCTTGTCTGAGCTCCTCTTTGAATACTTCGTACGTGCTGAAGCACGTAGGATCGGAGAGTCGGCGCCCGTACGCCCAACTCCTTGCGCGTCCGCCAAGACAGGACATGGCGAACGCGACCTTCGACAGCGGGTCGACGATGCATCGAGCTGCTATGGCAGGGGCAGTCAGCGCGTGCAACATGCGTTGCAGGCGTATTGGAGCTCTCCATGGGCACCTCCGTGCTCATGGGGTTCTCGGCTCCGCGTTCGTACACCCTGTACGAACGTCACGTAGTCGGTCGTTGGACGGACTACAAAGTGCTACCAGGTGTAGTGGGCCTACTTTGGCTCACTACTTTAGCTTACACGTCGCGCCTCGTGTATGAGGAAGCGTAGGAGTTTATTAATAATTCGAATTAATTATACTTGAGTCCACAAGTATAATATAAATCAGATAAGACTCCAAGTGACTTAGATAGGTAAACTGAGAACTGTATTGTTTGTAAATTGATCTTCCTCCTAAATCTGCTAAAACTGTTTATCATCTATGAAAGGGGTTGACAGCGGCTGTCTGTCAGGGCCCCGCCAATATGCACGTCTCTAATTGGTAGAAAGATGCTGCTTTCTACCAATAGGATCTTTGGGTATGTGTGGACCACTCATTGTGGTGGCCCACTTCAATGTATCCATTGGTGTGCCTTACACCAATGTGAGGAAGTATCTAAAACCTTTAACAGATATTTATCTGTTAAACCATAAGCGGCAATTGCCATGCACAAGTGACAGTTGTCATGCACAAGTGACTGTTGTCACTTGTGTGTGTAACCCCGTTACAAGAAGTGATGAGCGAGGCGCGCCAGAGGACCGTTGCCCAGAGTGAAAGAACGCGACCTGTACGGAATCTTCTGCGGAAAGGGTGAAAGACACCTCAGATGTCAAGGCTGAGTCGGAGCTGTCATTCAGGGCTCTCGGACTACCTCACTTTAGTGACACCCCGCTTGAGTGACCCCGCCTCAGATCTAAGACGACCCCGTCCTAGGAACCCCTGAGACGCGGTCTGGAGGACCCCGTCTCAGAGATCAAGCATCATAAATCAGGGATGGGTCATCGAAGTAGGGTTAGGCATGAAACCGTAGCTTAGCAATCTTCAAGTAGTCAGTCGGCAGCATAGGATAGGTGTAAGGCTCAGTCCCGAATCTTCTTTGTGCCGCTCAAGTGGATTTCTCCCTTGCGGTCCAAGGCTTCCGAGTGCCGGCAAGCAGAGCCGCCCCGATAACGCGGCCCCCCGTCCCTTTGTCGTCGGTGCACTCACCCTCAGACCCGTGCCCAACAGGAGGAACACGTTAAACGATACCGCTCAAGCACCCCCGATAACGCGTCGCTGAAGGCGAAGACCCGTGCCGGCCCCGATAACGCCGCACAAGACCGCGTCGGCCCCGATAACGCCACGCACCCCAAGGACGCGACGCACCGATAACTGCACGTGTTCAAGGGCAAGAAAGGAGAAAAGACGGATCAAGGACAAGACCGTCCCAGTAAGGAAGACTTCACGCTCCAAGCTTGAGCTACTCGTTACCCTATCCTGAGATACGCTACTCAAGTCCCGGGGAAATACCCGACGCGCCCACCGACAGCGGACGCGACGGGTTTGTGCGAGGACGACTTTGCAGATTTCTGTGAGGGCGCTACTCCACATTTACGCTAATCCATTTGTACCAGAAGTTTGTCATATTCTTTCATCGACCATCTATGTTGCTACATAGCTATTGGAACACAGTCGGCTCGTAAAGGTTCTGCAACATATGTATCTTCTTCTTCCAACGGAGGGCCTTTCGCAGCGGCTATATGCATAAGAGCTGGGTAGACTCTTCCAGGCGTTTAGGATAGATACACTGGGTATGAAGCTGCCGGCGATATGATTGTGGGTCGATACGTTGGCGGATTGCAATTTGAAGAAACCGGCTTCGCCATGCTACCTCCATTCTTTTCCGATGTCGATGCTACTATTCAAAATGCAATTTCGCTATGTTTTTCTTCTCTACCGACACGATTGTTACGCACTGAAGAATTTTGCATTCTCTATCGTGCACATTGCATTCAAACCATCCTCTTCGGCAGAACGCACTCTTCGGAAATACAAATGTCATTAAGGACCGCATAACATGCCACTCGCTGCGACGGTATCCTACAGTCAAAATTGCGACTTTTACGGTACTATTTGTCTGCGCCGACGCAGTGAGCATTCTGGATTACACCAGAAATAACAGCAGTTTGTATGGCGACCACTCAAATGAGTTTTCGAACTTGTCTTCGCCCAACGCAGACAATAACGCAGAAGATTTGATACAATACCAGCGAGCGGCGCAGACAAATTCAAGAGAATCTCAGATGCGCTACAGTCAGGTTTTGATCGCAGCAGTGCGGGCCGTGTGACCTATTACTACGCAAGTCTCCGAGAATCTACCTGCTAGCGATCAGCAACTGGTACCGCCAACCCAGGGTCCGCAACAAGTGACACATAGCGGCCCCAGATTTTCGCTGACGACGAACCGTCACTGGTTTGACTTGGAGTCTATATTGAGTTGTGATTGGTGGAGAGAGAGGATGCGGCGCGGCCGTACCCGTGTGACATGAGTGGCGACAGGGATGGGGCGTGTTCTTGTGGAAGGAATCCTGCGCCTGACCGCAGATGGGCCCAACCGGCTGGAAGTGTGAAATCCTGGGCGTGCACACCCAGGATTCAACAAGTGCATTCAGTCCAGCCACCGGACTTTCCCTTACGACGAGTGCCTAAAGGTTGGCGGAACGTGTCTCTGGAGAACGTATCCCAGAGTACACCTCGTCTTGCCGTGGTCCAGAGCGACAAGATGGATCAAGTACCAAGAAACACCCACTACCACCACCATGATCACGCGCTGGAAGCCGTACAAGTTGATGTTTGTGGAGATACACGCTAGTCTGTGATGAAGAAGAGTTTGCACCCAGATTGCACCACGGAAACCCAAGATTCACTTGTGTGAAGACAAGTGCCCAGGATTTCAAGATGGAATCCTGGGATTGGACCGTGAATCCAGATGCCCTATACTAAAACCAAGTATCTCCCAAGCCGACATCCAAGATTCACCAAGTTACGCCAAGATTCACCAAGTTACGCCAAGATTCCAAGAATCACCCAAGATACCAAGTGGAATCCTGAGTGTGAATGCGAAGCAAGTTTGGAGCCAGTTTGAGGCCAGTTTGCAATCAAGTGATGTGTGGCTTGAGGAACAGTCGAGAATCCACTAAGACCTGTCGACTCGACTTTTTCGAAGAGAAGAAGGAGAGTGCTCACACTATACTGTAACCAAGACAACGGACTCGCTGCATGGTGAAACCAAGTCATTTGTTAACCCACGACGAAGGTGCGACGACGAAGTCGTCACTAGTCAGGACCTCTGAACCCAAGGTATACTGAAGCCAAGACATTCGACCCGAAGCATAGTGAACCGAAGACATTTGCCCGTAGAAGAGTGCAGAAGAGAGAAGTGATAGTGTAGTCGATAACCAAAACAGAGTTCAATTTTCCCTGTAACGCGCAAGTGACTTCGGCCAAGCCTGCCGACGGAAATCCGGAGGACCCGAGACTACGACCGCGGGACATTAAGGGCACATCGACTACAAGGACGAGTCGTCTGTGTGAGCTCCACCTACTCTAAGTCCAGTTAGGTGGTGACCAGAGACGCCTTGTGCTTCCTGGGGTGATCCATCTATTTCATATCCTAGTTGGGTCACTTGCTGTGCTCGTGGTAGCCCATTTCATGTTCCCGATTGTGTTCTGGAGTGCTAAGTAGTCGCCTCCAGGATATTGTATTGACTGCTGCGTGTGACGGGAAGGTTAACTGATAGTGATTGTATTTTCCCTCTTAATGGAGGGTGGTGCGCGTATTGGCGAGTATTCAGGCGAGCTAGGCGCCTGGATTTAAGACTCGAGTGAGCCTAGTGTGTGAGTGACCCACCGTCCGAGGGTCCAAAAGAATAAGTGACGGCTAGTTGTAGTGTTGTATACTCTGTATTTGTTGGTTATCGGGCTAGAGAGCACTTGGGTAAGGTGCCTTCTGAGTTCCAAGCTTCACCCAGAGTGGAAGTGAAATCCTGGATCCTGAATCGTGATATTCTGGGTTCGGGTGATCTGAAATTCTGGGTTGCCTTCAGCATCGAGGACGCGTTCTGGATTAGACGTGCACCTCAGCGCTTCTTCAAAGGCTACATTTACAACTCCGGTGAAGTGCCATTCCGTCGAAGATAAACGAGCCGACAGGGATTACGCAAGGTACTCACGCCAAACAAGGGAGGGTGAAATTCAGGGTTTGCTTTGCGGCACTCTGGGTTTTATTCTTCTTCTGTTGACTCCCAGTATTTTCCTGGGCTACGCTATACAAAACACCCCTGGGCGATCAAGGTTTCATCGGCCTCGCCTCAGTTGGTGGGCGTGCCCGGATTCGATTGTCGAGGATTTCACCGAGTTCAAGTGTTGAAGATCTGCTGAGTGCCCGTCAACTTCAAGTGTCGAAGATGCCTGGAGGACGAGGAGCGAAGAAGGCTGGACGTGATGACGGGGGACGCGGTAGTGTGGCGCGTCAGTCACGTCGTGTTCAAGGTTTGGAGCCTGAGGAGCACAAGGACCTGGAAGCAGTCGTCCGCGATGCTCGGAAGGCGAGGAAGGCTGCTCGTGAGAGCGACGCAACGCAAGGTGGGGACGTCGAGGCGTCTTCGATTCAAGATCAGCCGGCTAACGAGCCGCCGACCCAGGATGACCAAGCTTCGTCCAAGGTTCAAGGCTCGTCGGAGGCGAATCCTGGGTCGCAGAATCCTGACGTCCCGGAGGAGCACGCCCGCGAGGGTGGTGCTCAGGCGTCTGAGGGAGGCGCCAATGCGGTTGAGCCCCCGGAGGTGACGGATTGGTTTCTAAGTCTTCATCTTCGGACGAGTCTGTGGTGGAAGTGAAGTCGGAGCCCGTGCGTGTGAAGGAGGAGGCGAAAACCCAGGGTTCACTTGTGAAGTCTGGGTCCGCCCACCTGAACCCAGGATTCCGGCCCCAAGTTCACGGGCTGCGCCAAGGACGACACCGGAAGGCAACGTCCAGGATGCTGCTGAGGCTGCTCCAGAATCGGGAGCACCGGTGATGGATGGAGAGCGTACGGTAATGTACGCGCGACGCGAGGCCCGACGCTGGGAAGACGCGAAACCTGGAAAGGTGACGCCCCCAAGTATCGACTATGAGTCGCCGACTCCAAAACCGGACGCTAATGCGTAGCTCGCTGCGGCCTACGCGACCGGCGACTACCTCAAGTGGCGGTCGGCTCTGACGAGTCAGGATGATGCCTGGATCTCTGAGTTTCACATCGCCCGGTGGGGCGTTAGTGGGGCCCAGGATCTCACGGCTACTCAGATTCCTCTGAACGTCATGACGCCACGCGAGTGTGTCGCCATCCTCCAGACTCTGTTCTTTGAGGCAGGATTCGAGTTCTTCAACTTGATTCCGGAATGGTCCACGACGCGTACATCCAGGATTCCAGACGGCATGGTGCGCTCTGTCATGGAGGAGATCCAGAATTTCCTCACGGCGGAGCTTGTCGAATGGAGACTTGTGGTGGCCGGAGTGCCTTTCAAGGTGAACGCTGTGCCTGAAGATCAACCTGCGCCAGAAGTACCGCCAAGACTGGATTACCACACGGAAGATGAAGACGCTGATTTATTGATGACGGATTACGACGCGGACCTACTCGGGCGACAGTTCGTCCTGAAGTTCAGGGTGACTGGACTCAGGATTTCACGGAGCCCGCGAGGGTCGAGTGATAGCGAGCCACAGTCCAAGCGCACTCTCCTTGGGCCACATCGGCGCAAGTCCCGACGACCCCGTCCGCGTTGTCCACGCCATCGCTGTCTTCACCGCCGGCGTACAAGTCTTCGGTTGGTACTTCGCGTCAGGATTCCAACTTCGGCACATCGCGAGCTTCCGACGAGAGCACCGCCTCAGGCGCGCAAGTGTCTCGCGGCAGCTCTTCATCCTCGTCGATGATGTCGCTTGGTGAAAGGGTCGGAGCCTTGGCGCTGGTTACCCAGAATTCTGGCGGTGTTGCGGTCGCTGGTGATCTTGGATTCCAAGTCACCCGGACATTCATCCCTCCGCGGCTTGTGCCGGTCGACCAGGATGACGTCGAGATGGCGCCGTCCGTGCACTCTGACGCCGACGTCAGGATTCCAAAGCGCGACGCATCCAAGATTCCAGCTTCCTCCGAGACCGTCGACACTGGCGACGTCAGCGGCGATGAGCGGAGTCAACACCGAAGCTCTAAGAGCGAGGTGCGCGCTCGACGCTCGGCGAAATCCAGGATGTCGGCCGCCTCCAGTCGTTCGGGTGAATCCAGGCGTCTTGGGTCAGCTTCTTCCGCGTCCGCGAGGTCTGGGCCTGCCCAAATCGAACTGAATGTCTTGCGACAACAGCAAGAGTGGCAGGCCCGCATGGAGCAGGAGCAGCGCGGGTTTCTGGCCCGGGAGCGTCTGGATGCCTTGGAGAGTGAACGCCTGAGGGAGCAGCGCGACTTGGAAGCGCGGCACCAGATCCAGGAGCTCACTGACCGATTGGCCCTAGCGGAGATCGCTCGAGGTGAAGCCGAACGGCGCGCGCAGAGCTTAGAGGTCCGCCAAGCCCAGGATGCAACGCGCACCCAGGGTTCGGCCAGGAATTCAGCCGAAGCTGCGCGCCTGGACGCCGCCTACGCGGAGCGCTGGCAGAAGCGCGAGGCCGAAGCCGACGCAGAGCGCGCACGCTGGGCCTCGGAGATTCACGCGACCTGGAAGGAACAAGTGTCTGCCCTGGAGAAGAAAGTCCAGGATGTCGAGGCCGAACGAGACCGTGAGCGGGAAACTTCTCAGAATGTGCAACGGTTCCGCGGCGGACAGTTGCGCGACCTATTGTCCCAAGTTCAAGCGTTTCGTGCAACGGCCGCCCCTGATTTGGCAACTCGAGTCAGTATTGGTGGAATTCAGGACCCTGAATTAGCGACTGTGAGTCCAGTATCCAGTGGTGTAATCAGTGATGACGCAAGTGTCGCACATAAGAGACGTGCGACAGCTGGCTTGATGAGCACCTCCGAACTCGCCGCCGCTCAACTGCGAGCGACCGTCGTGCAGTCCACCGACACTTCGCGCCGCGCGAAGCACGTGAAGCAGGAGCATGGCGCGACGGAGGCCAAGGTGACGACGGAGGTTAAGCCAGTGTCTGTGACTGTGGCGAAGACATCTGCATCCAGGAGGACAACGGACTCCGGTGTTCAGCAGGGCCGAGGCGAGGACTCTAAACGCTCGCGGACCAGGGGGCAGACGTCCAAGAAGAAGAACCGCCACGATTCCGACCCGCCTTCAGACTCGGACCCAAGCTCCGAATCCAGCGACGACGACTCGTCTTCTGACAGTTCCGATGACAGCTCGAATGAGGCCCCCGGTGTGAACTTAACGACAGCAGCTACGACCAAGGGGTCACTACGCTCCTGACGTTCCGACCGTACATCAACTCGAACATTCTGAGTGAGTTCGATACCAAGGCCTCACTCAGGGAACACGTACACTGGTGGGAGCGCTTCTCGAATATGGCTGCGCAAGGAGGATGGTCCACCAAGATGCGAATTCAGGAACTCAAGTTGAAACTCTCGGGAGCTGCGTGCGACTGGTTCAATCAGTTGCCGAAGCACACTCGGCGTGACTGGAAGGAATTGTCGGCGGCGTTCAGGAAGAAGTTCTGCAAGGCGCGCTCGTCATACTCTAAACGTTATTTCACGATGGAGATGAAGAACTCTGAGAGCGCCTTGGATTTCTTTTACCGGTTCAATTCTGCGGCTGGCAAGGCTGAAATCGATTTCCGCAAGTCATCGAAGCGCCTGGAGAAACATATCCGGAGGTTCATCACGAAACTCAGGGACACGCAACTTAAGACGTCGTTGCAAGGCCAGAGATTCAGGAGTATCGCCGACTTGGAGTAAGCCTTGGAGCAGGACGAAGATGTTTGGAGTCGGAGTGACCAGAATGCACCTACATCCAGGACACGAGACTTCAGAGCTGACAACATCCCACAAGGACGCTTCAGGTCAAAGCGCCCAGGACGTGCTTGTATGACTAGGGGCGATGACTCTGACTCTGATGTGAGCGAGGACTTTGAGGAACGAGGTCATTTCCAAGATAACAACGCCGAGCTCAGGATTCCGACCCGGGATGCCAATGTGAATTCTGAATCGACCCGCGAAACTCGTGGAGATGACGTTGACTCCTCTGGAAATGGAAACACTCCAGGTGTGGCCAGTGCTGAATGGACGCAGTCTGTGGCGAATGAAGTCTATCGTGTGATGGATAACATGGGTTGGCGTCCACCCGCCCAGGTACCTGGAGCGAATTCCGGTTACCGCTTGCCGCGCCGCGACAATCCGAATTGTGACAAGTACTGCAAGAAGTGTGGCAAGTGGGGGCATCCAGAAGATAGCTGCTGGAAGGACATGAAGTGTGACCGATGCTTGGACGTGGGCCATCCGACACACATGTGTCATGCCCAACCGTGTGGGAACTGTGGCATATTACATCTTGGAAAAACGTGCGAAGACGGGAAGACGCTAGAAGCTGTGAAGAAACTCGCCCGCCAAGGTGCACTGAAGGACATGCCGAGCCAAATCCTGGATAAACTCCTCGATGGCAAAGCAAATTCTGGGAGGCCGTTAAACCAATAAGCCCGCTGAGTGGGGACCCAGTACGCGCCGGGCAGAAGAAGGCCCCAGAGTTATGTGTTCTAGTGTGCGTAGGCCCGGAGCTGAGAGTAAGGACCCAAGATAACCAACAATGCATGGCCACTTTGATTCAGGATTCAACTACGTGTTCAGAATTCCCGCTACCTGATGGACCGCACCCTAATGCAGCTAACTCTCATGAAATTGTGGAGTACAAGTTGAATCTTGGAGAGCGCTACGGGTGGTGGGAAGACCACAATCCTGACCCAAAGAAACGTGATGTTGCGATGGTGCACGGTGCAGTAAATGACTGTCGGACGAAAGTCCTCCTGGATACCGGTGCGGCTGTGAATATTGTGAGTTTCGACTTCGCGCGGAAGTTGGGACTCAAACTCAAGTCGCACAAACGAACCAAGGTTTCCGGAATGGGAGGCGTCCCGACATACATTGGTGCAAGTGCTGAGGTGAAAATCACCCTCGGTCCGAGGGTGGTATATATCCTGAATGTCAGGGTTGCAAATATCGGCGAAGGGATTGATGTACTTCTGCGTATGAGTTTCATGTTTGCAGCTGGTTTGAGGATTAGCGTTCGCGAAGGTCTTGTGACACTGCCAGATGAAGAGACGATTGTCATGTGTGGATGGTCGCCTGGAGATCGCACAGGAGTTGACTTACCGGTGAACCCCCAGCGCAGTCTGTATCTGCGACCAGGAGAAGATGTGGTGGTTCGAATTCAGTATGGCCAGACCAATCCCCAGCGTGAGCTGGTGTAGGCTATACGAGGAGATCACTGGGTTACACAAATCATCTATGCAGCGAAATCCTGGCCAGTGGCTATACGAGTGGTGAACATTTCGGATAAGAACGTCTGGATTGACACGCGGACACCTGTCGCTAGAATTGTGGAATACGGGTTCTTCCCAAGAGCAGGTCGATTTGTGCGTCCAGGGTCTTCAGCCTATCGGGATTGGCAAGTATCTATCTTAGAGAATGTGCCGTCCCCTGAAGCCAAGAGGCGTATGCGACGACTCGCCGAGCTCCAGGACTCCACGCCAGAACCGCGGTGCACTTAGCCGCCAGCGTATCAGTGGTCACTCAGAATTCTACCTCGACCTGAAGGCGACCCTGACAGAGCGATGCTTGCCGCAGTGCTTCCAAGGACAATTCTCCGGCGCGTGCGCTTTGCTCAGGATGCTGCGACTCAGACGGATGGAGGTGCACGAGAAATCGTTGTCACTCCACAAGAAGCCGAAGCAAGGACACGTGAGGCGGTGACCACTGGAGAGGACATTGCGGTGACAACTGGTAGTGAAGACGACCCTGCGTTCACCGGCCCGGATCCCGGTGTGTCTAGTGAAATCCTGGATGTACCCGACGATGACGACGATTCGCTGCAGCCTCTGGATGAATACTGGGATATCCCAATCTCTGGCATGCCAGGGACCCCGCTCGAGAAGTTGAAGCAGGAGTACGACCGTTGCCTAAGGGTTACCACCGAGGATCTCAACTATGAACCCGCGGTGTACATGCGTGAAGGCAGTGAGCTGCTCTCGCAGCTGCGAGACCAGTTGGTTATGCTCCCTGAGTTGCAGGACCTGGCACCCGAGTGCAAGATCGAGGAGGCTGACGTCGGAGTTCCTGGGAAAACGACGCCCGAAATGGACGCACAATTGAGACGAATCCTGGAGTGGCATCGGAAAATCTTCCTGGGTGACGGCAACGCGGCACCCGCGCCGGCCAGGGGTGTGGTTTGCGACCTGGATGTTGGCGACGCTAAACCTGTTGCCCAGCGCCCAAGGTCTATTGCACCTCACCTCTTGATGAAGGTGTTTGAACTTCTGAAGAAACTCCTGGAGACTGGGCAGATCGAAATATCCACGTCGGCCTGGGCTTCTCCGATTGTCATAGTCCTGAAGAAAAATGGCGTTGACATCCGGATGTGTATCGATTATCGCGTGGTCAATGGATTCATCAAGCTGTCCCATTACCCGTTGCCGCTCATCGACGACCTCCTGATTGGATTTGAGTCCGCAATGTGGTTTATGAGTCTGGATATGGCGAGTGGATTTTGGGCCGTCAGAATGACAGAGCGAGCTAAGTTAATATCTGCGTTCATCTGTCCTATGGGTCACTACCAGTGGGTCCGAGTGCCGTTCGGCTTGAAGAATGCACCCCTACTCTACCAGGCAGTACTCAACAACTGCTTGTGGGGCTTTGTAAGACTCTCGCCGGAAGAGGAAGCAAAAGTCGACCAAGATGTCCTGGATTTCCTGGGATTGAACTCAGGTGAACCCAGGATTTTAGCCGAAACGACGCTTGACCTTCCGGTTCTGACAGACGAGATGACGGTGTTTCAGCGTAATATCCCGGCACCACCCCAAATGGGTCCAGTACTTGGTCGAAGCTCGTATATCGACGACATTGCCCACGGTGCGCCCACCTGGGAGCAGTTGTGCCTGGATTTGAACGCCCTGTTCTTCCGCTTACGCTACTGGAATATCTCTGTGAGCCTTCCTAAGAGCGAATTTGGAAGATTGTCTATCCCGTACCTTTCGCACGAAATTAGTGCCGAAGGAATTCGGGCGACACCCAAGATTGCCAAGGGGTCCAGGATGTACCTTTCCCATCGACACTCAAGGGAGTGCAGAGCTTCCTGGGAAGTCTGAACTATTACAATAAGTTCATCGAAGACCTCCCCGTAACCGCTGCCGTCCTGTATGAGTTGACGGAAGAACAAGTGAAATCCAGGCGAGACTTGTCCAGAGCCAAGGAAGCGTTCGAAATCCTGAAACGCAAGATCGTCTCGACTCCGCTGCTCAGGCATCCTGACCGTTTCAAGCCGTTTGTGGTCATTCCGCACGCAAATCAGTGGGCGGCCTCTGCGGTGCTAGGCCAGGCGTACGAGGGGATCGTGCATCCCGTCCGATTCACGGGCCGTGTCCTGAACGATGCCGAACTGAGGTATCACATCGCTGAAAAGGAAGTGATTGCCATCCTGAGAGTCCTGGAACTATTTCGCACTCTGGTTGAACCCAGTCCCAAGATCATCGTGTATACTCGGTACTCTGTGCTGAAGTGGCTACTCACGTCGCAGTCAGCTGACGGTCGAACGGTCAAGTGGGGCCTGAATTTGTCTCATTGGAACCTGGAGATACGTAGAGTGTAACGTGACGAGGATGGGTTAGCTGCAATCTTGGGCGCAGGGATCACACCTCGAGAGCACCTGGATGAAGTCGCTGAAAACCTGATCCCGGCCAAGGGGCGTGTCAAACCACCAGTACCCATCAGTTTGGAGATGCTGGAAGCAGACTACGAAGGTCATATCCTGAGTTTCGATGGGGCTGCGAAGGCGTCTACGCGCCAAGGAAGTTGTGGATGTATCCTGTGGCAAGTTCCTGGATGGGAAGTACCGGATGCGCGGGGATTCATTCTGGAAGACGTGACCGTGAATGATGCAGAATATCACGGACTTCTGAAGGGACTCACTCTGGCGCTCGAGCACGGCATCCTGGATATTGTGGTCGTTGGTGACTCCAGGATCGCGATTCAGCAAGCACAAGGTGTGATCAACTGTAACCAGCCTAACCTGCAGAGGAAGCTAGCTGAGTACGATGTGTTGAAGACAAGGTTCAAGTCAGTAAGGCTGGTTCATGTGAAACGTGAATTTAACCAGGCTGCCGACTATCTTACGTCGAAGACTCTCGCGCTTGGTGAATCCTGGAAGGTCGAGGACGCTGATGAACGAGTACACTTGCAGCTGGTGTCTAAGATCCACGAGAAGCTGCAGAAACCGAAGGAAATCGTGTGCGCTGGGGCCCAGGGTCGCAACGCCCAGAGAGCTGAAATCCAGGGTGATCCGGGTCCAGAGTCGGCCCCGCTGACGACGGCGGCCAAGGTGTTGGCAGTAGTAACCCGGGTACAAACCCAGGAAGCGGGCGACTTGGGTGAGGCAATGGGGCCTCTAGAATTTCAAGCAGAACGTTGGCGACGAATCAAGGTGCATCAGGACAAGGACGCTTACCTGATGCAGCTCAAGCAATTCCTGAAGGGCGACGTGAGAGAGCTGTCACAGACCCAATCCCGGAAGCTTGCAAAAGTTGCTGATGATTTCATTCTGGATTCTCGAGAGATCCTGTATCGCTTGAGTCACTCTACCAGGGATCGTCTCAGGGACATGATCGACGAACTCAGGCTCGTTGTGCCAAGGGCGTTACGGCCTGACATCCTGCACTACGCGCACGAAGACTTCCAAGGTGGCCACCAGGGTATTACAAGGACGTATGAGAAACTGCGTTCTGAATTCTACTGGTCCGGCATGTACGTTGATGTGGAGGTGTGTGGATTGTGCCAGCGGCAAGGGGCGTCCACCCAATCATGGACCATCCCCAGGAAATATTGAGCCTAGGCGCCCCCTGGAAGTCGTGTCCATGGATTTTGTGACGCATCTACCGAAGTCGGACCGCGGAAATACGTTCTTGCTCTTGTTCCAGGATGCTTTCTCAGGATTCGTCATGTGTAAGCCAATGTGTTCTACGACGGCACAAGATGTGGCGGAAGCGTATGAAGAGCAGGTATTCAGGAGGTCTGGAGCTAGTTCAATGCTGCGACACGACCAAGATCCAAGATTCATGAGCGAGGTGTTCACACGCTTCCGTGAACTTCTGGGTAGCAAGCAGCGGGCGACTTTGGCGTACTGTCCCCAGGCGAATGGGCAACAAGAACGGTCTGTACAGACTGTGGTGCGCAACATCCGAGCGTACAGCGCCGAAGCGGACCAGAGTGACTGGGACGACCACGCAGAACGCCTGATGTTCGCCTTGAACACGTCCTTCGACGCCACCCGTCTGGATACCCCTTTCTTCTTAGTGCATGGTTGGGAAGCACACGGAACTGTGTCGGTTATGTTGGGACCCAAGCCATCCAGCGTCCAAGAGCGCACAGCGTATGAGTGGCGCAGGAAATTGCAGCGTGATTACAGTTATGCGCAAGCCTGTGCAGAGGACCTCCAGAAGAAGGCCAAACGTGCGCGTTCTGCTGAGCAGACCAGGAAGTGGCGAGAATTGTCAGACCGTCTGAAGTCAGGATTCGAGGCCGTGGATGCAGTCTGGTTATACATACCCAAAAGCGCAACCGGGTCTCAGTCGCAAGCTGGCCCATATGTGGCATGACCCTTTTCGAATCCTAGAGATCCACGACAATTTCCGTGTGAAGCTCAAGGTGAAGGATACAGGATATCGTGTGAACCCATGGGTCCACGTGAGTCGGCTGAAGCCGAGGGCTCTGTTCCCAAAACAACCGACCGTGGAGATTGATGTGGACGAGGACGACGATTTCGACGCTGCGTTAATGCCCCAGGACAGCTGGGAACCTGATGTCCAGAATGACGAATATGAAGTCGAAGAAATTCGTCCTGAGGAGGCATCCTGGTGCTGGCGTTTCGCGGGCTTGTTGGGAACAGCAGTGGAGTTGTCGTCGGCGGAACGAGTGCGCTTGACCGGAGACACGGGTTTTGGAGCCGGCGGTTCGTCACCCATATTCGACTCACCCTCTGCGTCGCCTTGATCTTCCTCGCCTTCGCCATCTTCCTCAGAGCTGCTGCTGCTGAGCGGACTGCCACTTGGGCTCTCCGCTGGATGCTGGTAGTCAGGGTCATTCTCGAGGTCATCTTCCGAGGAATCTGCGTCTTCGTCGTCGTACACGATGTGATCATCGAGCCGCCCCCATGATGCTGGGACTTCGTCCCGTTGTAGACGTCGGTTCAAGCGCTCGTCAGCCATTGTGTAGTATGCCTCAGGCACGTACTTGGCCCAGGGTGTCGAATCCAAACGCCGCCAATACATCATGCTCACCAGCATCTTGACCAGTTGCGGCTGCCGAAAATGCCCATGTGCAGCGCGATCGCTGCCGATCCAATCCATGGCTGCGTCGTACTTGATCCCTGCGAGCATGGTTTGGCGAACGTCAAGACGAACCTCTTTCCAGACGACGCCCCCAGGAAGCATCATGCGCGCAGCCTCCTTCGAGATGGTAGTTTTCTCGCCGGTACGTCGAACTGAGTCGAGGCCAGGCTGGTGATCCGTGGGGCGACGCTGGACCTTGTGACGATTGGAATTCTTGGATGACTCCGGCGTTTGTGATTTCCTGGAGCTTTGCCGTTTCTTGGGCTTTTGTGTTTTGCTTTCAGAATTCGCATTGCTGCTGGAATTCGCTTTCCCTTTGGGCTTGCTTTTGGAACCGGTAAGATCCAGGAAGTCTGGGCGCTTCGGTGTCCCTGGCCCAGCAGACGGAGGTAGTGGTTTGCTTTGTTCTGGATACGGAGGTACTGGAGCCTTGCGTTTGTCCATCGCGGTGACGCTGATGACTGTGTCCCAGGATGCAGGAGGCTTGGAGTCCTTGATGCAGAGCTTGAACAAATCATGGAGACGCTCCCAATTTCCCGAGAAGTCTGTGTGTTCTTGCAGGAAGTCGGAAAACTTCCAGGGGTCCAGAGTGGCATTTTCGAGCCGTGATTTCAGGATTCGCGCTTGTGTTTCTGCGTCCTCGAGCCGGACCTTCAGCGAAGCTCGCTCAGTTTCCAGGGCATCAATCTCGTCTTGGTATTTGGCCTTCTGAGTCTGGAGCTCTATCTGGAACTGGGTTTCAAGGTCCGCCGTCTTGCTCAGAGCCTCCTCAAGCTCGCGGTGCCAGTAGTCACACGTGAACTTCCACTCGCGCTTGAGTTCCTCACACTTGCTCTGAGCAGCGATGGCATCCTGGATGGCAGACGACCCTTGGGCTTCGACTTGCTTGCGGAGTCGGTGATGGCTGCCCAGGACACGACGCAGGAATCCAGTTGTCTTGAACACGCGCTCGGCCAGCCGCGAGCTATTGAAGTGCCTCAGAATGGAAGCAAATTCACGACGAGAACCAATGGAATTCTGGATTCCGTCCAGATCGTACGCAGAAAGCGCCACACGCCGCGCACGCAGCACGCCATCGCTAGTGTCCGCGCCGCAGAGCTGCTTCAATTCCACGAGATCGTCATCCGAGAAATCCTCGAAGCCAATCAGAGTCGTGGTTCCGCCATAGCCGTCCATGGTGTAAGCTCCATTGCGAACGTCGCTGATGGAAGCCGGTACACCCACGAGATACGCGTGACCCTCTGGATCTGGAGGCGAGGGGAGTTTCCAATGGGGCGGCAGCTCAGGTCGCAGGAACGCGGGCTGGTGGACCTCCTTGTACTTGAGCAGACTGCTGTAGAGGAGCCGGTGAATGTCGTCGATGGTCGCGTGGCGCGGGACGTCGTACGCAGGCGCCCGTGCGATTATCGCGCGAATGTCAGCCGCCACCTCCTCGGTTGTTTCTTGCGCGCTGGCGTCTGGACGTCCTTGAGCGGGGATCGTTCTGCCAGCGCCCGCCGAATCACCTTTGCCCGCCTCGCGATGGGGCTGCGCGCCTTGGCCATCCAAAGAAGTCGGCTGCTGCGCTGGTGGAGCGCGCGCCGAGGTATCCCTGGGCGCCGAACCGTCCTTGGAAGTGTTGACGGGCGCCATGTCGCCCGCTGAAGTGTTGCCGTCGACTGCTGGAGTGCTGGAGATTGCCGCAGATGCGTTGCCCTCGCGCTTCTGCGCCGGAGCTGCCGCGTCAGCTGATGGCGCCGCGCCGGGCGCTGGCGTCGCTGCAGGGGCGCTCTCCGTCATGTTGACGAGCTGTGAAATGGCGATTTGACCTCGCATCGCGCCAGTGATTTTGTGCTTTCGGGGAAAGTACCTTGAAGATGGGTTTTGACAACCAACCGTTGGGGAGACAGGGTGCAGAAGTGATTGAAATCCTGGAAGGCGACAGAGTGCAACGGCCGTGTCGAGCTCCATGTTGCGGCGCGCCTTGTGTGATAGTGGCCTGGCCATCGTTCACCAGTTCGGAGTATTTTCCTCTATGATGGACTTGGACCAGGAGGGGCGATTGACACATAGCGGCCCCAGATTTTCGCTGACGACGAACCGTCACTGGTTTGACTTGGAGTCTATATTGAGTTGTGATTGGTGGAGAGAGAGGATGCGGTGCGGCCGTACCCGTGTGACATGAGTGGCGACAGGGATGGGGCGTGTTCTTGTGGAAGGAATCCCGCGCCTGACCGCAGATGGGCCCAACCGGCTGGAAGTGTGGAATCCTGGGCGTGCACACCCAGGATTCAACAAGTGCATTCAGTCCAGCCACCGGACTTTCCCTTACGACGAGTGCCTAAAGGCTGGCGGAACGTGTCTCTGGAGAACGTATCCCAGAGTACACCTCGTCTTGCTGTGGTCCAGAGCGACAAGATGGATCAAGTACCAAGAAACACCCACTACCACCACCATGATCACGCGCTGGAAGCCGTACACTTTGATCTTTGTGGAGATACACGCTAGTCTGTGATGAAGAAGAGTTTGCACCCAGAGTGCACCACGGAAACCCAAGATTCACTTGTGTGAAGACAAGTGCCCCAGGATTTCAAGATGGAATCCTGGGATTGGACCGTGAATCCAGATGCCCTATACTAAAACCAAGTATCTCCCAAGCCGACATCCAAGATTCACCAAGTTACGCCAAGATTCACCAAGTTACGCCAAGATTCACCAAGTTACACCAAGATTCACCAAGTTACGCCAAGATTCACCAAGTTACGCCAAGATTCCAAGAATCACCCAAGATACCAAGTGGAATCCTGAGTGTGAATGCGAAGCAAGTTTGGAGCCAGTTTGAGGCCAGTTTGCAATCAAGTGATGTGTGGCTTGAAGAACAGTCGAGAATCCACTAAGACCTGTCGACTCGACTTTTTCGAAGAGAAGAAGGAGAGTGCTCACACTACTGTAACCAAGACAACGGACTCGCTGCATGGTGAAACCAAGTCATTTGTTAACCCACGACGAAGGTGCGAAGACGAAGTCGTCACTAGTCAGGACCTCTGAACCCAAGGTATACTGAAGCCAAGATATTCGACCCGAAGCATAGTGAACCGAAGACATTTGCCCGAAGAAGAGTGCAGAAGAGAGAAGTGATAGTGTAGTCGATAACCAAAACAGAGTTCAATTTTCCCTGTAACGCGCAAGTGACTTCGGCCAAGCCTGCCGACGGAAATCCGGAGGACCCGAGACTACTACCACGGGACATTAAGGGCACATCGACTACAAGGACGAGTCGTCTGTGTGAGCTCCACCTACTCTAAGTCCAGTTAGGTGGTGACCAGAGACGCCTTGTGCTTCCTGGGGTGATCCATCTATTTCATATCCTAGTTGGGTCACTTGCTGTGCTCGTGGTAGCCCATTTCATGTTCCCGATTGTGTTCTGGAGTGCTAAGTAGTCGCCTCCAGGATATTGTATTGACTGCTGCGTGTGACGGGAAGGTTAACTGATAGTGATTGTATTTTCCCTCTTAATGGAGGGTGGTGCGCGTATTGGCGAGTATTCAGGCGAGCTAGGCGCCTGGATTTAAGACTCGAGTGAGCCTAGTGTGTGAGTGACCCACCGTCCGAGGGTCCAAAAGAATAAGTGACGGCTAGTTGTAGTATTGTATACTCTGTATTTGTTGGTTATCGGGCTAGAGAGCACTTGGGTAAGGTGCCTTCTGAGTTCCAAGCTTCACCCAGAGTGGAAGTGAAATCCTGGATCCTGAATCGTGATATTCTGGGTTCGGGTGATCTGAAATTCTGGGTTGCCTTCAGCATCGAGGACGCGTTCTGGATTAGACGTGCACCTCAGCGCTTCTTCAAAGGCTACATTTACAACTCCGGTGAAGTGCCATTCCGTCGAAGATAAACGAGCCGACAGGGATTACGCAAGGTACTCACGCCAAACAAGGGAGGGTGAAATTCAGGGTTTGCTTTGCGGCACTCTGGGTTTTATTCTTCTTCTGTTGACTCCCAGTATTTTCCTGGGCTACGCTATACAAAACACCCCTGGGCGATCAAGGTTTCATCGACCTCGCCTCACAAGACTTATCCGAGAACAAACTGCCGCAAGGCCCGACCCCGTTCGTGCCCAGAATCATCCACCCGTTCAATCCCAGAACTCACCATCCAGCAGCGCGAGGGTTCTGGAAGCCATCTCTCTGCATGATACAACGTTTTCACCTGGCAGTGATGGGGGACATTCGAGCGAATGGTCACAATGTAATATCGTGTATGATTCAACTTTAGAGCTGTAAGTTATCCTGTATCTGGCACCTTTTTGTTATGTAGACTCACCTACCAGTCGGGGAAACCTGGGTCCTGATTTTGAAGGCGTTAGTAACAGCAGCGGTGCGTCCGATGTGGAGATCGAATCCGAAGATGCAGATGAAACGAACGTGGAGTACCTCGACCAGGACGAGGACGAAGAGGCGAAAGGAGACTCGCAGAACGACGGTCGATTTGCTGAAGGTTGGTGTATCGTGTTTGTACACAATATAAACTCAGCCTAACGTGTATCTATGTTGTAACGGGGTTACACGTACAAGTGGCTGCAAGCCACTTGTGAATTTAACAGATAGGTTATCTGTTAAACGTTTTGGATACTTCCTCACATTGGTGTAAGACACACCGATGGATACATTGAAGTGGACCACCACAGTGAGTGGTCCACACATACCCAAAGGATCCTATTGGTAGAAAGCAGCATCTTTCTACCAATCAGAGACATGCATATTAGCGGGGCTCTGACAGCCAGCCGCTGCCAACCCTTTCATAGATGATAAACAGTTTTTAGCAGATTTTAGAGGAAGATCAATTCACAAACAGTACAGTTCTCATTTTACCTAATCTAAGTCACTTGGAATCCTTTTGTTACTTAACTTATATTTGTGTATTCAAATATAATTAACCTAAGTAATTACTAAGTACTTACGCTTCCTCATACACGTTGCGCAACGTGTAAGCTAAAGTAGTGAGTCAAGTTAGACCCACTACACCTGGTAGCACTTTGTAGTCCGTCCAACGACCGACTGCTTGACGTTCGTACGCGGTGTACGAACGCGGAGCCGAGAACCACATGAGCACGGAGGTGCCCATGGAAGCTCCAACACGCCTGCAACGCATGTTGCACGCGCTGACTGCCCCCACCTGTCTGACCCAGTGGAGGCCCTCCAACGACTGTCAACAGTCATTGGAGAAGCGGCGATAGCTACAATGCTGCGTACGCTATCGCCGACGGAGCAACATGGTGTTGCTCTGGGATTCATCATGAAGGAGCAGCGTGACGCTGCTTCCTCAGTGACGGCGTCGTCAGGGACGACACCGCGTGCTCAACCATTAAAGTTGAGCGTAAGCAATTACGTGGGAAGAGAGGGCGAGCCTCTCCTCCGATGGCTTGTCGAACTCGACACAGCCATAGCGGCTCGACGCATCGTCGACCCGCTGTCGAAGGTCGCGTTCGCCATGTCCTGCCTTGGCGGACGCGCAAGGAGTTGGGCGTACGGACGCCGACTCTCAGATCCTACGTGCTTTAGTACGTACGAGATATTCAAAGAGGAGCTCAAACAAGCGTTTGAGCCCCCGCAAAACGAGTTCCGGTCGAGGGCGGAGTTCCTCGACCTTCAGCAGGGTAAGCATGACGTCCATGCTTACGCGCAGCGCGCACGATATTTGGTATCAAATATCGTGACTAACCCGATTGACGAGGCGACCAAGGTCGTCACGTTCATGAAAGGGCTTAGAGATGGGCCTGTGAAGACCTATCTCTTCCGAGAGTACCCGAGTACTCTCGAAGCTGCAATCACTCTTGCCATGCAAGAAGAGTTTAGCCTGCGGCAGGCTAAACTCCATGTAAACGTACCGAGGCCGCAACCGCGCCCGGTAGCGAGGACGGGAGGTCCGGAGCCAATGGACCTCTCGAGCGCAACAACTGCTGGTTACCAGCAGCAGGGAGGTAACGTGCGATGCTTCCGTTGCGGAAGGATCGGTCACTTTGCACGGGAGTGCACAGCTCCCATGCCCCCTGGAGGTGGCCGTCGTGGCGATGTTAGGCATCGCCGCGGACCAACAAAAACGTGAACATCCAGTAGGCGCGGGGCGCCCTACTGGTATGCAGTCACGCGTGCCGACATCGGGCACGCGACACTGAGGACTGCAGCCCCAGTGAGACTAGCTCGCTGTAAGAAACAAGATGACAGGCCGAACCTAGTCATCTTGAGGTTTACTCGAAGAGAGCGAGTGACTCTCTTCGAGCTTTGGTAGATTCAGGCGCGTCGAGCAACTTTGTTCGACTACGAAGCCTGTCGAGACTTGACTTCGAGGGAAGCAAATGTACCTCGAAGTCTTCTGGAGGTACGACTGGCAACAGGTGCCATCGTGAAGACCGAGAAGCGCGTCGTGAACGTGCGCTTCTCGTACAAACAACGAGTGTTTGTCGAACACTTTATCGTCCTGGACCTGGACGATAAGTTCGACGTGGTAATGGGCATGCCGTGGCTTGCACGGCATGATCCGGTGATAGACTGGAAGAAGCGCACGCTCGTGCGCTTCGGACGCGACAGCGGAACAGAGAGCGATGGCCCTGTTACCGCAGCGCACGCACCAGCAGGTGCGCGCGGCTCACCAGTCGAGACAGCGCTTTATGCTGCTGTCCCGAGTGCCAAGAAGTGCGCGAGGGCGCGCACAGTGAGACCAACGTCGGCAATGCTGCCGACGTCAGAAGAAAAAGACGTACTGGTTCCAGGAGCCAATACCCACGTTCAAGCGTGTAAGGGACAGTCCCTGACCCGAAGAGGTCAGGTCGACACCGACGCGTCGGCTCCCGGAGCCGACGCACCCTCGGTCATGAGGGGCTCCGCCAATGAATGGCGTCGAGGTGACGAAGGCGTTTCAACTCCGGGAGTTGACGCTGCAAACAGTGCGGACGGTTGCAAACGTACCGCACTGACGCAATTTGCATGCTGTCGTGCAGCCGAGCTGCACGACGAAGCGCCATGCGATCAAGCCGGGCTTGATATCGCGCGCCCGCAGACAGGGTCTGCCGGCGAAGAGACACATTATGGTGCAGCCGGGCTGCACGAAGGAAAACGCGGTCAAGCCGGGCTTGATACCGCGCGCCCGCGGACAGGGTCCGCGGGCGAACAACTGTCCACGGCCGGGCCTGGACCAGAAGAACAAATGTGCGGAGCAGGGCTCCGCACAACAAGAAGACGGCGCAAGCGGAGAACGCTGCGCAAGTCTCGGTCCGGGACCGAGACGCAACAAGAGCAGTCTGCTGGGCAGACTGCGGCGGTGATGCCGAATGTCAAGACGCTAAGCGTCTTGACGCGCACCGATACTGGATTCCAGTATCGTGACATGGAACTCGCTAGTCCTCCGACGACGGCGTCGGAGTTGACTTCGCTTCCAGCCATGAGCTGGAAGCGCTTCACGCGCGGCTTGCACGATGGACGCATCGAGCAAGTCTGCGTTCTTTCGGACAGCGAAAGAACGACGAGCGAGAGCGAAGAGCTGAGGCAGCTTTTCATGGGAAGTACCACTGAGAGTGAAGACACTCAGTGCGAGAGGCGAAGCGAGAGCGCTTCGAGGAACAAGGTTGGGACTCGCTGAAGTGGAGTCCCTATTACGAATTGCTGAGGGAGTACAAAGACGTACTCCCGGAAGACATTCCTGCGGAGCTCCGCAGGATAAGGGCATTCAGCACGAGATTGATCTCGTGCCGGGCACGAAATACTGTGTCACGCGGCAGTGGCCACTGCCGCGAGAGCAAGTGAAAGCGATCGACGACTTCTTTGAAAGTCGTCGTAAAGCAGGACAAGTGCGGGAATCAAAGTCCCCGCACAGTGCTCCGACGTTCTGTGTCAGAAGCCACAGGGCGGATGGCGCATCGTTCATGCCTACAACAAGCTGAACGATGCGACGGTACCGGCGCAGACGCCGATACCACGAAAAGATGTTATCATCGATTCGATGGCCGGGAGCACCGTTTACAGTGCTCTCGACTTGCGAGATGGATTTTATCAAATCCTAATGCGTGAGAGCGATATCCCTCTCACGGCAGTGAGCACGCCAAGCGGCATGCTCTGGGAATGGCTAGTAATGCCACAGGGGCTTAAGAACGCCCCTGCGACTTTCAACAGGTGCGTGACGCACTTGTTGCGCTCGGTGCGCGACTTCGCACCGAGCTACTTCGATGATGTGTTCATCCACAGCCGGGCTGTGGACGGGAAGATTGACGTAGAGATGCACAGGGTGCATCTCCGGAGGCTATTTGAGCTTATGCGAAAGCATAAGCTCTACGCGAACCTGAAGAAGTGTATCTTCGGGGCGAGCGAGATACCCGTCCTCGGGTGTCTCGTAGGGAAGAATGGTGTTCGCCCTGACCCGGAAAAGGTCAGAGTGGTTAACGAATGGCCAACGCCTTCAAGTGTCAAGGAACTGAGGCAGTTCCTTGGCTTGGCCACGTACTTGTGCAAGTACGTGGAGGATTATGCGGGCAAGATCCGCCCGCTATCACAGCTTCTTAAGAAAGAAGCTGTGTGGAATTGGACACCCGATTGCCAAAAGGCATTCGATGCAGTCAAGCGGGGCTTGACTGAGGCGCCGATCTTGGCAGTGGCTGACCAAGATCGCCCATTTCACGTAGTGTGTGACGCATCCGATTTCGCGATCGGATGCGCATTGATGCAGCACGATCACGAAGGCCGTGATCGTGTCGTCTACTACCAATCGCGTCAGCTGAAGCCAGCTGAGCGCAACTATCCGGTGCATGACAAGGAACTCCTTGCCATGAAGTATGCACTCGCAAAGTTCCGAGTGTATTTGCTTGGGAGTAGACCATTTGTCGTCTACACCGACCATGCTTCACTGCGTACCGCAGTGAAGTCGCCACACATTTCACAAAGAATGGCGAGATGGCTCTCATTCTTTGCGGAGTATAACTTCCGGGTCGAATACAAACCCGGAAGACTGAACGTGGTGGCCGACGCGTTATCACGTCGGCCGGACTATGCAGAAGCTGTTGACGTCAATGCCATTGACGCCATGCGATCGAGCAAAGCCACATCATCTCTGTTGGATGATGTGAAGGCCGCGTACGCGCACGACGCGGACGCGAAGCTCTTGCTGGCCTATGGCACAGCGCCTTCTGACAAGTCCCGTCAGAAACTGCCCAAGCACCTTCGAGCGCGTGCACACCGCTTTCGTGTGCACGACGGACTACTGCTTTACAATGCAGTCGACGACAACGCGGATCGCGTTGTCGTGCCAAATGACCATGACCTGCGACTCAGGATCATGTACGAGTACCATGATGCCCCGACTGCGGGACATCTCGGACGTGAGAAGACTTACGTCCTTCTCACGCGCGACTTCTACTGGCACCACCAGTATAGTGGGTGCGCAAGTACATCCGTGCTTGCGAGGTATGCCAACGCGTAAAGCCTGCGCCATTCGCGCAGGCTCCACTGTAATCACTACCGACTCCGTCGGAGTGTTGGAAGTCCATGTCTTTGGACTTCATCTTTGGTCTTCCCCGGATAGCGGAGGGAACACCGGTGTTGTGGTCTTTGTAGACCGTTTCAGCAAGATGGTACATCTTGCTGCGGTGCCAGCAGAGGTGACCGCGAAGCAGACAGCCCGTCTGCTCGTCGACATGGTGTTCAAACACCATGGCATGCCGTCCGACATCGTGTCGGACAGAGACCCGCGCTTTACAGCGCATCTGTGGCAAGAAGTGTTTACACTTCTTGGGAGCCAGCTTTCCATGTCGACTGCGGATCATCCGCAGACGGACGGTCAAACCGAGCGCGTGAATCGCGTGCTCGTCGATATGTTGAAGAGCTACGCTCACTCGTTCCAATACTGGAGCGAGTGTTTATCGATGGCAGAGTTTGCCATCAATAACTCAGTGCATGCCTCGACCGGGCATACACCGTTCTACGTGAATGCCATGCGGCATCCACGCCTCCCGAGTTTACTCGGAGTGATGGCTCCCACTTTAAGTGGGGAGGATCTACGACTGCAATACAGCAGCTGTAGAAAACCGCTGACACGTGCACAGTGTCAGCTGCAACAATGGACAAACCACATGAGTCTGCGCAGGGCGCAGACTCCCCCAACAACGACCACGGGTCTGCGCAGGGCGCAGACACCGCAAGAACCACGCAGAGGCCGGGCCTCTAGCGGAGAGCGAGCTGAATGACTTCAGCTCGGATGCAATCAGTTTCATCACCAAAAGACAAGCCGTGATTCGGTTTGTCCAAGACATAATAGCAGCTTCTGTTGATCAACAGAAGCTGAACGCAGACAATGCGGGCAGAGGCAACACAAATGAATTTAAAGTTGGTTCATTAGTTTGTGTTAGCTAACAAAACCTGCCTAGACATGCAAGTTTGGATTTCGGAGCAAGCAAGCTTGCTCCGCGCTTCATCGGGCCGTTCACTGTGTTGGCACGGCACGGCAACGCATACACGCTAGACATACCGTCTAGCATGCGCCTCCATCCGACCTTTTACGTCGGACGGCTGAAGCCATACCGGCAGCACGAGCCATCTAGCTCGGCTGACCCGAAGCCTCGGCAGGAGCCGAGGCAGAAGCGGAGGACTTGGCCTCGGCGACGAGCAACCTCTCCTCCAGCGCGCGGACGCGCTGGAGCAACCCCTTTATCTGGGTCCCCCGCTCGACCTGGATATTCGAGGCGGTCCGCGAGACCGCCGCGACTTGGGCCTTCTGGTTCGCCAGCTCCTGCTTCAGGGCGGCGAACTCAGCGCCCTGCAGACGCTCCACGACGGCCACCCGGTCGTGGAGAGGCGCATACTGATCAGCCCGGGGCTGATCATACCCGGGGCGTGTTCCCACCCCCCGCCACCGCCGATCCGTGACACCCGCGGCTCAACCCGCTGGATTGTTGAGCGGATTGTTGACCATAGTATCCCGAAAACGAACCCTCAAGGGGCTCGTTTTCGTATTCGTTGGAGAGGATTTCCTCCCCATCGAGATACATGGGAGCCGCGGAACATCTTGCTGGAGGACGTTCCGGAAATGGTGAGGGCGTACGAGGAGCAGTACGCACTGGCACAGCGGAAGTAGAGCGAGCGCTGCGATCATCGCCAGCGCCCGAACCCTCACGTGCTAAGAACTTAGCACGGAGCTCTTTGAGACTTTCGGGCACACGGAACGACGTGTACCCGTTCAGGTCGCGGTCGCTCAAGCGGACCGCACCTGGAAGCACTTCGAGCACTGAAAGCCCTCGGGCACAGCGCACGGCACATTTGTTCTCCTCAGCAGCAACATGAAGTTGCTCCAGCTTTCCACGCTTCGAGTACGTCTCGAAGCGATCACGCGCTTGCTTAATCCGATCACGGTAAGCACTCGGCCTCTTGTTGAAGTTCTCAACAAAGGCGTTCCAGCTTTGACAAAGTGCCTGCCATTCGGGCACTTTGCTGCGAGAAGAGGTCTTCTTGCTTTGAAACCATCGGAGCTCATGAAAGAGTCCGATGTGGCTTCGCGCCTTTGATGCGTTTCCGCATCAAAGTGCAGCTCGGCAGCCACAGCGTCATCTTTGATGGCGCTGCATACGTACAGCGGCACCTCATTCGGAGGTACCGAGTTCCCAAACCGGTCCGCGATCTCGGACGCGGACGGCATCCATGGATCGCGCGCTGCAGGCGCAGCGCGCGGAGAGCCTTGAGCTTTAACATCACGCGCTGCAGCAGCAGCGCGCGGAGTACTGAGAGCCCCAGCTGTAGCGAGTGGGGTATCACTCTCAGTACGCGAACGCTTCGAACTCGAAGCGTCCGATTCGTCCCCTTCACGCGGGCGAACGTTCTTGGCGTGAGGGTCGAGCGATTCGCCTGACACTGAGTCTTTACGCTTTGAGGGCGAGTCCTCCTCGCCCTCCATATCTTCATCGTCGTCGTCGAAGTCGACGACGTCACCGTACTTCGCCTTCTGGCGTTCGAGTAGTCGTCGATGGAGAGATGACTCCCATCGACTTTGCGGACTTCTTGAGGCGCGCTCATCGTTGAATGAGCGCGGATTTCTTCTCCAAACGCGGAGAATTGACGAATGGTCAATTCCAAAGATTGACGTGCGGGGACCCCGCGCGTCTAACCTTAAGGGGGGATGGTGTAACGGTTACACGTACAAGTGGCTGCAAGCCACTTGTGAATTTAACAGATAGGTTATCTGTTAAACGTTTTGGATACTTCCTCACATTGGTGTAAGACACACCGATGGATACATTGAAGTGGACCACCACAGTGAGTGGTCCACACATACCCAAAGGATCCTATTGGTAGAAAGCAGCATCTTTCTACCAATCAGAGACATGCATATTAGCGGGGCTCTGACAGCCAGCCGCTGCCAACCCTTTCATAGATGATAAACAGTTTTTAGCAGATTTTAGAGGAAGATCAATTCACAAACAATACAGTTCTCATTTTACCTAATCTAAGTCACTTGGAATCCTTTTGTTACTTAACTTATATTTGTGTATTCAAATATAATTAACCTAAGTAATTACTAAGTACTTACGCTTCCTCATACACGTTGCGCAACGTGTAAGCTAAAGTAGTGAGTCAAGTTAGACCCACTACATATGTTGTAGAAGTCAACCACGTATCCACCAGTGAGGATCCTAGCAAGTACGCAACGTTTGAATGTGACGCCGAGAATGATGGTGGCGACGACGACGACCAGGCCGTCGAGATAGTTGATGATACGGACATTAACTTGCTCGTTCCACCCGATATGAAATTTGACCGCACATTATTAGCTTCCATCGGGGGATTGGAGAATATTTCGAGGGGTTCCGTGCCTGACGCTTTCTTGAAGAATTTTGGCGAGACGGGTTGGTCTGATTTGGAGCCTCACACACCTTCATGAACCCTATGAGCCGCGGGCACCGAACGCCATGCGTGAAGACTACCCTCGACTATACGATGGCGAGTGCTCGCGCATTAGATGCGGCTACAACACCATCCGGCAGTTTCTTTTTTATCCTACAGCCTGACTTGTGGGAGACTATTGCTGCCGAATCAAATAACTATTTCGAAGGCAGTATTGATGAAGGGGTGGAGGGACAACTGGCGAAGCAAGGTGCGCGGGAACGGAAACACCCAGAATATAAGGCCAACTCACGAGAATGATTCGTAATGACGTGATGAAGGTGCCGCCTATTGCTGTTAGAGAGCTGTGTGTTTTCATAGGGCTACTAATAGGGCGGTCAATCGTCCCAAACAAGGAAAATTTGGCTAATCATTGGAAGTCAATAGAGGAAGGCGCTATACCTCGTGGTTGTTTTGGTAATTTATGACGCGCGACCGCGTCATGCACATTTCTCGGAACCTTCATTTTAGCTCAAAACATGACCCTAGAGCTGCTAAAGATCGTGCATGGAAGCTCCGCCCGGTGATAAACGCTCTACAAAATCGCTTTGCTGCTGGCTATACACCACCAGCGATCATGGCTTTTGACGAGGCAATGTTGCCATCGCGTTCTACGTTCGAACGTATGTGTGTGTACATCAAGGACAAACCCCACAAGTGGGGTACAAAATTATTCATGTTGTGCTGTTCAGCAACGGCGTACTGCATTCGGTGAGTAGCAGGTGTGTCCGACGACACACCTACTTTTTGTTGGCTTCAAAGCTCGGTTATCGTGTATAGTTCATTCTAACGTTTTGTTAAATAGTATCATACAGCTTTGGAGTTTATTGTGGTAAAAAGGAAACAGCAGGCAATACATACTTCACTGATCACAAATCCGGTCCAGCGGCGGTTGCTCGAAATTTGCAGCATGTCTCTGGTTCTACGGCTCCAGCAAGAGGTGAGATGCGGCTCATCGACATGGATCGATTTTACTCGTCGATTCCGTTGTCTCTGCAGCTTTTGACAATGGGTTTCTATTCCATCGGGACCATACGCACGGATCGCAAAGGCTTGAGGATGCTGCTGATCCCAAAAAAGAAGAAAGGAGACAAGAAAAAACCGCCAAAGATTCCAAAAACCCGACCATCGAGCATTGAACGAGGGAGATACATTTTTTCGGAAGCCCTGCAAGTACCAGGAATGAGAGTGATGCGCTGATGGGATACGCGAGCTGTACACATGCTTAGTACAGGTGGTAGCATGCAACCGGACTGCATTGTTTGCCGAAACACGTTGACAGGGGAGCAGCAAGAAGTAGCGTGTCCACGCATCGTAAATGACTATCAGACCTACATAGGAGGGTTAGACGTGCACGACCAGCTGCGGCTGCAGCGGTAAGCGCTGTTATCGTGTATGTACAGCTTAGAGGACCTTCTAATCGTGTTTGATACATTCTACAGGTACTCCCTACAGCTCTACAGATCAAGTACAAGTAGTACTATAAGGTACTCTTCTTGGGTCTGGTTGACCTGGCAATTATCAACTCCTACATAATCTACAATGCTGTTCGCGCTGCTGCGAATCTCCCAAATATGAGCCACGTGAAGTTCTTGAAACACCTCCACCTCGAGCTGTGTCAGCTTCAAGATGAAGATTGGGCTGCACTATGCAGCAACCAGAGCCTACAATCTACGCCATCAAAAGAGTTGGAGACTACTAGACGTCGGCACGCTGAGCACATACCATTGCAAAATGATGGGTGGAGATCTGGCAACAACAATCACGGACGAAAACGCCGTACCCGCGTCTGCAAAGTTTGTTCGCTTCTAAAGGACACTGACAACGATCGTGGAGGTGCCTCTTCGACCTATTGCAGCAAATGCAAGCTGCAAACCGCCTCGAAGAAGCCAATGGCGTGAAGAGTTTTTCTGTGCGAGAAGAAGCGTCATACTGTGAAGGGCGAGCTACTGTCTTCTTTCGACATCTGGCACCGTGCGTGGCGCGATGGTACGCTGGCACCAATGGCGACACGCGGCGGAAAGCGCTCAATCCGTGCGCGCGGGCCTGCGCGGACTGAGGAAGACGGAAAAGGAGGTGAGAGTGACGAGGAAGCAAGTGATGAGTCCAAGACCAGCTCAGTACCGCCAAAGCGGGCCCGTCGCGTACCCGATCGACGTCAACAGAGTAACCAGCAGGTAGCGTCCGTCCGTTTGTTACTTAGTTTTGGTTTGGTAAAATGTCACGCCATTCGGATCAGTTGCATATGTTCTTGTTGGTTTGATTATGCACTCTCATTTCGTATCTGAGTTCAGCTACGACCTGACTCGTCCAGGAACTTGCACCGGCTTTGCTGCCAAGAATACACGTTATTTACCCAAACGTGTATAGTTGGCTGTCGGAACCCATGAGCAAGCTGGACCATACACAATAGCGAGAGGTCAGTCTACCGATGATTGGGTTTATCGTCCGCCTATCCACTGTACACGTTACCGGAATATCACGATATTTGTATGGGAACCCTTATTCGCAGATACACCTTAGGCTACCTAGGGCTTAGGCTAAATTGGGGTACGGTACTACCTCGGGCTCAAGGGGTTAAAATATGCTATTCCGCAATTTGATTGTGCTACTGTATATTTTCTCGTCGAGCAAAGTGTTTAACAAGCTCCTGCGATCATGCAAAGCCGGTTCCGATAGACATAACATCAAATATCTGGACTATAATGTGTTGGTAAAGTGCATTTGATAACAGAGGCAATTTTTGATGCGCATCAACCCTTTGCATCATTTTCGAGTTGTTGTGACGTACAGACAATCCTCTCCGTGGTGAGTTGGAGACCGCGGTGTACCAACTCTTATGCATGCTTACACAGGCACATCTCATAGCAGTCACCATTCCCCGGTCAAGTTGCAAGTTTTACAAAAGTGCAAATGCATTTTTTTTAATTGTGGGCGATTTCAAGAAGCTCTTCTTGAAATGGGTGGCTTCCTCTCCTTAGAAAAGCCACCCGTTTCATGATTTGCAAAAACATCCGGAGTACTTTTCAGGCAAGTTGTAAACCCGTGCTACAGCATCTTAGAACTTCACTGTGTAATATTCTACAATATTGTGGGTTCTACTCCAAACGGCCGGAGCGATTGGTTGAATCCGACATAAGGTTAACCGCACATACAAAATAAGGAAATCCACAGATCCAGATACGTTAAATCCACATCTGGGCAATACGCTGCACTGCGTCATCGCCCTAAGTGCAATGACGCAGTGCTGCAGCTCAGCAACTCTGGCCCTCTCACTTACCTTTTTCCACCACGGCGCGCACGCGTTCTCGGGTCTTTCTGGGACCCGCCGCCCCGCTCTCGCCGCCAGCACTGCCGCCGCCGCCTCGCGTCGGCGACGCACATTGGCACGCCGCAGCTGGCGTACCGTCCGCCGCGTATTGTGCCGCTGCTGGAGGCGGAGGTTTCGCTGTCGGTATCAGTAGCAACCATTGCCTAAACAAGTTTTTGTTTTGATCGAAGAAGTATGGCACTGGGTTTCTCTATGGGGAACTTGGTTGCTTTCTGGAACGTTGGATACACTATCAAACGAAAGGTCTTTCGTGGGTCGTTGTGCAACGAGGCCCTACATGAAGTTTAGCATTTGGACTTCGAGCCTGTATTTCATTAGGTGTACGCGAAGAGGCTTGACCCCTATCGGGGCCAAGCGAACTTAGACGTGAATAGCGATTGCTTGGCAATATTCGCAGCGTGGTGGCCGGACTTGTGGAGGCAGCTAATACCCGGTGGGAAGTGAATGAAGGTACATGGCACACAATGAAATCGCTACCAGGTGGTAGAACGCAGGCACCGCATCGGAATTTCCCGACTTTTGAGATCACGCGGGCATTTTTACGCCATAGAGTTGGGCAAGGGTCGGTGATCGTGGTGTTAATGGATAATACAGCCATACATGGTTATCCGGGTTGCTTTGGAGGTCCAGTGGAAAAGAGTGGGAGAGTTTCGTTGCTACTAGGACGAGACGATCTTCTTTTGTTCCGTGGAGATCTCGCTCATGCAGGAGCCAAGTACGAAGTGAAGAATATCCGTCTTCATTGCTACGTCCGGGTGATAGGTATTCTGCAAAAGCCAAACGCAGCGGAGGATGTTCTGTTTAAAACCTATGGCTGCAAGAATTGCATGCACATGCTTTATTCTCGCCGCGACTTTAGAAAACACAGGTCTGCATGCACTACCCGAGGGACATTTGCCCGCCCTTACTGTGACAGCAGCTACAACATTCGACACTCCCTCACAAAGCACATTGGTCGTGAGCATCGCAATGTGCATCAGCCCCGCTGAGCCCGCGAACGTGATGCAGAGGGGGGCGGAGAGGACGACAGCGAGGACGGAGAGGACCACAACGCCGACGTGGAGGATGACGATGAAGATGGTGATGACGAGGAAGACAACGATCTAAGTGAGATCGACAAAAGTTCGTCGGAGGAGAGCAGGGAAGGAGAGACGAAGTCATGAACGGCGTATTCTCAAGGCGTAGTACGTTTTAGCTGCATGTGTTTGGTGCGTTTGCGGGCGTTGTGTAATACATGAAAGAAGCACACTAGGTAAGTAGCCGAATCAAAGGGCAATACCTGTTGAAATCCGTTAAGTTGGGCATCTTCGGCATCCCCCATTACCGCGTCGACGTGAAGGATAGATGACGGCAGTATTTGTTTCACCATGCAAACAAATGCACTTAAACACATCGCATATCCTTTAGCTGTGCGGCGGCAAACAATGAATATGGCAGCTAGCTGATACGATCTGAAGAATCCGAGAAGCCGTACGTGATCAGCGGATACCCCAAATCACTCAACTTGAATGTAGCGTCCGCATGAAACAGCGTGAATCAACCCGACGCCGCGTACTCAATACAAGCATTCACGAGAGCTAGACTGGTTACTTCGACAACGAAAGAGTCGTCGTCGGTACCCTTGCCAACGAACACATGTCCGTCATCATCTTCTCGATTTCCAAAACAAAACGCTCTGTTCAGATTTCCGGTCGGGCCACAAGCGTTTTCACGAACTAGGTTGCGTACGACTTGAACGGAATTCTTCGTGCCCTGTAAACGCCATAAATATTTAGCGCTGTTTGATATTGGCACAGCGTAGGGTAGCCTCTCGTCGGCTCGACAATGTCCACTGATCACCTCATGCTGCTTAGGATGAGCTGCGGGGGAATGGCACATTCGTCTTGTTGCAACATGAACTCCTTCATCTGGGTAGTTGTTATGGCTTTGTGAGGACCGTCACAGTCTAACTGGCCATCACGAGCATGGTCAATTAGGTCGTGAAATACTTGACAAGCGTTGGTCGTCTCGCACAATCGAATCTTCATAACGAACTTGCATTTTCCATACAGCCTACGAGTTTTGCTTCTACACCGCATTCGTCGCTCTACCATCGTGTGATCTACACCATCGCAAATTTGACATCGACGAGCTGGGGCCGTGCGACCTACGCGAGCGCAACAAAACTCGAAATCCAAGAATTCTCCCAGTGCTTCTGCAGAATCTAGAGTACAGAGGCTCTCCAAACTGTCTGTGCTTTTCACGCTAATATCTGTGGATTTCAACCTTGTGACCAGTTTACCTGCGCGATTCCTTGATTATCTGTGGATTTACCGCTTCGGATGTGCGATTTACCTGTATTGTCTGTGCAATTCTTCTGTTCTCTTTGAATCCAATCACCCCACCAATCACCCCAGCTCACTTGCAGTGATTCGTTTCTGCACACAATCGCCTCTACTAAATACGAATAGAGGTTTACATGTAGCGCGGGGCGATTGAGCAAATGACTCGGGCTTGTATCGGAGCAATTCACGGAACCGTGCGACCTCGCCAAACTTAGCCGAAAAGCACAGTAATTATCCAGATTATATTCAGAGTCCTTAGGCGGATGCAACTCAGGTGCCATTATTCTCCAATCGAAATACCTGCTGAATATGATTTACAAAGCCGTTCTTCACCCGGAACAGCTCTTGATTTTACGGTGAGCGTGCTAAAAGAAGTATATGATACAGCCTAGCGCTAATACTAGACCGCTGTCACATAAACCGGGAGGGCTAAACGCATACGCGTGCGTTTATTGTTGTCGTTGAACTCATCGTCATCGTCGGTGCTCTTTCGCGCGTCAAACGGATTTATCAGCCATTTTTGAGTCGGCCATAGCTATAGAACTAGGTCGTCTGCGATTTGGCTGGGAACACCTGTGTTGTGAAGTGCAGCTTGCCGTGACATGGTCGATCTCGAGTCATAAGCATTGTAATCAATTCTGTAAACCCCTCGCTTTATTCATCCCCATGCGCATGGGCACGTCATCGAAATAATATTTTAATCAAGGAGAACGGCATTTCTTGTCGTTGAGGCCAACTTGCTGCATTTCTCGTCAAGTAGTGAGTTGCACAGATGGAGAGGAATATTTTATATGTATTAGTAAGAAAATATAAGCTATGCGTAAACCTACCATTGTTCTGATTGCTGCGGAATCGGCGATTATACACGAAGGTGGAATCTCGTACAGGCAGGGTTCCAGTCTGTGAAGTAGATCCTGATACCTCCGGGAGGCCGCGCCCCTCCTCGAAGATGACTTCGATAGGAAGTCCAGTAAGTCCGTGTCGACGTCGGCGGAATTGACGACACAGTTGGAAGAGTTGGAGCGACAGCGCGCGGTCGAACCAGAGAAGTGGGTGGCAGGTCTCGAACGGAATCGATTGCACAAGGTGCTGGTGGATCGGGTCTACCTCAAAGTGCGTTTGCGAGTTCTCAAGCGAGTTGCAAGATCCCAAGATTACGTTTTGGAGGAGATCTTGTCGTGACGCCAGCTCCAGACCTTTTGTGGAACTTCAGCTCCCTTCACACAGATCTTCGAATCCGTTGCGCTTCTCAACTGAACGCTGCTTGGGTGTTCGAAGCGCTGGAGGAGACGGTAAACGCGAAGTGCCTCGGTGTAGTTGCCGCGCTATCGTGCGCTTCAAGTCGCAGACGACCTAGTTCAGTCGTGCCGGCATAGGTAGGTTCATGTTCACGGCATTGATCCACGGCATTGATCCGCTATTCTGTCGTCTCTTAATAATTGATTTACTTAGCATCATTAGGTGCTGACAATAACGCATGTTAGTCGGGTTGAGCAGGATCAATTTCCCTGCAGCAGTGCCGCCTTGGCCGCGGGCAGGATGACCTTCTGAGACGGCACTGCGCTCTTAAGCAGCTCATACACTACCTGGTTTAGAACGCCGTGGGCATGCCTCTCAAAATTAGGCAGAAATCGTAACGAAGACAATGAACATGAATAATCTATACCACCTGCATGCCTAATTTGGATTTTGAGCCGTTTGTATCGAACTACCCAATCGGCCTTTTCCAGAATGCCTATTTGAGACCACGGGAAACAAAATGTTACGTATCAACCATTTATAGTTTTCGAGATAATCGCGTTAAAAGTTGACTAATCAAAATTCGTACATAACCGGACATTAAAAATTTAAAAGCGAAAAACACTCGTATAAAGTGAAAACAACTCTGATTCGATTGCGTTTTACACGAGCTTTCCAGCAATATAAAATAAGATAAAATTGAAAAAATATTGAGGTCACACGCCCGAAATAAAATCCGAGATTTCGGGGGCCCGAAAATGGAAATATTTCTTTTCGCCTAATGTAACCCCACGAGTTCTCAACATTTGCTAACAATAAATAGCTTAAAAGAAGCGCGAGACACAGTCATTTCGATTCATGCGGTTAAATCGCGATTCGTACGTAGGTTCATAGGAAACGTTTTTGTTCGCCGTGGTCAACTTTTGAGGTCAAATTAGGTAGGTAGGTAGGTTGCATTCCTAGAGACGCATTCAGCTAGATCAAGCAAACTGAAGTACTGCAGTGACTGGAGTTGGCCTTCCATTGCATATTTGGCTAGATCTGTTCTCTGCGGGTTCTTGACCTGCTTCAAGACGCTGAACTCACTCAAAAAAGCAGCGTCTTCCGCCTCGACGTTCACGTCATCCGGCGCATGCAGCAGCTACAGCTACCAAGCAGCTCATCCGAACAACCTGTTCGCTCGCATGTTGGAGCTGAACCGCGTGACCGAGTCCACTGACAACACAACGCAGCAGAACGGTATCTACCTCTCGCAGCATGAGCGGGACGTAGGCAGTAGAATATTATATAGGTAGTAGCTGTAGCATATATTAAAGCGCAGGGAAGGATGGGGCGGTCGCTGGGAAGAGGGAGTGGACAATGAAAACTGCCTCCCCCCGTGTGCGGGCGGAAGAGCCAGATCCGACTCCACCGCTCGACACAAACATATTAATCAGTCTGTGATGGTACTGCTAGTGTGACGAGGTTCGAGCCGTAAAGAGAGCGAAGCGGACGCGAAGACTACAAAGAAGTCGACAAGAAAGAAGGCCACGAAGCTCACGACTGCGGCCATGGAGAGAGCGGAGTCCAAGATCGGTGCGGTTCCGTCGGATGGAGGTCGTGTGGAGCCAGCAGAGGCCAAAGCGGCTGCGTGCGAGGCAGCGGCGGGGGCCAAAGAGACGGCGGCGGAGGCAAAGGAGGTGGTATCGGAGGTGGTATCGGAGGTGGTAGGGAGGGACGGGAGGTTTGGAAGGCTGGACGCCCCCTTTCGCGCGTGGTGGAGGAGGTAGTGTCTGACATCGTCGCTTTCGTCGACACTTCCGCAAAGATGGTTGCATCGTCGCTTGGCTCGCGTTTGACTTCGACATCTCGTGACAAACCTTCTTCGACCAGCTCTCGCAAGCGGCATCGTGCAGTACTTCAAGATGACAGTGCAGGCAAAGATGAAACAAGTTCTGGTGGGAGAGATGACACTGTGCGGAGCCTGGAGCTGCCTGTGAAGTGCATTATTGATGGCGACGCTAATCTAATGACTACTGGTGCTGATCAATGCACAGAACTAAACTCGGATGAGGACCCATCACTTCCAGGTGAGCCCGAATCCGAAGATGATGGTGAAGGCGATGAATGGGTGGAGGACTGGAATATCGGTGTTCTTACGGATGAGGACTCAGAGGAAGAGCCGGCGGAGATTCCGAACTCTGCGTGTTTGACGTCAGCGAGGAACAAGAAGACGATGGCGATGATGAGGACACACGGATGGGAATATGTTACGTTATGGTGACAATATCCAACATAATTGGATCTCTAATTGATGCGCATACAACATACGAACAACATAGTCTAACTGATTGTGTTTTTCTATAGATCCTGCCAAGTATGGCCCGGACCCAACGTATGCCGGCTTGTACGATGGGCCGTACGGACCCGGTGATAGCGTCATGTCCGTGGCAGATGACCCATTGGCACTTCAGTTTTACTTCATGCCCCCGAAGTTGTGGACGCAGATCGCGGTGGAGAGCAATCACTACCATACGCAGTCAATATCGCTTCCGGCGCGCTCTATTCGATCTCAGCAGCGGCGGTCGGGACAAGAAGTTGAAGATCTTGGTGATATTCGCCGGCGCTTGGCTGCGGTTGCAGATATTGAGGCGTGGGATGTGTTGCGTGCTAGGGCTTTGTTAATTTGGCGAATGTTGGCACCAATTCGGAAAGGAATCGCTGCACACTGGTCAACAAAGCATGTCGGTGCGATGGCTAAAAACCGCTTCAATTTTTTGGGGGGAAGAACCGTTTTTTTACGTGATGGGTTACCTGCCCTTTTCGAACAACAAGTCCCCGCGAGCTCCCGTCGATCGAGCCTGGAAAATTAGGCCTGTGGTCGACGTGCTTCAGCGCACATTTGCCCGTGGTTATCAAACGCCTCCGGTCATCAGTTTCGGTGAAGCTACGCTTCCGTCTCGCTCCAGGTACAACCCGATGCGTCAGTTCAAAAAGGACAAGCCGCATAAGTGGGGGACCAATATTTTCGTCGCTGCGTGTTGCCAAGACTGCTTATTGGTTGAGGTTGGTGCTGCAACTAGTGTGGCTAGCAGAGGCTAGCCACATTTTTGGGGGGGCTAAGTCCTTATGTTGGTAAAAGACGACATAACTGTGGTGGGTAAATTGTGATGTTCAACATAGTGCTAACATTTACGCTATCTCCTACTGTGTCGATAGGATTGAGGTCTACTGTGGTGCTAAAACACATCTACGGACGCCAGTTCCAAAGGATAACAACACTGGAGAAGCGGCTGTTCTCAGGAATATGCTGGCATTGTGCCAACCATCACCGTCATCGCCCTGGCGGTTGGTGGTCACAGACAGCTTCTACACGTCGGTCAGGCTAGCTCTGGAGCTGCTGCATCGCCGCATCTATCTAACTGGTACAATTCAAACCGACCGAGCAGGCTACGCAAAAGATGATGTCACGTCCAAGTCGTACAAGACGGTGAACAAAAAGAAGGAAATGGTCCCCCACAAGGCACTATCAAGCTAGCCCAGAACAAGCATTTCCCCCAGATTACAGCTGCCATGTGGATGGACAGGAACCCCGTTCACTTACTATCGAGTGGAGGCAGTCGAGCGATGGGCACATGCAGTACGTAAAATTTCGAACCGGAACGGGAAATTGGCTAACTTTTTGTGTGTCAATGATAGCAAGACGTATTGCTGGAGAGCAACAAACGGTGCCTGCACCGGAGTTGGTTCTGGACTATCATCGCTGGATGGGTGGCGTTGACATCCACGACCAACTCCGGATGCAGCGGTACAGCGTGCAGCTATGCTACAAGACTAAGAAGTACTACAAAGCGTTGTTTCTAGGACTATTGGATATGGCTTTGGTAAACGCGTTCATTGTGCATCGGCACTACCGCAAAGTGAATAACAAGAGCCCACCAAAGCATTTCGCTTTCTTCGAGACGCTGATGGAGCAGCTGCTTGCAATTGACTCTTCGGAGACGTACGCAGCGATTGAGGTAAGTGCTAAGTTGGTATATCCTACATAATCAACTATGGGATGAAGTTTGAGCTAATATAACACTTCCTTATGTGGGCTATATTCGAGCAGGCTGCCACTCGAGCCCAGGATAGAACAGCATCTCCAAGCCGACCGGATACTTACCAGGCGTCGCCTGCAAGGGGATCGGAGAGTGGCCATCGTCTGGAGGAAAATCCCGACACAGTTGAAGGCGAACAAGGTGTCAAGCGTCGTCAGCGATCGTGCAAGGTCTGCGCGCTGTTCAAGGTCAAACCACGCAAATTTACGAAGTATTTTTGCCCAGAATGTTCTAATGGCAACAAGCGGTACGTTACGCTATATTGAGTTTTACTAATAGCGGAAAATGCATACAGAACTAACGCACTTTATCTAGAAAATATCTGTGCAATGTAACGCGCGAAGGTAGGGAGAAGACGTGCTTCAGTATCTGGCACAACGACTGGGGTAACGGAATGGATATCCTTCGGCTGTTGCTGGAGGACCACAAGCTGCGCAACCGTCCACTTCCATCTCACCCGGGGAAGAATCGTCGGCGTCGCGATTCCGCAGGCGGTGCTAGTGCTGGTGGGGCTGATGCGCGCAGTTGTGAAGGTGGCGATGAGGACGAAGCGAATGAGGACGAAGAATGAGGCGATGATACGACGAACATGACCGTTCTTTACTTTGGTAGTGATGCAGGAATACATGGTAATCAATTGAAACGATTTATTTCCTTCCGACAATTGGTCAAAACAAATCTAGTCACTGTCGCTGGACGTGTGGAACAATAAAAAAATGGGCTACCAATAAACAGGGCATACATTATGTTCTCATAGCCTACATAAGTGGTTTGTCGGATCATATTCTATGACATACGACCGATGTATGTTGACCATGTCTACCAGCCTTATCGTATGTCCACACCAAACCCCGGCGTACTTAAGTGACGCGACATACAATTCTCTATACAATAATATATGGGACGGGGCAAAAATTTACCCTCGTGAATAGGTCCGGGAAGTAAGGGGTTAAGGGGTTAATCCGATATATTTGTAGCGAGTTAAATGGAGTGATTCTCAAAGAGTATTCTTTGTTGAGTTGGAGTTTTTCTCTACGAGTGCCTCTCATCAAGACGCTTACCGCATTTTTAGTAACCCTACACAGTTTAGAAGCCCCCCTCCCAAATATCATTGCTTTTTGTAAAAGTAAATAGCGACCCGGGCACTATTCGGTGAAATCCGTTAGACATCCTTCACTTAGCAATTCGTCCATTTAGCTGCTGGCAACTCAGGATAGAAGTGGTTGATAGTCTTCTCGATATTGTAGGCAACAGCATGGCCTAAGACCTTTACCTTCTGTGACGTGGTAAGTATGAAACAGTCTGCGTCATCACCTTACGACCTTCGCCGAGGTCGTCCTTTTGGACGTCGGCGATGTATACTGTATGCGCCATCGGATGGCAGAATGAGTTTCGAAAAATACTGTTCGAGGTCTGTATGTAATAACTTAGGGTGCACGGTGGTCCTTCCCCCGTGGACTCTGATTGGCTACATATGGAGGAATGTGCACCGTACTGTGTACCGTGTAACTTATGGACCATAAGTTATGGAAGTATTACAAGTCAGTACTGTACTGGACAACGTTCATGTACTTATTTTAATAGACCGTTTTATTCCCCAAAACTGCTGTCTCGTCGTCATAAGCGCTGAAATCGCTTTACTAACCGGCTTTCTTTTTGATTTTGAACAGAACTGTAGGTATATTGACTGAAACATGAAAACATATATCTACTGTCAGTCCAGTGAGGAGAGCTGTATCCTTCGTTACTATTTTCCACTGCAGTACTGTACGTCCAATGTGGGCTGCCAAGACTACCGAATTTGAAATTTCCTACAGCAGACATAACTCCTAAAGCACATCCCTCACTAGTCAATCATGTTCAGCGGTGCGTCCACCTCATCACTCGAGATTAGTGATGGGGACGTAAACGACGGAAACTTGCCTTAAGGAAAAAAAGGTGCTGAATCTAAACGTTAACGTAAGTTTACGTCAATATTTACTGTATCCTACACAACAGCTTCAGTCTGCGATCCCCTTCCCCCTCCCTGAGTCGAGCTTGCTGGCTGTTCTTGCTCACACGACCGTGTTCACCGTGCTGCCGGGGTCTCACCTCGACACGTAGTCCGAACTTGAGCTGCTTCTCGTGCTTCACCCGCCAGCCCAAGAGTTTCTTTGCTGACCTATTCGAGTCAATGCCCGTGACCAACTTTACGCCCAAGTCAGTGCCCAAGTCCGCTCTCAAGCTCGTGCTCTAGTTCGTGCCTGTGCCCCCCATTTGTGCTGTTGGCCGGACGTGCAATCACGTCCGCGTCCGAGGAGCTGCCCGTGACGAAATCACCGCAAGTGTCAGGGCCCATTATTTGTGCCCTATTACGTTTCGGTGTCAGCTCAATTGGTATTAGTGACACAGCTGTGGAGATTCTTTTGCATCGAGGTGGATTGAACTCAAGTTTCTGTGGAGCTGTTTTGTGGAGTTTTCGTTTGAATAGCGCGCATTACATTGATTGTGCTGTGTAACACCACGACGGACAACTCGCGGCAGGACTCGCCAGCACAACTGCATTTATTCGATATGCCGCGCGTTCACAAGGCAGCATATTGGTCGTTCGTAAAGCTTGTAGCTCCAAGCGCACATCTCCCTCCAGGAAAAGTTAAGTGGTCGTCGTCGGATGCGTCTTCTGCGTACTGTACCGAGTGTAAAGTTTCGTTTTCCTTTAAGTCAGGAAGCAGCGCTGATATTAGAAAACATTTAAGTGAAAAGCACCCTGGGATTTTGATTAAAGCGAGGGGAGTGATGCCACGAAATACTGCGGCCAAGCTGGTGCATGATGCAATCACTTCTAAGAGGAAGTCTTCGATGCCGTTTCTGTCACCAACAAAGCGTTCCAAGAAAGCCTCACCAGTCGAAGAAGAGATGGTTACGCGTGTCCTCGTTAACTGGATCAGTAACAACTTGCGGCCGCTGGGTATCATAGAAGATAAGGAGCTCCGCTTTTTTTCAACATTGATACAAGCTATCAACGGCATCTATGAGATGCCATCTCGTCGTACAATTACCGAGCGACTACAGACTTACGCGCAGCAAAAACGAAATGACTTGAAAGTGGGAATCGTTGCAAGTGCCGTGTTCTACTGCCTCACCACCGACATCTCGACGTCTCGCACAACTGAAAGTTTCTTGGACCTGACAATTCATTTCGTGACTGCCGTCTTCAAAATCAAAAGTCATACACTGGAAATCGTTAGTTTTCCGGGGAAACACACTGGCGTTCAGATTGCAAATATGATAAGGAGCTTGATGCTCAAGTGGGGATTATACCCGTTGAAGCTCACCAAAATTGTCCGTGATAATGGTTCCAATGTTGTTAAAGCATGCGACAAACTGAGCGTTGCCCACTTCGGTTGCGTGGCACACACATTGCATCTTGTTGTATCAGGCACCCTATCGAAGACAAGAGATGAAGTGGAAGACACAACGCTCGGACAAGCGCAAGGGGTCCATTTTGATGATCTTGCAGAGCCCGAACCTGGTGAAGAGCGATGGATAGAAGACCCAGAAGTTGAAAAGCATACAATTGAAGAGTTGGAAAATCAAATTGAGCTACTGGAGTTTGAAACTACGTCTTCGTCTGTTGCGTCTCCATACGAAGAATCGGTGGATGTGCTGACTGATGACTCTCTTGATGAAGGGTTACTTGATGGTTGTCTTAGTGCTCGAGCTGTGGCTCAAATCATGAACGGAATGAAGCTAGCCGCGTCTGAAACGAGAAAACATGTAATTAGTTTCCGCAAGATTGTAACTTTTTTCAACAAGAGTACGAAAGGGAAGTCCAGGTTAAAGGCTCTGCAGAAGACTCCCCAGCCTCTTACTGTGATTGCAGACGTGGCAACTCGGTGGAACAGCACTCATCATATGCTTAGAAGACTTCTAGAGCTTCGACCAGCACTACACGATTTTCTGGAGTACATACAAACCTCAGTAGGAAAGGAAGAGTTTAGTGATGTCAAGATAGCGCGTCCTACTGGGTAGATGTGATTCCATATCCAATGCCTTGATAGGCTCCTTGTCAGCTTTGATGGCATGACCAAACTTCTATCTGGTGAAACCTATGCAACTATGCCGCTTATACTACCCAGTCTCAGACTACTTGAGATGCGCTTGCAAAGCAAAAAAGTGTTCGCAAAAGTTGCCAGTGGGCACGCAGGTGAACCATACTATGGACCTACGCTTAAGCGGATGCACTTGGTTCGTCGATTTTTTCTGGTTCTTCTCCGTAAGCGTTTTAGCAAATTACCGGCGGACGTAAAGTCCTGTTGTCTATTAGACCCTCAGTTTGCTCATGGAAAATACTACCGCGATGACGAAAAAGCAGCAGCGGGGTTGTTTGTAGAAAACGAAGCCTTGCGTCTTGCTGGTGCTGTTGTCGTTGATGTGGATCTTAGCATGAGTGTGGATATGAGTAGTGAGGATGAGGATGATTTTACAAGCGAACTACTTGGCTTAACCCGCAAAGCATTAGACCAGGAGCATGAGTCTGCAGAGGATGTGACACTGCGTGACAAAGTGAAAGCTGAGATAAAAATCTACTTCGACAAATGCGAGCTCCTTGAAAAAAACAAGAGTCAGACCAGAGCACGTGAAAAGACAAAGCCAACGAAGCTCGTAAACCCTCTGAAGTGGTGGAAGTCCAATGCAGGTGATTTTCCGCTGTTGTCCCCGGTAGGAAGAAAATATTTTGGAGTTGTTGCCACATCGGTCCCATCTGAGCGCTGTTTTTCAAGTGCTGGTAATGCCATCACCTCTCGCCGTAACAAGCTGACTGGCGACAACGTACGAGACATCATTTTCCTTCACAATAATCAAGCAAGTGATACGGAGGATGATGAGAGTGATGCCTCGAGCAGCTAAAACTCCGGTCCCATAAACAAAAAAAACATTTCCGATAGTAGTATAGTTATTAAACCACTATCTGTTCCCAACCTCAACTTCGAGAGTAGGTAGCTGTCTAAATAACAATAAATACAAATGCATTGGACAGTATAATTACGATGCGGCATGTTTCAGCACTTCTGCGGCCGAGCGCAACGCCAGCGTACCTGCCGTCGAGCACGACGTCAGGCGCCCCGCGCCTTCAAAATGGGTACACGATAACATTTTTAACATGTTTGCAAACTCGATATTACGTGTGATGAACATAAATATTATGCCTCCTAAACTTGATTAAGTACGAAACGGGAACAAGTCGACGGGAACGGGAACAACGCCAATTCACGTAAACTGGGTTTACGTCCCCATCACTACTCGAGATCACCTAAATGACAGCATGTAATGCAACAGAACCGAGCCAAAACAGCCAGCTATTTTGCAAAGAGCGAGCAGAATGCCGATATCCACCGAAAAAGTGGCAGATTTACTCGTGGTTCATGCAGCGTGACTTCATAGCAAAGCAACGTAAGTCGGGGACAGCCTCCCACTTTAATGCTCGTGCAATGAGGGCGAGAGCTACATTGCTGCCGGAGGTTGAGGAACATCTCGTCCGCTGGACCAACTCTACGTAGCGAAGGGAGTGACAGTGCTTGCAAACGTATCGGCTGACCGCGATATCGATACACGGACTACCAACGAGGAGGAAGCCTAACTACATGAGTTCACGTGCATCGTTGCATTTGTATTCGTTATAGGACTGTTCTTATGCAGTGTACCTGTACATCTCGTGTACAAGTGCAACGCGACAACTTCAATGTTCCTGGGGTATCATGTAGGAATTCTCAAAGTACAAACAACGACGGATAAATCCGGGTGACACTAAAATCCGGGTGAGACAGATCCCCATTCGATCCCCAAACAAAATCTAACCCCATTTTTATCCAATGAAATGCTTAAATGAATTATTTTAGAACCAATCAGAAAGTTAAAGATAATGAGCTAAACTCCTTTGCCGACACAGTAATTTGATGTCAGTTGCGCAATGAAGCGCATCGAGCAAGTGACGGCTACAGGGTACGGAGCGGCACAAGTGGGCCAAGTGGAGGCCGGTGGTGGCCCCCAGACGGGCGGCCAGCACCTGGTAGAGCCCTCCCAAGGACGTGCTGAGTAGAACCACGTAGAGCAGCTGGTAGCGCGTGTAGGCGCCGCTCTGCAGGTCCGCCTCGATGTACCCCGGGTCCAGGAAGGTCATGCTCATGAGCCACCCAGTGCCCGTGGCACGGACCAGCTCAAGTGCCGCCGTCTTGGGGACGTGGTGGGGGCATCTGGAGCATGCGGGGGGGGGGGGGGGGAGCGAGCAACGCCGAGGTGTGGGAGGTCAGCATGACGCATATCCGGGTGTGAGGTTGCCTCAGCGTTGTGCCAACAGCTTAGTGCTAGTGTCATGGGGCCACTAAAAAGCGAAGCTAAGATATAGTGCTAAAGCTACTGGATGCACGGCAAAAGAAAAACGCCTTCGTGCTATTCATGCCACTATTGCTGTGTGGAACGCCATACCGACAAAGGCGATAATTCGCAGCATGAAAAAAAAACAATTCCTAGGTACCCTAAGGTAACAGTCTAAAAAGACGGATTTTTTTTGCTTTTCCATACGGTTTCAACTTCGTTTTCTGTACCATAGGTTAGTTTATCAACCAATCCAGTCGCAGCATTTTTACTCTCCGGATTTTTTGTGTCGGGAGCGGAGATTGCCCTATAGTATGGAGGTTGTCATTCTGTGAGTCCGAATTTATCCGTCGTTGTCTGTACCGTACATGTATTCCATTGCGTCCTCTCGATCCCCACTTTTGTGCGGCAACGACAATCCCAGATGTCGTTTTGACATCCGGTCCAGGAACACGCCGCCGGGTGTTTCTATACACTTATACCAATACAGGTGTCCCCGCTGAATCTGCAAAGGTGGGACCAAAAAAGACTGCGAGGTTACAATATCTGCACAGGTTGCGCATAGACGCTAATGTACTGCTTTTATAGACGCTAATGTACTGCTTTTTAAAGAATGTTTCTTTTGTAGTTTTCTAAGCCTTCGTTCATCCCGAATAATGCAATACAAAGTACGCTCAGACAGAGGTCGGGAAAAGTCGAAGGCTCGAGTTGCCCAGTCAGCAAGTGCGTGCATGCTGAAAGATCGGTTGCCGGTCTGCTTGTGCGCCATCTCGCACACCATGAACTCCTCACCCAGCGTCAGGAGCACCTATGCCTTCTTGTTAATTTTGGGCTGGTTCGTCATGAGGACTTTAGGTAAATGGAGTTGGTTGTGGTGCACGCTGCATGTCCTGCAAAATATAATGTTCGTTGTGGGCCTTTCATTTGCTACCGTGTTCTAGCATCTCGATCTTTCCCCCAGAGAAACATTTTCCCGCAATGATCTTACTAATTCAGTACATCTCACCAGACAGCTGTGGCAAATCTTGTGCACTTGCAGACTCCCGCACACTCTGTGTTCGCGGCAGATAGCCGATGGCAGTTGCAGATTCAGCGGGGACACCTGTACATATTACCGGTATATCCTGTCCTGGTTGGTGCAGCTGTCTGTCAGACCTCGATTCGTTCTAGGTGCACTATTAATACAGTGATACGGTCACTCATTTCGCGTTTTGGTGTTGTGAGAGTAACCATGACCCAAGTCCTCTGGGCCGCGGTTCTGGCTGCTGCTGCTGTCCTCACCAACGCCGATGCATTTTTCGTCACAGACTCGAAGCTCTCGCTCCGTTCCGACCCGTCCGACGTCTACTTCAACCGATTTCTGAGCGTCAACGATGAAGAACGAGCGGGGGTGTACTTCTCCATCGTCGAGAAGGCGAAACATCTGTGGCAGCCTTCCGTCTCGGCCCAACAACTCTCGAAATGGGTCACAATCGGGAAACCTGCCAAAGATGTCTTCGTGCGGTTGGGCTTGACCAGGGTGGGCGAGAAGCTGTTCGAGACCCCGCAGTTTTTCACCTGGGCCAAGTACGTGGACAATTCAGCCGGAACATCCAAGGCGCCAGCGATGATCCCGATCCTGAGGGCCCAGTACGGCGACGACGCCCTCGCTCGGATGATCGCTGCAGCCAAGACGACGGGGAATGCGGATGTCAAGAAGTTGGCCACTAGATTAGAACGCGAACAACTGTACGCCTGGGCGGCCAAGGGAAAATCTCCGGACCAGGCGTTCACCTTCTTCAAGCTCAACAAGGCGGGGGACGACCTGCTCTCCAGCCCGCAGCTGACCACGTTGGAAGACTACCTCGGGATCTTTAACAGTAAGAACCCCGACAAGAAGACGACGCTGATCGCGACCATGGTCAAGAGCTACGGTGACGACAGTGTGGCCAAAATCCTTCAAGCGGGGATGAAAGTGCCAGGCACTGCAGCCGACGCCAGAAGGCTCGATACCGAGCTGGTGGAGCTCTGGCTGGCCAATGGCAAGTCCACGGACGACGTCTTCAAGCTGCTGAACCTCGACAAGGCGGGGGACAAATTGTTCAGCAACCCGCTCTTGGTCACGTGGACCAAGTACATGAACGCATTCAATGAGAAGAACCCCAGCAGCCCAGCCTCTCTGACCGCAACATTGGCGGCGCACTATGGAGACAACGGCGTCGCAGCGATGCTCAAGTCACAAGACGTCCACAACATTTTAGCGAAGATCAAACCCGAGGAGACACTGTTTGACAACCCGCACTTCCTCTTGTGGGTCCAGTTCGTGGACGACCCGAGAAAGACCCGAATGGCGACGTCTCTTATGACGTCCCTTACCGTGAAGTTCGGCGACGAAGCGCTGATCAAAATGATCGAAGCGGCCAAGAAGGTCTCCCAGACGAAGGATGTGGCCACGAAGCTCGAGACGCAGCAGTTCCAGTACTGGGCCGCGATTAGGAAACATCCTGACAATGTCTTCAAGCTGTACGCGCTCGACAAGGCCGGAGACGACCTCCTCTCCAACCCACTGCTGGCCACGTGGTCCGCCTACCTCAACGTCTTCAACAAGCAGCACGCTAAGGAACAGACGACTTTGATCGCAGCTATGACCAAGAGCTACGGCGACGAAGGCGTGGTCAAGATCCTCGAAGCCGCGAAGAAGGTCCCTGATACGGCCAAAACCGCCAAGATGCTCGAGTCCAAGCAGTTGCAGCGCTGGCTCCGGACGGACCCCGACGACGTCTTCAAACTACTGCGTCTCGACACGGCTGGAGAGAAGATGTTCAACAGTTTGTCGTTGAACGCATGGGGGAAGTACGTGAGTGCCTTCAACGCGGATAATCCGGAGAAGAAGACGAATTTGATCGCGACAATGACCACGCACTACGGCGACGAAGGCGTCATTGGCCTGCTGGAGGCGGCCAAGAAGGTGCCGGGCTCGGAAGCGATCGCCACGAGACTGCAGAGAGAGCAGCTCCAGTATTGGTTGAGCATAGGCAAAGAGCCAAAATATGTGTTCAAACTGTTCAAGCTTGACAAGGCGGAGGACAAGCTCTTGGATAGCCCTCAGTTCAGCACTTGGGCCAAGTACTTGGATGACTTCTTCAAGAACGGCGACATGGATGTCGCTGCCTTCAAGTCGATGCGCTCTTACTACAACGACGAAGAATTGGCCACGATGATCCTCGCCGCAGAGAAGAACCCAAGTACGAAAAAGATCGCCCACTGGACGGAAGAAAGCTTGTTTAAGGGCTGGATGGCAAGGATGACGCCAGGCGAAGTTTTCCGGGGCCTGCATCTCGAAAAAACCAAGGACAAAGTGTTCGAGACTCCGCTGTTCGGCTACTTTCAGAAGTACATGGATCGTAAAACTGAAGGGATGCGCGATAAGGATAGTGTGATGATCTCGGCGATGACGAGTGGCTTCGGCGACGAGGCCCTGGCATCGGTTCTCATCGCAGCGAAGGAGGTCCCGAGCACAGAAAAACTCGCTACCAAGCTTCAGGCCGGCCAGATCCAGTTATGGCTAGCCCACAAACAGAACACGCCTGAACATGTCTTCAAAAAAGTTTTGTTTCTGGACGACTCAGTCGACGACATCCTCACCAACCCGTTGCTTAACACTTGGGCCAGTTATTTGGAAGCATTCAATGCGAAAAGGCCCCTCAGTGAAAGAGAGTCGATGGTCGGCATCTTTAGAGCTAGCTTTAGCGATGAGGAGCTGGTCACGATGCTCATCGCAGCAAAGGAAGTCCCGAGTACGAAGAAGATGGCCACGGACTTGGAGGCGGCGCTGCTCAACCAGTGGGTTACAGACAGAGAGCCTCCGGCAGCCGTCTCCAAGATTCTAACCTCAGGAGGAGTGGAGGATAGCACGAAGGCAAAGCTTCTCGAAACATATTCGGCCAAATTCAAGGAGAAATACGGAGGAATGTCCATTTCAGAGGTAACGAGGTGATCTTTTACAGATAATACTTCTACGTAGTCCTTGCACTTCAATACCGGGTAGTTTTCGGGAATGTCACTTACCCAGGCAGTCATCCGCGTCGAAATGCTTCCCGACAGAATCGATCGGCTTAGCTTCTGCGACGACACCGATTTTTTTTTTCACGCCGTCATGCTTTGTCTAAAACATTACATGTACTAAACTCGCGAGCTGCATGTACACCACGGTACAGTATGAACATGACCCGAGATTTCCAGGTAGGTTGGCCGCGGAGGTTTAAGACAAAACACGAATTTATTTACGGTGTATGAAGCTGCTAAGCAGCATATTTCTTACCGAAATAAGTACCGAACATGTGTAGAACAAGTTTAGTGTAAGCGACGTCAGTTTCCTGGGATTGTAATACTTCACTGATTGCAGAACGGCCCGATTCCAACGAGTGCTGGCGCGAATTCAACGACCACGCGCTCTACAGAATGGATTCGTACGTGTTGAGCAGGTAGCTAAAGCACAGTTTTGCCAAATTTGTCGCCATTAGTCACAAAACGATTGGTGACGACCCCGGCGTCCGAAATCGCAGTACTCCCGGGTCGTCTGGGTCGTCTTCACAATGCAGAGCCCTTCAAAAGGGGATTTCGGCTAATTGTTGTTGGTTAGAGATCACGTGCGGTGCATCTGGGATACAAGGTGAGACCACAAACAAAAGAAGCTTGAATCACATCACGCAGCGTGATATTTGCAAAATCTCCACTCTGATTCAAAGTCGACGAAATTTTCTGGCCCATTACTCCACCTGGCATCCAGGACGTAAGACGTTTTAGTCCAGGAACCAAAAATGCGTCGAAGTTTCATTGTGTTGCTTCTCGCCGTTGTACATGTACGTGCACTTGTGGTGAGGTGTCGGCCAGCTCTGATCAGTCGAAGACTGTCCGTTCTGATGATGATACTGGCCCAAAATACGACAACACCGGCAGGGTATTGCGGAGCCACGAGCAAATTGGAGATGACATTGGTGACGAAGAGAGAGTCCTTGGCAGCACGCTTAAAAAACTGATTGGCTCAAGAACAAGGCATTTAAACTCGATCTCTATAAGAAGTGGGAAATCCAGAAGAAGGTAAAGACGGATATCTTCCACTCAGGCGAGGCGAAGTTGTTGTTTGACAACCTCAATTTGTTCAGGAAGAGCCCTGCATCCTCTGTGAAGGTGAAGAAGCCTCAGAACGCAAAAAAAATGGCTCGTTGTAGCGCGATTCAAGGCGTCCGCACCATCGATGACGAAGGAAACGTTGTCCACAAGGTGGTAGGTTTCAACGCGAAAGCGTGAAATTGCAGTATTAAGGCTTGGAAATTGCAGTACTATCCGATAGGGCCGCAGGGGCTGAGATAGCAGAAAAGTTAAAGCAATCTTCTGACATCAGTTAGAAGTTTGCCGGCGTTCAACTTTCGCGACCTCCTGCATTAGCTCTACCAAAGCGAAAGCAACACACTACATACATCTATTATACTTGTTTTTTTTAGCCGTTTGCATGCGACTTAAGCACCGCGGTTGCGGTGCCAGCGCCATGAATAGCTCGATATCTAAATAATTCATTGTGGGGTTAATGGCAACGCACATGCCTATAACTTTACTACCTTCGCGCTGCCAGTATAAAATACGAAGGGCTTGCGAACTACAAATTTTGTACTTCATTGAAGTAGTTTTGCTTTGTCGGCAAGCAAATCTACCCTCAGTACTTCATTATTTAATACTTCTAAGTACTTTTTACTATACCGTATCATTATACGGCTCGCACGAGCGTTTCGATATCTAAGAAGCTCCTTTCCTCACTGTGTATCGTGGGTAACAGATATTGTCTAAAATGCATTTTGATAAACAATATCCATCCGCGACCAAATCGACTGGGTACATGGGCTACCGATAGAAAACAACAGTTGTTGTCGATTTCAAGAATTTGCACAATCTTTTCGTTTCCTAACTCGTCGTTATGAAATGACAAAAACGTTATATATCGATAAGTAAATCGTCTATCAAGCATGATTTAGCGGCCACATCTTATTGTGCCTTGCATGCTTTCTGTCTAAACAACGACGTAATTCGTTGTTTTAGCTCATCATGGCGATAAGCCCATCATTGAGTTAGGAGGCTAACTCGTCGATTTAAGATAGAATAGCTGCTAAGACAACGAGTTAACGTTGAGTTATGCCTACTTTCGTTGAATGGCTGGAGTAAATCCGACAATACTACGGTCCTGACATTCTAACTCACTTGCTTCGTCTGATTGCTTTTCAGTCGATCATGATATCGATTGACATGCGCTGGCGATCTATCGTACTAACCTACCTCGACGATATTGATCTAACGGTTGTGGCTTCAGTGATGGGAGTGTCAACGCGGTCCATCTCTCGCTGGGGCTATCTGTTCCGTCGGCGTGGTAACGTCATTCCAAACGCTCGAATCGAACGGAAGACGCGCTGGCCTCCAGAGACTATCAAGTTTGTGAAGGGCTTCGTCGAAGAACATCCCTGTTTTTATATCGAGGAGCTGCAAGCAGCTTTAAAGCCAGCGTTTCCTGCACTACCAAACATTTCTACTGCTACGCGCTGAAATTCGACCGCGCAAGGTCCTGACGAAGAGAGCGAGAGAAAGTGCCCCCGCCGAAATCGATGCTTACTACAAGAAGTTCTATTCTTGCAGCCATTCTTGCAGCGACAACCGATCTATTCTTGCAGTGGCAACCGGTCTATTCTTGTTCTGCGTTGTGCTCAGGACTGGCGGTTGATTAGATTATTTTTAACTTAGAGTTAGGCTGCGATATATGATCATCGCGAAGGATTTGCTCGTTGGTTTAGAGTCCTTAATCGCATGCCAAAGTTCGTGCAAAGCACAATACATGTATTGTCTGTAATACCTTATTTTGTCGATTCCGGCTAAACTTGCGAATCCTGGGCAGTTTGGCATCCCCCAATCCCCATCACCGAATCGACGAATGCGTATGACTGGCAGAAATCAATAGATATATCCTGGTTATTGACGAATCGAAGTGCACACCCGCCGTTGAAGTCTAGAATTTGAAGTGCACGCGGTAACGCGACAGCATGCGCACCCAAACATCGTCTACCATTTCCTATGTGCGTACTACAAGCTCGGTTACTCAAGACGCCACCTGGGGTACAACTTCAACAAGCCTGAGCGTACCGCAACTGGATCGAGATCAACGAGCAACATCAAGTCTTCCAATGCTCTAGAACTCCCTCGGAAAAGACGTTCTCGGGGGAGCAGCGTGCATAGTAGGTGTAGTGGGTCTAACTTGACTCACTACTTTAGCTTACACGTTGCGCAACGTGTATGAGGAAGCGTAAGTACTTAGTAATTACTTAGGTTAATTATATTTGAATACACAAATATAAGTTAACTTAGACAAGACTCCAAGAAGCTAGTTTAAGGTAAATTGAGAACTGTATTGTTTGTGAATTGATCTTCCTCTAAAATATGCTAAAAACTGTTTATCATCTATGAAAGGGTTGGCAGCGGCTGGCTGTCAGAGCCCCGCTAATATGCATGTCTCTGATTGGTAGAAAGATGCTGCTTTCTACCAATAGGATCTTTTGGGTATGTGTGGACCACTCACTGTGGTGGTCCACTTCAATGTATCCATCGGTGTGTCTTACACCAATGTGAGGAAGTATCCAAAACGTTTAACAGATAACCTATCTGTTAAATTCACAAGTGGCTTGCAGCCACTTGTACGTGTAACCGTTACACCATCCCCCTTATAAGGTTAGACGCGCGGGGTCCCCGCACGTCAATCTTTGGAATTGACCATTCGTCAATTCTCCGCGTTTGAGAAGAAATCCGCGCTCATTCAACGATGAGCGCGCCTCAGAAGAAGTCCGCAAAGTCGATGGGGAGTCATCTCTCCATCGACGACTACTCGAACGCCAGAAGGCGAAGTACGGTGACGTCGTCGACTTCGACGACGACGATGAAGATATGGAGGGCGAGGAGGACTCGCCCTCAAAGCGTAAAGACTCAGTGTCGAGCGAATCGCTCGACCCTCACGCCAAGAACGTTCGCCCGCGTGAAGGGGACGAATCGGACGCTTCGAGTTCGAAGCGTTCGCGTACTGAGAGTGATACCCCACTCGCTACAGCTGGGGCTCTCAGTACTCCGCGCGCTGCTGCTGCAGCGCGTGATGTTAAAGCTCAAGGCTCTCCGCGCGCTGCAGGCGCAGCGCGCGATCCATGGATGCCGTCCGCGTCCGAGATCGCGGACCGGTTTGGGAACTCGGTACCTCCGAATGAGGTGCCGCTGTACGTATGCAGCGCCATCAAAGATGACGCTGTGGCTGCCGAGCTGCACTTTGATGCGGAAACGCATCAAAGGCGCGAGTATTACATCGGACTCTTTCATGAGCTCCGATGGTTTCAAAGCAAGAAGACCTCTTCTCGCAGCAAAGTGCCCGAATGGCAGGCACTTTGTCAAAGCTGGAACGCCTTTGTTGAGAACTTCAACAAGAGGCCGAGTGCTTACCGTGATCGGATTAAGCAAGCGCGTGATCGCTTCGAGACGTACTCGAAGCGTGGAAAGCTGGAGCAACTTCATGTTGCTGCTGAGGAGGCAAATGTGCCGTGCGCTGTGCCCGAGGGCTTTCAGTGCACGAAGTGCTTTCAGGCGCGGTCCGCTTGAGCGACCGCGACCTGAACGGGTACACGTCGTTCCGTGTGCCCGAGAGTCTCAAAGAGCTCCGTGCTAAGTTCTTAGCACGTGAGGGTTCGAGCGCTAGCGATGATCGCAGCGCTCGTGTTACTTCCGCTGCGCCAGCGCGTACTGCTCTTCGTACGCCCTCACCACTTCCGGAACGTCCTCCAGCAAGACGTTCCGCGGCTCCCATGTATCTCGATGGGGAGGAAATCCTCTCCAACGAATACGAAAACGAGCCCCTTGAGGGTTCGTTTTCGGGATACTATGGTCAACAATCCGCTCAACAATCCAGCGGGTTGAGCCGCGGGCGTCACGGATCGGCGGTGGCGGGGTGGAAACACGCCCGGGTATGATCAGCCCCGGGCTGATCAGTATGCGCCTCTCCACGACCGGGTGACCGTCGTGGAGCGTCTGGCGCTGAGTTCGCCGCCCTGAAACAGGAGCTGGCGAACCAGAAGGCCCAAGTCGCGGCGGTCTCGCAGACCGCCTCGAATATCCAGGTCGAGCTGGGGACCCAGATGAAGGGGCTCCAGCGCGTCCGCGCGCTGGAGGAGAGGTTGCTCGTCGCCGAGGCCAAGTCCTCCGCTTCTGCCTCGGCTCCTGCCGAGGCTTCGGGTCAGCCGAGCTAGATGGCTCGTGCTGCCGGTATGGCTTCAGCCGTCCGACGTAAAAGGTCGGATGGAGGCGCATGCTAGACGGTATGTCTAGCGTGTATGCGTTGCCGTGCCGTGCCAACACAGTGAACGGCCCGATGAAGCGCGGAGCAAGCTTGCTTGCTCCGAAATCTGAAACTGCATCTCTAGGCAGGTTTTGTGTAGCTAACAAAACTAATGAACCAACTTTAAATTCATTTGTGTTGCCTCTGCCCGCATTGTCTGCGTTCAGCTTCTGTTGATCAACAGAAGCTGCTATTGTGTCTTGGACAAACCGAATCACGGCTTGTCTTTTGGTGATGAAACTGATTGCATCCGAGCTGAAGTCATTCAGCTCGCTCTCCGCTAGAGGCCCGGCCTCTGCGTGGTTCTTTGCCGTGTCTGCGCCCTGCGCAGACCCGTGGTCGTTGGCCATGTTGTTGGGGAAGTCTGCGCCCTGCGCAGACTCATGTGGTTTGTCCATTGTTGCAGCTGACACTGTGCAAGTGTCAGCGGTTTTCTGCGGCTGCTGTATTGCAGTCGTAGATCCTCCCCCACTTAAAGTGGGAGCCATCACTCCGAGTAAACTCGGTAGACGTGGATGCCGCATGGCATTCACGTAGAACGGTGTATGCCCGGTCGAGGCATGCACTGAGTTATTGATGGCAAACTCTGCCATCGATAAGCACTCGCTCCAGTATTGGAACGAGTGAGCGTAGCTCTTCAACATATCGACGAGCACGCGATTCACGCGCTCGGTTTGACCGTCCGTCTGCGGATGATCCGCAGTCGACATGGAAAGCTGGCTCCCAAGAAGTGTAAACACTTCTTGCCACAGATGCGCTGTGAAGCGCGGGTCTCTGTCCGACACAATGTCGGTCGGCATGCCATGGTGTTTGAACACCATGTCGACGAGCAGACGGGCTGTCTGCTTCGCGGTCACCTCTGCTGGCACCGCAGCAAGATGTACCATCTTGCTGAAACGGTCTACAAAGACCACAACACCGGTGTTCCCTCCGCTATCCGGGGAAGACCAAAGATGAAGTCCAAAGACATGGACTTCCAACACTCCGACGGAGTCGGTAGTGATTACAGTGGAGCCTGCGCGAATGGCGCAGGCTTTACGCGTTAGCATACCTCGCAAGCACGGATGTACTTGCGCACCCACTATACTGGTGGTGCCAGTAGAAGTCGCGCGTGAGAAGGACGTATGTCTTCTCACGTCCGAGATGTCCCGCAGTCGGGGCATCGTGATACTCGTACATGATCCTGAGTCGCAGGTCATGGTCATTTGGCACGACAACGCGATCCGCGTTGTCGTCGACTGCGTTGTAAAGTAGCAGTCCTTCGTGCACACGAAAGCGGTGTGCACGCGCTCGAAGGTGCTTGGGCAGCTTCTGACGGGACTTGTCAGAAGGCGCTGTGCCATAGGCCAGCAAGAGCTTCGCGTCCGCGTCGTGCGCGTACGCGGCCTTCACATCATCCAACAGAGATGATGTGGGTTTGCTCGATCGCATGGCGTCAATGGCATTGACGTCAACAGCTTCTGCATAGTCCGGCCGACGTGATAACGCGTCGGCCACTACATTCAATCTTCCGGGTTTGTATTCGACCCGGAAGTTATACTCCGCAAAGAATGAGAGCCATCTCGCCATTCTTTGTGATATGTGGCGACTTCACTGCGGTGCGCAGTGATGCATGGTCGGTGTAGACCACAAATGGTCTACTCCCAAGCAAATACACTCGGAACTTTGCGAGTGCATACTTCATGGCAAGGAGTTCCTTGTCATGCACCGGATAGTTGCGCTCAGCTGGCTTCAGCTGACGCGATTGGTAGTAGACGACACGATCACGGCCCTCGTGATCGTGCTGCATTAACGCGCATCCGATCGCGAAATCGGATGCGTCACACACTACGTGAAATGGGCGATCTTGGTCAGCCACTGCCAAGATCGGCGCCTCAGTCAAGCCCCGCTTGACTGCATCGAATGCCTTTTGGCAATCGGGTTTCCAATTCCACACAGCTTCTTTCTTAAGAAGCTGTGATAGCGGGCGGATCTTGCCCGCATAGTCCTCCACGTACTTGCACAAGTACGTGGTCAAGCCAAGGAACTGCCTCAGTTCCTTGACACTTGAAGGCGTTGGCCATTCGTTAACCTCTCTGACCTTTTCTGGGTCAGGGCGAACACCATTCTTCCCTACGAGACACCCGAGGACGGGTATCTCGCTCGCCCCGAAGATACACTTCTTCAGGTTCGCGTAGAGCTTATGCTTTCGCATAAGCTCAAGTAGCTTCCGGAGATGCACCCTGTGCATCTCTACGTCGGTCTTCCCGTCCACAGCCCGGCTGTGGATGAATACATCATCGAAGTAGCTCGGTGCGAAGTCGCGCACCGAGCGCAACAAGTGCGTCACGCACCTGATGAAAGTCGCAGGGGCATTCTTAAGCCCCTGTGGCATTACTAGCCATTCCCAGAGCATGCCGCTTGGCGTGCTCACTGCCGTGAGAGGGATATCGCTCTCACGCATTAGGATTTGATAAAATCCATCTCGCAAGTCGAGAGCACTGTAAACGGTGCTCCCGGCCATCGAATCGATGATAACATCTTTTCGCGGTATCGGCGTCTGCGCCGGTACCGTCGCATCGTTCAGCTTGTTGTAGGCATGAACGATGCGCCATCCGCCCTGTGGCTTCTTGACACAGAACGTCGGAGCACTGTGCGGGGACTTTGATTCCCGCACTTGTCCTGCTTTACGACGACTTTCAAAGAAGTCGTCGATCGCTTTCACCTGCTCTCGCGGCAGTGGCCACTGCCGCGTGACACAGTATTTCGTGCCCGGCACGAGATCAATCTCGTGCTGAATGCCCTTATCCTACGGAAGCTCCGCAGGAATGTCTTCCGGGAGTACGTCTTTGTACTCCCTCAGCAATTCGTAATAGGGACTCGACTTCAGCGAGTCCCAACCTTGTTCCTCGAAGCGCTCTCGCTTCGTCTTCGCACTGAGAGTGTCTTCACTCTCAGTGGTACTTCCCATGAAGAGCTGCCTCAGCTCTTCGCTCTCGCTCTCCGTTCTTTCGCTGTCCGAGAACGCAGACTTGCTCGATGCGTCCATCGTGCAAGTCGCGTGTGAAGCGCTTCCAGCTCATGGCTGGAAGCGAAGTCAACTCCGACGCCGTCGTCGGAGGACTAGCGAGTTCCATGTCACGATACTGGAATCCAGTATCGGTGCGCGTCAAGACGCTTAGCGTCTTGACATTCGGCGTCACCGCCGCAGTCTGCCCAGCAGACTGCTCTTGTTGCGTCTCGGTCCCGGACCGAGACTTGCGCAGCGTTTTCCGCTTGCGCCGTCTTCTTGTTGTGCGGAGCCCGGCTCCGCACGGTTGTTCTTCTTGTCCAGGCCCGGCCGTGGACAGTCGTTCGCCGGCGGACCCTGTCCGCGGGCGCGCGGTATCAAGCCCGGCGTGACCGCATGTTCCTTCGTGCAGCCCGGCTGCACGGTAATGTGTCCCTTCGCCGGCAGACCCTGTCTGCGGGCGCGCGATATCAAGCCCGGCTTAATCGCATAGCGCTTCGTCGTGCAGCCCGGCTGCACGACAGCATGCAAATTGCGTCAGTCCGGTACGTTTGCAACCGTCCGCACTGTTTGCAGCGTCAACTCCCGGAGTTGACACGCCTTCGTCACCTCGACGCCAATCATTGGCGGAGCCCCTCATGACCGAGGGTGCGTCGGCTCCCGGAGCCGACGCGTCGTTGTCGACCTGACCGCTTCGGGTCAGGGACTGTCCCTTACACGCTTGAACGTGGGTGTTGGTTCCCGGAACCAACACATCTTTTTCTCCGACGTCGGCAGCATTGCCGACGTGGGTCTCACTTGTGCGCGCCCTCGCGCGCTTCTTGGGCACTCCGGGACAGCAGCATAAAGCGCTGTCTCGACTGGTGAGCCGCGCGCACCTGCTGGTGCGCGCGCTGCGGTAACAGGGCCATCGCTCTCTGTTCCGCTGTCGCGTCCGAAGCGCACGAGCGTGCGCTTCTTCCAGTCTATCACCGGATCATGCCGTGCAAGCCACGGCATGCCCATTACTACGTCGAACTTATCGTCCAGGTCCAGGACGATAAAGTGTTCGACAAACACTCGTTGTTTGTACGAGAAGCGCACGTTCACGACGCGCTTCTCGGTCTTTACGATGGCACCTGTTGCCAGTCGTACCTCCAGAAGACTTCGAGGTGTATCTACCTCCTCGAAGTCAAGTCTCGGCAGAGCTTCGTAGTCGAACAAAGTTGTTCGACGCGCCTGAATCCACCAAAGCTCGAAGAGAGTCACTCGCTCTCTTCGAGTAAACCTCAAGATGACTAGGTTTGGCCTGTCATCTTGTTTCTTGCAGTGAGCTGGTCTCACTGGGGCTGCAGTCCTCAGTGTCGCGTGCCCGATGTCGGCACGCGCGACTGCATTACCAGTAGGGCGCCCCGCGCCTACTGGATGTTCGCGTTTTTGTTGGTCCGCGGCGATGCCTAGCATCGCCACGATGTCCACCTCCAGGGGGCATGGGAGCTGTACACTCCCGTGCAAAGTGACCGATCCTTCCGCAGCGGAAGCATCGCACGTTACCTCCCTGCTGCTGGTAACCAGCAGTTGTTGCGCTCGAGAGGTCCATTGGCTCCGGACCTCCCGTCCTCGCTACCGGGCGCGGTTGCGGCCTCGGTACGTTTACATGGAGTTTAGCCTGCCGCAGGCTAAACTCTTCTTGCATGGCAAGAGTGATTGCAGCTTCGAGAGTACTCGGGTACTCTCGGAAGAGATAGGTCTTCACAGGCCCATCTCTAAGCCCCTTCATGAACGTGACGACCTTGGTCGCCTCGTCAATCAGGTTAGTCACGATATTTGATACCAAATATCGTGCGCGCTGCGCGTAAGCATGGACGTCATGCTTACCCTGCTGAAGGTCGAGGAACTCCGCCCTCGACCGGAACTCGTTTGCGGGGGCTCAAACGCTTGTTTGAGCTCCTCTTTGAACACTTCGTACGTGCTGAAGCACGTAGGATCGGAGAGTCGGCGTCCATACGCCCAACTCCTTGCGCGTCCGCCAAGGCAGGACATGGCGAACGCGACCTTCGACAGCGGGTCGACGATGCGTCGAGCCGCTATGGCTGTGTCGAGTTCGACAAGCCATCGGAGGAGAGGCTCGCCCTCTCTTCCCACGTAATTGCTTACGCTCAACTTTAATGGTTGAGCACGCGGTGTCGTCCCTGACGACGCCGTCACTGAGAAGCAGCGTCACGCTGCTCCTTCATGATGAATCCCAGAGCAACACCATGTTGCTCCGTCGGCGATAGCGTACGCAGCATTGTAGCTATCGCCGCTTCTCCAATGACTGTTGACAGTCGTTGGAGGCCTCCACTCTGGGTCAGACGGGTGGGGGCAGTCAGCGCGTGCAACATGCGTTGCAGGCGTGTTGGAGCTCTCCATGGGCACCTCCGTGCTTATGTGGTTCTCGGCTCCGCGTTCGTACACCGCGTACGAACGTCAAGCAGTCGGTCGTTGGACGGACTACAAAGTGCTACCAGGTGTAGTGGGTCTAACTTGACTCACTACTTTAGCTTACACGTTGCGCAACGTGTATGAGGAAGCGTAAGTACTTAGTAATTACTTAGGTTAATTATATTTGAATACACAAATATAAGTTAACTTAGACAAGACTCCAAGTAGCTAGTTTAAGGTAAATTGAGAACTGTATTGTTTGTGAATTGATCTTCCTCTAAAATATGCTAAAAACTGTTTATCATCTATGAAAGGGTTGGCAGCGGCTGGCTGTCAGAGCCCCGCTAATATGCATGTCTCTGATTGGTAGAAAGATGCTGCTTTCTACCAATAGGATCTTTTGGGTATGTGTGGACCACTCACTGTGGTGGTCCACTTCAATGTATCCATCGGTGTGTCTTACACCAATGTGAGGAAGTATCCAAAACGTTTAACAGATAACCTATCTGTTAAATTCACAAGTGGCTTGCAGCCACTTGTACGTGTAACCCCGTTACAGTAGGATTCTGCATCGTGCGACTGCGGTCTCCGAACGTTGGGCACTCCCAGCATTTGACAGCAATTGGCTAGCATCACCATCTGTAGCCTGCAGTTGCGATTCTACCGGGGTGACGTGCGGTGCGGAGGGGGCTTCAGCAGCGACGTCCAGACTCTAGCAGTTAGCTGCTACGACGGGAAATGGCAGAGCATGCTCGGTCGATAGCAATCTTGGTGCAGCTATCGAAGGAGTTGAGAGGACTGACGCTGAGTCTCCGGCTTCGGCTCGCAACGGAGAAACTTGCTCGACTGATGGCAAGGCTTCGGGGGAGGATTGCAGAACGAGAGGCGGGTCTGGGTCTTCGGTGAGCACTAGCTGCTGTGCGCGTGCACGCACAGTGTACGGTGGTGCTCTCTCATTGCTGCGCGGACGAGTTGAGCGACCTGGTACTGGCAGCATTTTCCTCTGCGTGCTGTCTTCTGAATGCGGAATGCTTCTTCGGATCAGATTTATCCATTCCTCACACTTCATATTTTATTCATTTGTGGGGGTTGGTTGATTTCTGGTCGATTGGGCTCCGTCGATTCAACGAATCGATCACGGTAATTTCGAATGGAACGCACGATACACAAAACGTGCGGATAGGAGGGGTGCATCACGTGGAACACTTCTCCTGAGATAATATTCTGCACCTTACAGTACCCGGTGTAAGGAGGCCAGCGTCATGGCAACGAGTGAGACGTTAGGTGCGAATGAGGCGACGGGTGACGGTGTTGGAGTAGCCGTTAGTGTAGTACGTGAACCCAATGGACTTCGTGTGCGACAGGATTTGCTGCACGAGCTACCGCACGACAGGATCGCGATCGTAGGACGTCGTACCCGACGGGGCGAAGTGAGATCGTTTTCGTGCCAGACGGCAGCAGAGCGAGCATTTTGGAAGCCGCCGGCTAACGAGCAAGCCGGACGAGCAGTTTGGAATCCGCTGGCTAACGAGCAAGCCGGGCGAGTGGTTTAGGACGAGACGGCTGACGAGCAGGCCGACCAACGGAACGACGCGCTCCCGGAACGAGTGCTAGGGACGAAACGGCGAGTAGAACGGGGAGTGTAACCAGCGACGGCTCGGTAGACGACTGTACGGCATGGACGACTCCGGAGGGACGTCCAGGAAGCACTTGGTTTCCAAGTCTTTCGACGGCTGCAACGATTAGGGCAGGCGCGCGTGGACGTAAGTCCGAGTGGCTAGAGAGGTGACCAGGGCGGAACTCAAGATTGTTGGTGTCGGGCGGGCGTGTATTGAGGTTAGTTGGTAACTCGGTTGGTAGCCTAGCTACCTCGACTTTGTGTTTTAAATAAAATAGGTGTCGCTGCCAGTCGGGCACGCACCGGCGCGGTGTCATACGTTGTGACATCGTCAGCCTGACGGACTTCGGACTGCATCAGCACAGTCACGACCAACCCCAAGCGTGTGGGGCAAACACGTTGCACCGGCATCACATACGCTGCAACACTCGCTCTTCGACCCCAATTCATCGCCGTCGTTATCTGTCGCCACCCACCCAAGATACTTAACTCGTGCTTCCTCCACGCCTGGCGTGGAAATTCGTCATCTTCGAGATCTGTATCAAACACTTGGAGTTCCTCTCCATCTAATGAAATTGTCGGGGAATCCTCCATCTCGGCTCACTTAATCCACATGATGATCGAAGGCACGTAATGTAGCACCAATAAGTAGAGCAAGGCCGACCAGGCCCTCCCGGCCAAATTGACGTCGACTCAATGCCATGCCTATAAGACTAACTCACAAGTATCGTGCTGGTTCGGAATTTTTATTGCCATCTCCATCAGTCGAAACTAGGATGTTGATTTCCTAGAAATGGAGGGTCGTCGAGCAAATACAAATTAAGTGCGCGCAACATGATAAACATATTTTTTTGCAAACTCGTGCTCCTCCCGAGAACACTCTAGAATTTTGCATCAGAACTGTTAGTTGTGAGTTTATGTTTTGCGTAGTTTGTATGTAGATAAATGTAAGTACTGATACTTCTATAGAAGTACTTGTACTTGTTGCGCTTATTAAAAACAGAGGAAGTAGTCTGTAGTGTCCTCAAGTCCTCAACATTGGGCGCTCTTTAGAATATTAATACTAAGTATTGTGCTTTGCACGAACTTTGGCATGCGATTAAGGACTCTAAACCAACGAGCAAATCCTTCGCGATGATCATATATCGCAGCCTAACTCTAAGTTAAAAATAATCTAATCAACCGCCAGTCCTGAGCACAACGCAGAACAAGAATAGACCGGTTGCCACTGCAAGAATAGATCGGTTGTCGCTGCAAGAATGGCTGCAAGAATAGAACTTCTTGTAGTAAGCATCGATTTCGGCGGGGGCACTTTCTCTCGCTCTCTTCGTCAGGACCTTGCGCGGTCGAATTTCAGCGCGTAGCAGTAGAAATGTTTGGTAGTGCAGGAAACGCTGGCTTTAAAGCTGCTTGCAGCTCCTCGATATAAAAACAGGGATGTTCTTCGACGAAGCCCTTCACAAACTTGATAGTCTCTGGAGGCCAGCGCGTCTTCCGTTCGATTCGAGCGTTTGGAATGACGTTACCACGCCGACGGAACAGATAGCCCCAGCGAGAGATGGACCGCGTTGACACTCCCATCACTGAAGCCACAACCGTTAGATCAATATCGTCGAGGTAGGTTAGTACGATAGATCGCCAGCGCATGTCAATCGATATCATGATCGACTGAAAAGCAATCAGACGAAGCAAGTGAGTTAGAATGTCAGGACCGTAGTATTGTCGGATTTACTCCAGCCATTCAACGAAAGTAGGCATAACTCAACGTTAACTCGTTGTCTTAGCAGCTATTCTATCTTAAATCGACGAGTTAGCCTCCTAACTCAATGATGGGCTTATCGCCATGATGAGCTAAAACAACGAATTACGTCGTTGTTTAGACAGAAAGCATGCAAGGCACAATATGTTTAGTGCCGCGATCCCGGTTGTTACTGCTTTATCGTGCTGAGCTTGGACACTCACTAGGTGCCTACCATATATACATTAAAGCCTGTCATATCTGCAGCAGATATGACAGGTTTTAAAAAGATATATGTTGACATAGCGCTCGGAAGCTCCACCGCAATTACCTTACATGTGTCACTTGTGTCCGCTTAATATCGCCCTGAAGCAGGCAACTGCAATAGCCGTTTGATGGCTCTGAAAATGTACCCGCCACTTCACACCGGACACCTCCAACGCCGCACCCCTTCCAGATTTCATCACTTTCGGATTTGGCGCGCCTCAGGCACACGTGTCGAAGCGATGGCTGCAGAGGACGTCGATGCGCTGGTGGTGCTGACTGGTGCCTTTCTCAGGCAGGAGGAAGCGCTGCACGAGGATCGCAGGGAGGTGTACAACAAGCTGGTGGCGGAGGTGTGGAAAATTCCCATGCGAAGCCGACACTACCTGACTACCCAGTGCTTGGACACGCCAAACGACTCCGCGTGGAAGATGCTGTACACGTACGGCAGCGACATCAATTTCCTGAACGCGACGAGCTTAACCAGGTATGATGTTATCGTAGTGTCGCTAATGTTCTGCGCTACATCTAATACGTGCACGTTGTCAGGTCTGCTTTCGACCAGCTACTGCGGCGGTTTTCGCCGCTGCTACTACATTCCACGCAGCACGTCACGTGGGCGCCCCCCGAAGCTACGCCACTACCACCAGATCCGGGGCCTGGTCCTGTGCTTCTACGTTGGATCGATGGAGCAGAGCTCCCTGTGTATGATGTTCGGTGCTCCGCCGAGCACCATATCGAGAACACTACGCCATGCGGAGAAGGCACTAGCAGGTGCGCTGGACGGCTACGCCCCGGCAAGGATCTCGTGGCCGTCCCCCTCTCGCCAAGCCGAATTGGCTCGTGGAAGCCCGTGAGCCACTTCTCAAGCACACGTTCGGCTTCATTGATGGGAAGAACTTCAAGGTTAGTTCCACTTTGCAAAATTGTTATTTGCTTAAAGAGAAATACAACGTACTAATAACTAATGCTTTAGGCCCAACAGCCTTCAAATGCAGACTTGTAAAATGCCATGTATAACGGGTGGTTGCACACGGTATTCGTGACTGGTACGATCTGCTTTGCAGCCGATGGCTGCATCATTTGGTGCAAGCATAATTGCCCCGGGTCATGGAACGACTCGGACACCTCGTTCGGCTTCAGAACTAAGTTACTCGATCCCACGTACTGCCCTGACGCACGTGTGAACGTGGTATCGGACTCCGCATTTCCATGTTCGACCGCCATGGTCGGTCGCATCCTGACACCGCTCAAAGACGGAGATCTCGAGAGAATTCTGCCGTCGCTGAGAAGCTCTGCGCGGACGCTTCACAACGCCATCACTTCGGTACGGCAGGCGGCGGAGTGGGGGATGGGGAGCATGCAGAAGGTATACAGCCGCCTTAATCTCCCGCTGCCGTACGACTCCGTTCTTTGCGGTCGCAAAATCAACAACGTCTTCAGAATGGCTAACTACCGTGTCCGCACGGTCGGCATCTCCCAGATACGCACGACGATTTCAGGCGACATGGAGCTGTCGCTATCAAACGAGCAGAGTCCAAGCTAGCATTGTTTGTAATGAACCAACAATATATTTCTCTTTGTAGTTGAGTTGAACGGTATCGTCGACTACAGCAGCAACTTGTTGTTAACGTTTTGCATTAGGGTAGATGCAATATGATGAACGCGCTAGTGGATCATGAAGTTCTAGCGAGCATGCTAGAATGTCATGAAATTATTATGCAAACGGTAGGAGATCATGAACAACACGTTTGGTTTGGGAGGTTTAGTGGTAAGTGACAAATACAAAGGAACTGCAAGGTAAATGGTTAGCCTCGCTTTGATGATCACGCATGACATCTGAACTTGTCAATCTCCACTCACTCCTTCTTGGTCAACGCACCAATCAGTAGGAGCAGATCTTGAGTACGGACACGCGCTTCTTCGCGATCACGGCGTGCACGGTCTTCTCTTTCCAGTTTTTCCTCACGGCGGCGCTCCTCGGCTTCCGCTTTCGCTTCCAGATGCCGAGCCTCATTTGCCGCTTTTTCATCACGGCGACGCCGTTCCTCGTCCGCACGACGAGCCTCCGCCTTTCGATCACTCTCCTCGCGCAGCAGCAAAAGCGTCTCGAGAATGCTTCCTCGCATGCTGTTGGCACTACTCTCTAAACCATCCAGCTTTGTCTTGAGAGAGGTGGTTGCCTTCATCGCGCGAATGCGCTTGGTTTTGGCGTAGCTGGCCCCGACCGTGTCCCTGTCGTCTTCGCGAGTGCGCTTTGCACCCACAGTGTCGCGGAAACTAGGCAAATTCCCACCCCTAAGGCGATTCGAGGCCTTTCGAAGCTTTGGGTACTTGGCCGCTTCGAGGTCGTCGCGGTTGACGGTGCCGACACCTTGCACCAATGGCAGCTGCGACGGTAACGAAGGTTCGCCACCGGTGGCGTTGGCATCCCCCTTGCGGGGTTGTGGTAAGCCTCCACAGCCAAAGCGTCGTGTAGCAGGCATTGCTCGGGCAGGAGCAGGACGTGGCGTGCGGGAATCGTCATCCTGAGCTTCCGCAAACATCGGCGAAGTGAGCAGGTCTTGGAACTCGCCACGGTTCAATGAACGGCTGGAAGCCGTCGACTCCTCCTCGACCGACCCGTCGGAGCCCGGTGACTCGGTGAGCCCAGATACGGTCACGGTGGCTTCATGAGGTACACGCAAACCTTCGCCGTCGACGTCCTCGTAGAAGGCGTCATCCGGATCAACGTCAGAGCAGAAGTCGGGCTGGTCGATATCGGCCTCGTCGTCCATCTCAACGACGTTGGCCTTGTCGTCGATGGCCTGCTTCGCCTGCTTGGCCTTCTTGATGTGAGGGGGCATCTCCTGGACGCCGGTTGGCTTCCGAGTGCTGTGCAGCACCTTGAACTTGCGTCGCAAGCTCTCGAAGTCTCTCTCAGGCGAACCTCTTAGGCGGTTGGCGTTGTACGACATTGCCAAGCGTTCCCACTCGTCCCTGCCCAGAGGTAGCAGCTTCTCAACGAGCATCAGGAGGCGGTCGATATCGGCCATCGTGTAGTTAGTGATTCCAGTGTGCTTCGGCATCTACAAACTCTCACATCAATACAATATCAGCCACGTTGCATATGTGCATGGACGGCCGTCTTGAGTCAGTGTACCGGGTGTTCAGGTTGGAGGCGAATGGTGGAGACGCGCGTGAAGGGGCGAAGTGCTTGGAGCGTAGTAAAAGGAAAAGTGAGAGCCGACGACAGCTTCGCCCCGCCAGCGCTTTGACTGGAGTGCTGTCTTCTCCACCACCCATGCACGTAGAGGCTTGAGATGTAAGCTAGCTTCACTGAGGTGCGCGCGAAATCTGCGCGCGCAAATAGCAAGTAATCATGCGTGAAATCTTCGAAGCTTCGATGGGACCATCAACACGTTGTTGGCGCGAAGGTTGGCGCGAAAATTGTCGCGACATTACTTTGCTCTTCCCAGCTCGTTGTTGATGCGAAACTACATTGCACCATTCTGACAATGCATTGCAATTACCATCAACCAACAGACCGCTAACCGTTAATCACAAAGCAATTGTTCATTTGTTCACAATACACGCAACTACGCAAATACCAACATCGCCGTCTTGTTCGCTCTTTCACCTTGCTCTCTCCTTCATCACTCTCGCTACTCCATCTTGATTGTGCTCACGCCTTCGCCTTCTCATGGATCTTGCGCATCTTGAATGTCCCGGTGGCGGCATCCACTCAGTTCGCACCGACATACAAACCACAAGTCATCGTCAAAGTCGACAGTCACCTCCTCGCCGCGGTGAATATCTTGCATCGTTGCCACGACGACGGTGGCACGGCGGCCGTTGGCTACTTCGACGAATTTCGCCACTGGTTGGCAAGATTGATTCACAAATCTCATGAGCCCTCTCATATTCTCAGCGTTGATCGCCACGCATACTGGAGACGTGGGCCGCTCTGGACGCTGCCTCATCACCAGGCGGTAGCCGCAATTACGAGGTCTGCTGGCACGTGAAACATTAACGTGCTCCATCTCGCCGAGGTATTGGCCCAGCACTTCGCCAGCTTCGATGTTTTCGGCGGCGACAACGCCCAGCATTCTAGTGCGCATGTTCCTCCCCAAAGAGACCTTGTGTGATTCGGTCAGCGCATTTCCGCAGAGGCCCTCACACGGGCAACAGTTGATGTTGCAGTACAAGTGCAGAAGCGAGTTGCGGCAGGAGCCCACGCGGCAAGCTGACGGACAGTCACACCACCCATAGTGAGGCACCGTCGGGAAGACCGTCGCGAGCGGGTTGAATAGCTCACGCAGGTGGATCACGTGGTGCAGCCACTGGGCTGGCACAAACTGGTCATGTGGTCGCGGCGCTTGCAGTCGAGCCCGAGCTGCCACCTCCATATTGACCCGCATTACCCCGCGTGGGTTGATGGCCGGACGGTCATCACGATGGGGCACCGATCGTCGGTGAGAGTAAGGCGCGGCAGCGTCCCGACGTGTGCGCCGACCTTCTTAGCGGGGCTGAAGCGCTTTGCGCGTTCTCGGGCGCGCAGAATATTTCGGCGGCCTCTCCACCAGCACCGGCGACGACGTGGTGGGGCTGGAGCATGAGCGAGTTGTCGTCTCCGGACTTGGTGGTGGGTTGATCGCTGCCTTGGACAGGGGGCGGCTTCTCTCAGGTGTCTGCCACAGAGGGGTTGCCGTGCCAGTAGCACTGGCGGAGTCGCTGACACCATCGTCACGGTGCTTGCTGCCGTGGTCGTACTGTTGACAGGACTGGGTGTTCGGAGGCGTGTTTTCGTCCTCGCTGGGCGTGTCGTTGATGCACCGAAGCCTCCAGTGAACTGCAGAGTGCGTCAGGCGCACCATTGTTACTGCATACAAAGTCCCCTCAAAGAACAGCACATTCAGTTCTTCAGCCGCACACACCTTCTTGAAGTGGAGCTTGCTGTCGTCTTCACACCGTCGGAGGTAGATTCGAAAATGAGCGTCGCTTTGCTCTGGCGGAAGATATATGCACGGCGATATACACGCAGAGTGAAGGATGCAAGCGTAGGAGTGATGATCAGTATAAAGTATACAAACACCAAGACAAAACTTTTATGATGGCTACACGCATACAACTAGGATAGGGCAGTTTATAGAGACGATATCTGCGTCTCACGAGATTTATGCGCGGATATGCCGCTGCATATCTGCTGCAGGAATGACAGGCCTTTAATGCATATATGGTAGGCGTCCACTAGTCTGTTCTTACATTTCAACAGTGAATTGGCTGCAAACTTCTCGCCAGCATAAGGACTTTAGTAGAGTGACACTAGCAAGGCATGTATAGCTGAAGCGGCTCGTTAAGACTCCGAAGATCTTCATTTTCGTAGTCAGCTCCCTCTGCACCTAGCAGCCTACCAACATGTTTATTTGCGATCTAAGTAACGAGCAGTCACCTAACGTTTGTGCTGGCCAACGCGCAACCCGTTCGCCAGCCAGGTTACGTCGCTGCCAGAGGAGGCCGCAGATGCACGGATACAGTACAGTGTACATGTGCAGTGAAGAAGAAGCTTGGTGGTTGGTAGCCAATCTAAGACTACTTTGCAAGGCAACAGTAATAGTCTTCGTCCTTCTGTCCCTCCATGCCTGAGGCCATATCCGGCAGATTCTCGTTGACCATTCATCAATCAGTTTCCAAGGGGCAGGCAGCATGGGAGGCGGCGGGCTGCGCATCCTGCCGCACAAGAGCTGGCATGTGTGGCGACGCGACAACATCGAGCGCGTGCTGCGCGACGAGCGCGAGCATGAGGAGCAGCAGCAGGCCCGGAGCGCCAAGGAGCGGCGGCTGGAGCAGGAGCGGCGCGCGGAGCAGCTCCTCTCAGCTGCAGGGCAAGCACAAGAGCAGCAGCAGCAGCAGCATGTCAACCTGTTCCAGGCGGAAGAGGCGCTGAGCAGGAGCAGGAGCCGGAGGGAGAAGAAGACGGACGACACTCTAAGCAAACATGGCACGCTGCCGTGGTACGCTCAGGGTGGAGACGCGGGGAAGAGCGAACCGACTGCGAAACAGGAGCGCAAGCGCAAGAGGTGCGGAGGATACTGCAAATACAAGAGGCGTAGGGGGCTACTGGCTGCAGTGCTGACACTGTGGTTGCCGTGGGCTGTAGGGAGCTGGAGGGGGCCGATCCGCTGCAGCACATGCGGCCGAAGGAGGAGCGTCCGTTGTCCGCTGCTCGACGTTCGAACGAGACGAGAGGGAGACGCAGAGCTGGTGAAGAGGGTCCTGCTGGTAGCGACCGCAGGAAGTATTCGGGCAGGTATGATCGGCCGTCCACGTCTCCTGACCGTAAAGTTCGTCGTGGACGCACCAGCGAGGGGAAGGAAGAGGACAAGGGCTCAAAGAAGCGTCGCAAACACCACAAGGATGAAAAGTACAAGAGCAAGAGCAAGAAAGAGGCTCTGCTGCTGGAGTTGCGACGGGAACGAGAAGAACGAGAGGCTTCTGAACGCCGTCGAGCTGAGAGACTCATGTACGAGTGACACCAGTTCAACGGATAAGCAAGACGAAAGTGGTTTTGGTTGAAAAGCGTTTCATTATGGCATTCCCGTTGTGCAGCCCACAAAAGGCTGCGGATTGAGCTAGAGCGAGACAACTTAGTTGTCCTTCTCCACCTTCTTGATACCGCGAAGGCGGCCCGTGCGGCGGGCGGCGATGAGACCGACCTTCTTACCAGCAGGGGCATCGCGACGCACGGTCGACGGGTGACCAATGTGCTGGTGGTTACCACCACCGTGGGGGTGCTCCACGGGGTTCATGGCAACACCACGCACCTTGGGCCACTCGTTGCGCTTGACGCGGTACTTGTGGAAGGCACGGCCGGCCTTCAGGATGGGCTTGTCGGTACGGCCACCGCCAGCGACCACACCGATCATGGCACGGCACCTGTGGATCAATTTCCATAAGCGAGCACACAAGTCAGTAACACAGTCACCGTCACAGCATCCCCCTCCTTCACCGACGACCTCAAAAGCACCCCTAAAACCAATCATCGCACTTGCGCGCGAGTCATCATCAAGAGATACTTACTCACCGCACGAGGGCGGGAAAAAATGATAAAAGCACGCACACACACTGAAATACCCCAATAAAATGGAGAAATCAATGCGGCGCGAGCGCCCGCTCCGTCACTAGGGGAATAGCCGACGGAGCAGAGCGCCGCCGTGCCCCGGGGACCCATTCAGAGCCCCCGAATCATTGCGTCGACAGCGGGAACAGACCCAAAATGCAGCAGCAACTTACGCCGAAGGGACGGTCTTCTTGGAACCCGAAGGCAGACGCAGCTTGGTCTTGCCCTTGTCCTCGTCGTGGGTCACGATGACGGCGTAGTCGCCCGAGGCGCGCGCGAACGAGCCGCGGTCGCCCACCTTGGCCTCGACGTTGCACACGATGGTACCCTCGGGCAGGCTGGACAGGGGCAGCGTGTTGCCGACCGTGAGCGAGGCCTTGGGGCCCTGGTACACGAACATGCCCGTGTACATGCCCTCGGCGGCGATCATGAGCTCATGCTTGAGCTGGAAGCGGTACGGGTCACGGAACGTGACCTTGGCCAGCGGCGCGCCGCGGCCCGAGTCGTGCACGATCTCCTTGACGACACCCTTGATGTAGCCCGTGCGCTCCACGAAGTCCAGCGCGCGGAAGCCGGCGGCGCCCTTGCGCAGGTGCGTGTGCGACTTGAAGATGGAGCCAGCACCCTTACGCTGACCACGGATGACGCGACCCATACTTGCTCTTCTTTTTCAACCGGGAAATGTCAAAATGGACGGCGATAAAGTATGGGGGCGCCGCGCCGCGCCAGACGAACGCATGGCCAACCAAAGTATGTCCCCTGCAGAGTGGGTATTAGGTTTCGGGGGATTGGATGCGGTATACAAACACCAAGTGCAAAGCGAGAAGCCAGTGATTCATTGGCGGAGGTTTGGGCGGTACAGTGTGCCAGTGCTCGCCTGGACGACGTGCTGAAATGGCCCATTTGAGCTTTTGCCAAGTGTAGGAGTCTGTGTGTCGGGAAGTTGTGCCGGTGATAGCATTTGGTATCTCCACCTCGTGAAGCGTCCTCGACGCGTTGTGTGCGGGGTGGTCATTTAAATAATGCGAGAGAAAACTCCAGTGAGACGTTATAGTTGGGCTTTACGCAGCGCTCCTCCATCTGCTTCTTGCCCTGGTTTGTCTCCATACATTCCAACAAAAACAAACAGTTCATTCAGGGTAGAGAGATAGCGCACTAGAAGTTCTTCAAGCAAAGCAAGGAAAGAAAGCCTGGTGTTGATGTCAAAAGCGTGTTTTTATTGAGAGTATACACGTGCTTTTTCTCGTCTATCATTTTGGGTCTCGTCTATCGTCTTGGGTTTCGTCTATTGTCTTCACTCGTTGGTACTTTTACACACAACTCGAAGCTACGCCGCCGCGGGTTCAGTCCTCGCAGCAGCGGTCAAAAGTCCATTGCGTTCCCCGCTTTAAATACGTAGTTGTAGTTTTCCATAGTACACGGGCGCACAGTTGAGGGTTCGTTTAGGCGGGGCTCATGGGGATCGGCTGGCCCGCCAGCAGCGGCGAGGGTGCGCGCACACTGCCAGCGGCGCTGGCGCTCATCCACGGGTGCTGCAGCATCTGCTCCGCCGTGAGACGCAACGCCGGGTCCTTCACCAGCAGCTTGGAGATGAGGTCCTTGGCGTCGGGCGACACGTTGTCCCAGGCGCTGAAGGCGAAGGTGATCGGCTCGGCCTTGATGCGGTGCTCCACGACATGGTCGGGCGACATGCCGTCCAGGTCGAACGGGTGCGAGCCGCTCAGCATGATGTACAGCACGCAGCCCAGCGCCCACATATCGCACGCGCTGGTGCAGACTCCAGTCGTCAGCAGCTCCGGCGGCAGGTAGGCGGCCGTGCCGATGTCCTCCAAGTTGGTCGCCGTGCTGGCAGGTCCGGCGCTGCCGAAGTCTGCAAGCTTGACCAGACTGGTGCTCTCGTGGCGGTTGCCCTTGCGGAACACGCCGCTGGTGTCGTGCTCAACGACCCGCGCACTCAAGAGGATGTTTTCGGGCTTGACGTCCTTGTGCACGAGTCCGTGCCGGTGCAGGAACGAGAGTGCGCTGGCCATCTCGCGGGCCACATCCCGCGCCTTGGTCTCCGGGAATGACCCGTAGGCCACGATCTGCTCGAAGAGCTCGCCTCCTCGGGCCAGCTCCGTGACCAGGAAGAGCTTGCGGCCTTCCACGTACACGTCCCGGAGGTCGATGATGCTGTTGTGGCCGCCCAGGGCTTTCACGAGCTTGAGCGCCGAGATCTCGCGCTCCAGCGACGGGTACGAGCGCCGGTCGTTGGGGTTCTCTAAGGGCACGATCTTGATGGCGGCCACCTCGCCCGAGTCCTCGTGCATGCCGAGCCGCACGACGCCGAAGGCGCCGGCGCCGATCTGGTCGAACAACTGCCACTTGTGCCGTGGCTGGTGCACGGCCGGCTCAATGGCGGCGCGCGCCTGCGCGACGCCCTCCGTCTGCAGCTCCAGGCCGACGCTGAGCGCCGCGGCGCCCACGACCGCCAGACTCAGCGGGTTGCGGCCACGCTTCGTGCCCGGCTCCGGGTTGCGCCGCGACTGCGTCTGGTAGGCGCATTGCAGCGCGCGCGCGCCGCGCTGCTCTAGCTGCAGCTGCAGACTGCTGCGGATGGCGGAGACCACGGCGCCGCTGCAATTGGAGGCTTCCGAGGCTGCTGATCGTCCGAGGCGGAGCATGGCGACAAGAAGTGGAGAGATATGGCTGGCGAATGCTGTGAACTGGAGGTTAATCAGGAATGCGAAGGTGCCGACTACTGCGGGATGGCAGGTAAGCGCGCAGGTGCAGGAATACGCTGCCGTGTCGGACTCAGAGTGCGAGGAAGGAGGTTGCATGCTGGTCCGGTGTCTGCTAAACGGAAACAGCCGTTATTTTGTATGGGGTTCTGTATGCGTTGCGACACAGCGAAAACCAAACCTATTCGACTGACGTCACTGCGGCAACAACGAAGCCGTGCATACAGGCGACGGCGCTGGGCTTAGCACCTCCTCATGATCGTGGTGCCCACACCACCTGGGCTGGGAAATTCGCCTCGTGCGGATTCAACGAGATTCCTGCACGTATTTTCCGAGCCAAATGGAGCCTTTCCTCGCACACTGAGCTGCTACATTCAAAGGGGCGCTTAGTTGATCGCTGAGCATTGAATCCAGCAAGAACTTCGCACGTACAGCAACAGCGATGCAGAGAAGTGCAACCTCGGAGTCGGAGCTCGTGCGCAAGTACATGTATTTTCGGCGCGCGATTTCTGGAAGGGGTTTCTCAGAAATCGGTGAAGCACGTTGTTCGGTTGAGCTGCATGTAGCTGCACGCACGGAATCGGGATCTGCACGGGTTGCCCGTCTTGTCCAAGGCGGTGTAGGTCAAATTCATGGCAAACTTGCAGTGAGAAAATCGTAATGGGTTCAACTTGCTTCAACATGCAAATACGTCGAGCTGGGGTCTGCGATTGATCGCGTCTAATCTTACCACGACGAACTTTTCCACTTTAGCTGCTTTCGGCCTGGAGGACCGTCTCAATTGAGCCGCAGCGGCGAGTGGATTGTGAGGGAGTTTGCCAGTAGGCAGCATAGCAGACAAAATTGCTCTCGTGGTAATACGAGTTGTAGGCTACAGCTCGAGCATACATGTACATGAGAGAGCAGAGAAACTGGCCTAAGTGTTCAAAACTCTCTCATTTACGAGGTGAATTGTAATAGATACTACGAACTGCCCAGGGCTGACACTACGAACGTCTATCTGCCAGCGCTGCTGCAGTCTTCAACTACTTGGTCGCATCGACCGTGTGCTTACTCAATAGGCTCAATCGGGGTCGTGGCAGGCTCCGCCTTCTTCTTGCGGGCGAGCGTGACCCACTTCTTGGCCTTCGTGACGGTGTTCGCGTTGGTCTGCATGGACTGGGCCTCCTCCTTGCGTTGGGCAGCCAGCTCCTTGCGGTGCTGCATCGCAGCGGCGGCTTGCTGCTTGCGCTGGGCCACAGCCTGGCTCGCCTTTTGCCGGCGCTGCTGCATGGCAGTCGCCAGTCGAGACGTGCGGGTCGTGCTACCAAGCAGCTTCGCGATATCGTGGGAAGGACGGTCGCCCTCGAAGTAGGACGCAGTCGTCGAGTCAATGGTAGGCCGGTCCTCCTTCCAGTGCTCGTTCTCCTCGTCGTCACCAGAGGTGGAAGAGCTGTCGGACGAGTTGAGGTCCTCCGGCTCCGTGGAGCGAGAGCTGCCCGTCTTCTCAAGGTAGTCGCACAAGGTCGAGTACTCGCCGCGCGCCGTCTCCAGCTCCTTGCGCTGCGTGGTCAGCTTCTGCGTGAGCTCCACCTCCTTCAGGTTGTTGGAGGCCTTGACCACGTCGCGGTCGCACCGATGCTCAGCCACCGCGGCCTCGAGCTCCTGGTTGGTCCTCTGCAGCTCCGCGAGCTGCTTCTTCAGCTTGGCATTCTCCTCGCGCATGCGCGCGAGCTCGTCGTCCTGCTCAGCCTTCTCCATTTTGAACTTGGAGAACTCCTCGCGCACGCGGTTGATCTCGCCTTCCCGCTCGTCCTTCTCGATCTTCTCGATTCTCAGCTTGGAGAAGTTCTGACGAGCCAAGCGACCACGCTGGATGCTCTGCAGACGAATAGCTGCTTCCTCCGCCTCCTTCCGGGCCTCCTCCTTCATCACTGCAAAGTGCTTCCTGGCAAGGTGGCCTCGCACTACACGCTGGATAAACATGACAGCCTTCGTCGCTGCGAACTGCTTCCGGGCGAGATGTCCGCGACCCACGCGCTGGATGAGGATGACAGCCTTCATCGCTGCAAATTGCCGCCTAGCAAGGTGTCCGCGGCCCACACGCTGGATGAGGATGACAGCCTTCATCGCTGCGAATTGCCGCCTAGCAAGGTATCCGCGGACCATGCGCTGGATGAGGATGGCAGCGTTTTCGCGCCTCTGACGCATAAGCAGCGCCTTCTTCTTGCGTTCCTCCGCCAGCCTCTGCTTCTCGCGCGCGGCCTCCTCCGCTGCGCGGCGCTGGGCCTCCCGCTCATCGTGCTCGCGCTGCAGACGGATTCGCTCACGCTCCTCCTCCTCTTCCCGACGACGACGCTCTTCTTCCTCGGCCTCCTGGACCATTTCGGCGAACACGCAGCGCGCGAAGAACCCGCGGACGTGTCTCTGAATGGTCAGCGCACTCTCCTGGCGGAGAATCTCAAGCTGGCGCGCTTCCTCCTGCCGGCGCTCTTCTTCCAACCTGGCCAGCTCTTCCTGCAGCTTGCGCTGCCGCTCACGCTCCTCCGCCAGTTTGCGCTGTCTGGCAAGCTCCAGCTCGCGCTCGACGCGTTCTCGCTCCTCCCTTTCGAGCTTCGCGATGTACGCGGCGCGGCGCCGATACAGCTCCTGGCGCGCCAGGTATTGGCGAGCGAAGCACTGCAGACGCAGCGCGCGAGTCTGGCATAGCACCGCGAAGTAGATCTGTCGCCCCTTGTGGCCGCGCCACGTGCGCTGAATCTGCGTCGCGCGCACCTCGCACAGCGCTGCGAAGTGAATTTTGCGCCCCTGGTGGCCGCGCCACACGCGCTGGATCTGAAGCGCGCAGTGCTCGCTCAGCACGGCGTAGAACTCGCACCGACCGACGTATCCGCGCCACACGCGCTGGATCAGAGCGATGGCGAGCTGCGCGCGCAGGAAGCGGCATCTCGTCACGAACACCTTGGCGCGACGCTGGATGGTGATCAATGCACTGCGCATCTCGTAGTACTCGCAGCGCGTGCGCATGCCGCGCCAGTGCGCCTGGATGAGCGCCACGTACGCGAAGAGCTTCTGCGCCTTGGCGTGCTCGCACTTCTCCAGCACACCCTTCTGCAGGTAGATCTTGGTCACGCCCATTTGGTACTCCTCGGGCATCTCGAGCTTGAACTTCTTGACCAAGATGCGGCAGTGGGCCTCGCCGTACTGCTCTGGGTCCTCCTTCTGGCGGATCTGCTCCTGCTCGGTGAGGAAGATGTCGAACTGCTCGGCGAACTCGGCGTGCAGCAGTCGGTTCGGGTAGCCGGCACGCGCGATGCAAATGGCTTCGATGACACCTGCGCAGCGAAGCTGGTTGGCGACCATCTTGTCCTCCAGCAGCGTGGAGCTCTTGGCACTGTTCGGCTTGATGCACCGAATGTAGTTGACGTTCGTCTCGTTGATGTTGGTCATGAGCGAGTTCAGAGACTGCTTGAACTGCATGCCCACAGTCTTGTCGCCTCCAGCCCCGCCTGCACCTCCGCGAGCACCTCGACCTCCAGAAGTCGAACGCTTCAAGGTGGCAGCGGAAGCTGCAGCCGCAGCCTCAATCTCGGCCCTGACCTTGAAGAGCATCTGTGGGAACGCCTCGTGACTGCCGCACATGAGGTCTGACAAGTCCGAAAGCAGTGCGTCCTTGTGCTTCTCCAGGAACCCCATGGCCTCGTACTTGACAGTTCCGGCATAGTGGTGAATGGCGAACTGGGTCTTGGAGATCCGCGGGAACTCAATGAGGTTCTTCTGCTTGAGGTAGGCACCCGATAGTTTACTGACAAAGCCTTCCTCGTTGCCTCGTGGGCGGACGATCTCCTCGTTCAGCAACGCCAGCACGCCCATACGACCTTCGATGAGCGCAAGCGTGTCGCTGTTGTCAGCGTACGAAATGTGAGCCCACGTGATCTTCTCGCGCTCGTACTCCTCCTGCACCGCCTTGAAAACGTCCTGAGTGAACTTCTGCTGCAGCTTTTCATTGGCGTAGTTGATGCAGAGCTGCTCGAACGAGTTGAACTCGAAAGTCTCAAAGCCGAAGATATCAAGCACGCCAATCGTGTTGGCGGTGAGTCGAGGTGCGGCTCCCAGACTAGCGTTGATACCAGCCACAAGCCAGTCGAAAATGCTGGCGTAGATGGCCTTGGCGAGAGCATCACGTCCCGACTGGGCCTGCTCCACCGTAAGAGGAACCAGATATACTTCTCCGGCAGCCTTCATAGTACGATGAGTCAGGGCTTTGCCCATAGTGTCCGGGTCCAAGCCCAGCAGAACGCACGAATAAATCACGGAATCCTTGTCCAGGTCGCAAGCTTCGTCGTTATCCGGCTGCGCGACGAATCGAGCCTCACCCAGATGCAGAATGCCCGACAGAACCTGAAACAAATCGTTTTGCTGGTCGGGGCTGAGTCCAAGCAGCGAAAGGGCTTGCTTTGTCTTGGAAAATAGTGCTCGATCTTTGGCATTCTCAGCCTCGATCATTGACACTGACTTGGGAGGAGGTGGCGCACTGGGCCTCGACTTTCTCCCTGGCCGTACCTCCAGTCGAGGCTCCTTCTCTTCGAGGTACGAAAACTTAGGGCATTCAGCGCCAAGTCCCAGTGCGTCGCGTTCCTCGTCAGTTGTGCCGTGCAGAAGCTGATAGAAAATGTGGTAGTTGCGCTCACCGCGTTCGTGGGAGATAACACGAGTCTTCTCGAGCAGATACGTCTCGCACTGGGCACCGCACAGGGCGTGGTTTTTGTCAAACTGAAGCTGAGTGAACTTGCCGAAGCGACTGGAATTATCGTTGCGAGTGGTCTTGGCATTACCGAAACTCTCGAGCAGCGGGTTCACTTCGATGATACGCGTGGTAATGCTGTGCTCCTGGTCACTGGCAGTCGCGGTCGGTGCCGGAGCAATGGTGGCCAGATTGTCCATCAGGATCTTGGTGGTCTCGGTCTTTCCAGCGCCGGACTCGCCGCTCACGAGAATACTCTGGTTGCTGCCATTATCGCACATATGCCTGAACGCAGCAACAGACACCGCATACACGTGCGGCGGAAGGTCTTGTCGCTTCCGAGCCTGCAGGTACTTCTTGTGGAGTCCTGGTGTGTACAGCTCGTCCAGCCACTGGTACGGGTTCACTGCCAGACAAATGTCGCCCGTGTACGTGTACGGCTTCCGTGCTCGGAAGCGCTTCTTGAGGTTACGCAGAATAGCAGCCTCGTGCAGGTGGTTGAGGTCGATCATGTTGTCCAGCCCCTCGTCGTAGCGCGAAAGCTGCGCGTTTTGCAGGGGGAAGCCGACGTCCATGGGCACGACGCGACTCTCTCCAGATCTGTCTGCATCGTCATGATCCACCGTGTCCTCGTCCTGCTGGTCCTTTCGTGGCCTCTGGATCCTCACGGTCACGAGCCCCTTTTGCTCGTTCACCTCCTCGACGTACACGGGCAGCCACGCAGAGTCGTCGTCCGGAATGTAGCACCGAGCCCCCACCGCGACACTCGGAGTCATGTCCTTGGACATGGTCGCCCTGCCGACGCTTTCGCTATTGGAAGGAGCCATCCCGCGGACTAGAACTGCCTGATGTCTCCGTTACTACGGCAAAGGCGAGGCGACGGCAGTCAATAGGCTAAGAGAGATCCCCACCCCACCCCAAATGCCTCGAGAGCAAGCGGTGGCAATTGCGCGCTGCAGAGGTATTCCTGAAAGTGCTGTGCACTGCCCTACTGGCCTTTCCTCACCTGCTGGTCAATGCCCAAGAGGGGGAATGCGCTGCAAACAGCTGAGCTCCATGTCGGCCGTGACATCGTCTCCGGCCGTTGAAAAACCAAAAAGTAGCCAGTCGGACATCCGTTGTTAGGCTCGATAAGGACGATGTCGCTCTTAATAAGGTGTCTATGACACATATATAAGGGTGATATGCCTCTTTTCCCCACCCCTAAAGTCAGATGAACGCTTACGGTACACCAAGCGGATTCTGTGCGGAGTTGTTGCTGTTGCCCTGTTGAGACTAACGCGAGCTTTATTCACGGTAAGGCGGCGCGAGGCCGTCTGGTGGGAGGGCGCGGAGCAGGCAGCGCTTTGCAGCTTTTGCGGTTTCGAGCTTCCTCGCGCATACCGGAAGTGAGATTAACTCACTGTCCGTCCAGGGTGGGTCCGAACACTTGAGCTCCGCGGAAGATGAGGCCCGGCTCGCATCACCGCCGAAGCTCTCTCGCCGGCCGTCTGTGCCGCAAGCATGTCGTTTCGTGGCAGTGCCTGCGTGCTTTGCTGGTCTCTCTCCATAGAGCTGCGGGCACCGTTCCCCTCGTGGCGTCGTGCCGCAGCTTGTGGACCATGTGCCCCCAGGCAACCTTGGATGCGAAAGATTTAGTCGACATGCTTGAAGGGCGGAAGTGCTCTGAGGACACGTCGGAGGGAGTGCACCGGGTGACCATCACACGGATGCAGCCCAGCATTTTCGTCTTCAACTGCTGTTGCCACTCTGCCAACTGTGCGGTCACCACCGTGAAGCGGTGGCGTAGCCATCTCGATCAATTGGCGCTTGACTCCAAGTGAGAGGGTGCATATCCGCTGCGGTGTGTGTAATATCTGCTGAAAGAGATAGCCCATGGCGCCACGCGCTCTGCCGATTCTTGTCCACCGCAAACGCCTTTAGGAGTCAGACGTTGGCTTGGACATCATGTGGACGGAGTTGCCGCTAGATCGCGGAGCTACGCGCTGATCGCAACATCGTCGCGGAAATCAGCCCCACCGAGTTTGGTAGGGGCATGAGCCCAAGTGGGCAGAAGGAGACAGCAGTGCAACGTGAAGTGTCGAGACCTCTCGTCGAGAAGCTGACAAATTGCAGCATGACTGACTCATTTTGGTAGCCGATGCCCCTGGGAGGGAAAGAGGAACTGGCCGAGATCGAGTTCCCGCTGGATCTCACTGCGCGTAAATCTCGCATTGCTCTTGACCCCCATCACGCCAGTGTTTGCTTTTTTGATGTCTCTGATTGCGTGTGTTGTGGAGTTGCTGCCAATGCTGGATGGCATCCATGACCTACAGAGCGTTCTTTCACTTCCATCGCCTCCTTTATCATTTAGATTAGAACAAATGATGCATCGTACCATGTAGTTCATTCGTAGTAACCTAGGTTACCTTGCTTACGGAGCAGCGATGAGTCAAACATACTAGTAGTCGAAGTCTTGCCGTTTTGTCGGTGTGGGCGTGTGGTTTGAGCCCTTCAACACTTCAACATGAGGTATGCGTGCCTTAGTAAAACTTAATCGGCAATATTTGTCGTGCCATGTTAATGGCTCGACGCCGTGCGGCCGCACTTGCGTGAAGGACGGAGATTCTGGACGTCAGTCGGCCCACCAGGAGCTGATCGAAGCAGCACAGAAAGCAAGCCTAGATCACACAGGTCTAGATATACCGATAACCAAGTTGGTTCTCGATATATCGTTTGTGCGGTGAAGCTGATGTAGAGTGATGACCTTGCGGTTGTACAGGCTACTTATCATTGAAAGTCTACCTTGGTACGGGGGCAATTGAAGAAGGGCAGAACCACTGAGCGAGAATTAGTGTTTTCAGCCAGATGCTACAAAAATGCAGCTTCAACGTCAACAGCCGACCCTAGACAAACGTTTTAAGCGCATGCATGCTTCGCGATGTGGCCGTTGTTAAAGTCATCGATGGGCCTACCCTCCGCTGGCCGAATGCAGGACACCAAATCCACGTTGATCCCGGATTGGGGTCCTCGTAAGCCGGGGTATTTCAACGAGCCACACCGTCGCTTCGGAGACAAATTTCCATCGTCAGCAAGGTGGCGAACATCTTGCGGACTCAGCACACCGCTCCAGAAGCGGAAATCGTCCAGCAGCCCGTGGAAACCATACCATCCGACGAAGTCCGAATGCGGGAGGTCATCTCCTCCTTCTGTAATGTACCCGTCCCGACCTGCTCGTGGAGGAGGTGGTGCCACTCGCGGTGGAGGGTTCCAGTTGTCGACCACGCCTTCTCGCCGTTGACGTACACATCCTGTTGTTGTCGGTCTCGATCGTAGGTGAGCGCGAGGTGATACCAGCGGTGATACTTCAGGTCTTTTGCTACAGGTTCTTTGGCATGCAGTACAGACTGCACTTGGAGTCCACGACCATGAACTGCTGGTGATACTTGGGCCTGTTGTAGTTATCTCGCTCCTCCGACTGCAGCCCGAAGATGACGCCACCCGGGTAGATTCGGCCTTTCTCGGAAGGCAGTAGGCAAAACCAGACCTCGGAAAATACAGTATAAGCTTAGTATTGAATTGCAAAGTTTCAAATTCCATAATAATCATTTCAATAAATTCATGATATGTAATACATATTTATTGCAATTGTTTTTCTATTGCAAAATGTATGATACTTACGTTTTGTTTGGAAATCCAATCTACTGCTTTTCCTGTCTCAGTAATAATTGTACTGGAGACCTTGGGGTCCAATAGTACATATTTCTGTACAAAAAATACAGTAATTGCAATTCAACAGTAATTTTTCCGAGGTCTGGGCAAAACCACAGGTCGAAGTTGAGGCTCTTGGCGTGGAGTTCTCGCAGCGCGAAGTGTCGCCACCGGAGACGCCCCACTCGGTTGGTGGCGGGTACTCCACACAGGTGTAAGAAGCCAGAGCGAGCTCGTCGTTGGGTCGGTGCCCAAGCCGTGGAAAAGCATTGACTTGACCAGCATGTAGCGGCGCTTCCACGAGTGGGCTGGCTGGCTGGCACTGAGCCGTGCACCAGCCGTTCGTGCCATAGCAACCCGTCCGACAGCGAGCGCATCCACCACGCGCTCGTGTGGGAGAGCTGGGAGACGTTGAAACCCGACAGGAATCCGCAAACAGCCTCCACAGTCTCCGGTGGCAGCAACTGCAATGCAACCGTATCGACCCAACTGTCTCGAAAGCAGTCATTTAAAGAATGAACTGGGGAGACTGTGCACGCAGTGCTAGTCTTAATCTGCCCGCCGCCCCACCGAGCGCGGAAGTCCGTGTCATCCTGCCTGCAAGCCGCAGCAACGAGGTAAGGCAATATGTCGCCTACCCCGAACGAATTTATGCAGGCACGTTGAAATTGCATCCCCAGATCCTTGCGCTGGTTGGCCGTGGCGGTAGGTCTACCGACAAAACCTGTAAGCCGCCGCATCAACAAGAAATAGAATCGCGCTCAAGTCGAAGCCAGCCGTTCTTCAGTCCCTAGGAAACAAGACTCCCCCTCTGCTGCCGATTTGGTGCCCCCGAATTCGGATGACTCACTGGTGGATTGTTGAAGCGCAAGTTGAGCTCAATTTCATTTTGGTCCAATCATAATCCGTCCGTTATTCCGCTGACCAATCAAACGCGCGTATCGATCAACTTCAACGTCCTGGTGCCTATCTTCTCGGCTTTTGCGGCCTTTTTCGCAGCCTGAGCTGGACTGAGCTTCTTCAAAAGATCCCCCAAAGAGAAGACCCTCTCTTCGTAGTTGTCCTTTTCGACACGACGAAGCAGCCGTCCGCCCTCCGCTTCGGGTAAACCAACGATAGCAGACAAGGCCTCCTTCTCGATCGCAGCCTTGGGAGTGGCGGGCGAAGGGAGCGCATTGGCACTGGTATGGGTTGTGGCCGCAATTACCACCGCGAAGATGAGAGCGAGACGCATGGGTTCTTGATACCGTCAGTTGAAGGGTTGATCACAGGAGTGCTAGTGGGCTGCAAAGCAAAATATGGAATGAGGTCATTTCGTTTTCAAGGTTTGACCTTCACAGAGTACGGCACGTACTGTACGTATTGGTCTGTTGCTATGGAAGATTCGCCCCTTTGTACACTAGCCGATGGCCGCCGCTTCGCGGCGGTGTGTGTGTGGTTAGTCATAGGCGGTTACGCTCGCTGTTCCAGCTCGCTTCACTATTTGTCATAGCCCCCTCCGCATCGTTCCAGCGGGTCTACAGTTCGGCGCAACCCGTTCCGCTACTTGGCATACCGTTCGTCTCAACCCGTTCCGCTCGCTGTTCCAGCTCTCGTCACTACTTGGCCTACAGTTCGCCCCAACCCGTTACGCTCGCTGTTCCAGCTCGCTTCACTACTGGATATACCGTTCCTTGCAACCCGTTACGCTCGCCGTTACAGATCGCTCCACAGCTTGGTCTACAGTTCGTCTCAACCCGTTACGCTACTGAACATACCGTTCGTCTCGACCCGTTACGTTTGCTGTGTCAGCTCGCTTCACGACTTGGGCTACAGTTCGTCTCAACCCGTTACGCTCGCTGTGCCAGCTCGCTCCACTACTGAAGATACCTTTCGTCCCAACCCGTTACGCTCGCTGTGCCAGCTCGCTCCACTACTGAACATACCGTTCGACCCAACCCGTTACGCTCGCTGTTCCAGCTCGCTCCACTACTACGCGATCGCGTTCGGTGCTTGAAGGTCCAGCGTGCTCGAAGGTCCTGCGGGCTTGAAGGTTCAACGTGCTGATAGGTCGAGCGTGCTTGGCGGTCCGGCAGGTCGCGCTTGAAGGACCATTCATCGTAATCCGTTACACTCGCTGTGCCAGCTCGCTCCACTACTTCACTTCCTGTTGGTCGCAACCCGTTACGCTCGCTGTGCCAGCTCGCTCCTCTACTTGCGATACCGTTCGTCGCAGCCCGTTACGCTCGCTGTTCCAGCTCGCTCCACTACTTGGCCTACTGTTGGTCGCAACCCGTTACGCTCGCTGTGCTAGCTCGCTTCACTACTGAACATACCGTTTGTCCCAGCTCGCTTCACTACTGAACATACCGTTTGTCCCAACCCGTTACGCTCGCTGTGCCAGCTCGCTTCACTACTCAACATACCGTTCGACCCAACCCGTTACGCTCGCTGTTCCAGCTCGCTCCACTACTGCGCGATCGCGCTAGGTGCTTGAAGGTCCGCTGCGCGTGAAGGTCCGCCGTGCATGAAGGTCCACCGTGGTTGAATGTCCTGTGGGAGGTGCTTGAAGGTCCGGGATCGCCCCTGTCCAGCGCACGTCTTGTATTTCGCGCGCTGAATCGCGAAATGTGTGTGGCACCCCGAATAACAATATATTCTAACAGAGAGGATTTCGGCCAATCACAATGAAGTAATAATATATTATGTATTTAGCTCACGCCCAGAAGGTCGTCCTCTATTTAGGTTAGGGCGCATGTACGGGTTGCTATACCTTGTACGCAGCGCACCGTCGTCGCTGTGCGGCGCTCGCGTCCTGTGGGGCTCGCAGCGGCGCCCGACGTCCGAGCGCTTCCTCGCTCCGCCGCGCGCGGGATTCAAAAAAGGAAATCTACTACAACTAACAGAGTCTCCGGTGTGTCTGTCTCCTGTTCGTTTGTCCCCGCCCTTGCGGCATCAGCCTGCCGTAGCGCATCGCCCTACCGCCCTGCATTAGCGCATTAGTAACCTGCCCTATGGCATCTCACCAACATCTCGACTGGATTATCTTTGCCCGATATTACAACGCATAGCCATGCGTTATTTTTATTCGTGATGTGATTGGCCGATTTTGCCTCTGCGCTCACATTTCCTTTTTTGAATTCCGCGCGCGGCGGAGCGAGGAAGCGCTCGGACGTCGGGCGCCGCTGCGAGCCCCACAGGACGCGAGCGCCGCACAGCGACGACGGTGCGCTGCGTACAAGGTATAGCAACCCGTACATGCGCCCTAACGTAAATAGACGACGACCTTCTGGGCGTGAGCTAAATACATAATATATTATTACTGCTCTGTGATTGGCCGAAACCCTCTCTGTTAGAATATATTGCTATTCGGGGTGCCACACACATTTCGCGATACAGCGCGCGAAATACAAGACGTGCGCTGGACAGGGGTGAACCCGGACCTTCAAACGCGACTTGCAGGAACTTTAAGCACGCAGGACCTTCAATCATGCTGGCGATTCGAGCACCGTGCGCGATCGCGTAGTAGTGGAGCGAGCTGGCACAGCGAGTGTAACGGGTTGCAACGAACGGTGTGTTCAGTAGTGAAGCGAGCTGGCACAGAGAGCGGAACGGGTTAGGTCGAAGGGTATATTCAGTAGTGGAGCGAGCTGGCACAGCGAGCGTAACGGGTTGCAACGAACGGTGTGTTCAGTAGTGGAGCGAGCTGGCACAGCGAGCGTAACGGGTTGCAACGAACGGTGTGCTCAGTAGTGGAGCGAGCTGGCACAGCGAGCGTAACGGGTTGTGACGAACAGTAGGCCAAGTAGTGGAGTGAGCTGGCACAGCGAGCGTAACGGGTTGCAACGAACGGTGTGCTCAGTAGTGGAGCGAGCTGGCACAGCGAGCGTAACGGGTTGTGACGAACAGTAGGCCAAGTAGTGGAGTGAGCTGGCACAGCGAGCGTAACGGGTTGCAACGAACGGTGTGCTCAGTGGTGGAGCGAGTTGGCACAGCGAGCGTAACGGGCTGCGACGAACAGGAAGTCAAGTAGTGACGAGAGCTGGAACAGCGAGCGGAACGGGTTGAGACGAACGGTATGTTCAGTAGTGGAGCGAGCTGGAACAGAGAGCGGAACGGGTTAGGACGACCAGTAGACCAAGTAGTGGAGCGAGCTGGAACAGCGAGAGTAACGGGTTAGGACGAAGGGTATATTCAGTAGTGGAGCGAGCTGGCACAGCGAGCGTAACGGGTTGGGACGAACAGGAAGTCAAGTAGTGAAGCGAGCTGGAACAGCGAGCGGAACGGGTTGAGACAAACGGTATGTTTAGTAGTGGAGCGAGCTGGCACAGCGAGCGTAACGGGTTGCGAGCAACGGTATGGCAAGTAGTGGAGCGAGCTGGCACAGCGAGCGTAACGGGTTAAGACGAACTGTACACCCGCCGGAGCGTAGCGGAGGGGGCTATGACAAATAGTGGAGCGTGCTGGAACAGCGCGCGTAACCGCCTATGACTAGCCACACACACACCGCCGCGAAGCGGCGGCGATCGGCTAGTCTACTACAACTAACCGAGTCTCCGGTGTGTTTGTCTGTGAGTCCGTCCGTTCTCTGTCTTCGGGCCTTAGCCTACCGTAGCGCATCGTCCTACCGCCCTGCATTAACGCATTAGTAACCTGCCCTATGGCATCCCACTATCTTCCGGACTGGCTTATTTTTGCGTGATATCTATTCGTCCTGTGATTGGCCGATTTGGGCTCTGCGCTAAAATTTCTGTTTTTGAATTCGAATTCAGGTGCGGCGAAGCGACGTAGCGTGCGGACGTCGGGCGCCGCTGCGAGCCCCACCGTCCGCGAGCGCCGCACAGCGACGACGGTGCGCTGCGTCCGCGACATAGCAACCTGTACATGTGCGCGATAGCGCTATAATAAATAGAGGACGATCTTCTGGGCGTGAGCTAAATACATAATATATTATTAGTGCTCTGTGATTGGCCGAAACCCTCTTTGTTAGAATATATTGTTATTCGGAGTGCCACACAAATTTCGCGATACAGCGCGCGAAATACAAGACGTGCGCTGGACAGGGGTGAGTCAGGACCTTCAAACGCGACTTGCAGGACCTTCAAGCACGCAGGACCTTCAAGCCCGCAGGACCTTCAAGCACCTCGCGCGATCGCATAGTAGTGGAGCGAGCTGGAACAGCGAGCGGAACGGGTTGCAACGAACGGTATGGTCAGTGGTGGAGCGAGCTGGCACAGCGAGCGTAACGGGTTACGATGAATGGTCCTTCAAGCGCGACCTGCCGGACCTCCAAGCACGCCGCAACTTCAAGAACGATGGACCTTCAAGCCCACGGGATCTTCGAGCACGCTGGACCTTCAAGCACCGTGCGCGATCGCGTAGTAGTGGAGCGAGCTGGCACAGCGAGCGTAACGGGTTGCAACGAACGATGTGCTCAGTAGTGAAGCGAGCTGGCACAGCGAGCGGAACGGGTTAGGTCGAAGGGTATATTCAATAATGGAGCGAGCTGGCACAGCGAGCGTAACGGGTTGGGGTCAAATAGTGGAGCGAGCTGGAACAGCGAGCGTCACGGGTTGCAACGAACGGTATGACGAGTAGTGGAGCGAGCTGGCACAGCGAGCGTAACGGGTTAAGCCGAACTGTACACCCGCTGGAGCGAAGCGGAGGGGGCTATGACAAATTGTGGAGCGAGCTGGAACAGCGAGCGTAACCGCCTATGACTAACCACACACACACCGCCGCGAAGCGGCGGCGATCGGCTAGTGTGAAAGTTGAGGCAAATCAACCGGCCAATCACAGCACGAATAGAAATCACGCAAAAATAAGCCAGTCCGGAAGATGGTGAGATGCCATAGGGCAGGTTACTAATGCGTTAATGCAGGGCGGTAGGACGATGCTCTACGGTAGGCTAAGGCCCGAAGACAGAGAACGGACGGATTTACAGACAAACACACAGGATACTCTGTTAGTTGTAGGGGACTAGCCGATCGCCGCCGCTTCGCGGCGGTGGGTGTGTGGTTAGTCATAGGCGGTTACGCTCGCTGTTCCAGCTCGCTCCACTATTTGCCATAGCCCCCTCTGCTTCGCTCCGGTGGGTGTACTGCTTGTCCCAACCCGTTACACTACTGAACACACCGTTCGTCCCAACCCGTTACATTGTCTGTGTCAGCTCGCTCCACTACTGAACATACCGTTCGTTGCAATCCGTTCCGCTCGCTGTTCCAGCTCTCGTCACTACTACGCGATCGCGGTCGGTGGTTGAACGTCCGCCGTGCTTCAAAGTCCGGCAGGTCGCGCTTGAACGTCCGAGGTGCTTGAAAGTCCGGCGTACTTGAAGGATCATTCATCACAACCCGTTACGCTCGCTGTTCCAGCTCGCTCCACTACTTGGCGTACCGCTCGCCAGAGCCCATTCCGCTCGCTGTTCCAGCTCGCTCCACTACTTGGCCTAACGTTCGTCGCAACACGTTCCGCTCACTGTGCCAGCTCACTCTTCTACTTGGCTTCCTGTTGGTCACAACCCGTTACGCTCGCTGTTCCCGCTCGCTTCCCTATTTGTCATAACCCCCTCCGCATCGTTCCAGCGGGTCTACAGTCGGCGCAATCCGTTCCGCTACTTGGCATACCGTTCGTCTCAACCCATTCCGCTCGCTGTTCCAGCTCTCGTCACTACTTGACTTCCTGTTCGTCGCAGCCCGTTACGCTCGCTGTGCCAGCTCGCTCCACTACTTGGTCTACTGGTCGTCTCAACCCGTTCAGCTCGCTGTTCCAGCTCGATTCACTACTTGCCATACCGTTTGTCACAGCCCGTTACGCTCGCTGTGCCACCTCGCTCCACTACTGGACTTCCTGTTGGTCGCAACCCGTTACGCTCGCTGTTCCAGCTCGCTTCACTACTGGATATACCGTTCGTCCCAACCCGTTACGCTCGCTGTGCCAGCTCGCTCCTCTACTTGCGATACCGTTCGTCGCAGCCCGTTACGCTCGCTGTTCTAGCTCGCTCCACTACTTGACCTACTGTTGGTCTCAACCCGTTACGCTCGCTGTACCAGCTCGCTCCACTACTTGACCAACTGTTTGTCTCAACCCGTTACGCTCGCTGTGCCAGCTCGCTCCACTACTACGCGATCGCGTTCGGTGCTCGAATGTCCAGCATGCTTGAGGGTTCGGCGTGCTTGAAGGTCCGAGGTGCTTGAAGGTCCTGCAGGTCACGCTTGAAGGACCATTCATCGTGACCCGTTACGCTCGCTGTGCCAGCTCGCTCCACTTCTTGACCTACAGTTCGTCCTACCCCGTTACGCTCGCTGTGCCAGCTCGCTCCACTACTGAATATACCGTTCGTTGCAATCCGTTACGCTCGCTGTTCCAGCTCGCTCCCCTATTTGGCCTACAGTGCATCGCAACCCGTTCCGCTCGCTGTGCCAGCTCGCTTCACTACTGAACATACCGTTTGTCACAACCCGTTACGCTCGCTGTGCCAGCTCGCTCCACTACTTGACTTCCTGTTGGTCGCAACCCGTTACGCTCGCTGTGCCAGCTCGCTTCACTACTGAACATACCGTTTGTCCCAACCCGTTACGCTCGCTGTTCCAGCTCGCTCCACTACTACGCGATCGCGTCGGTGCTCGAATGTCCAGCATGATTGAAAGTCCAACGTGCTTGACGGTCGTGTGGGAGGTGCTTGAAGGTCCTGACTCACCCCTGTCCAGCGCACGTCTTGAATTTCGCGCGCTGTGTCGTGAAATGTGTGTGGCACCCCGAATAGCAATATATTCTAACAGAGAGGGTTTCGGCCAATCACAGAGCAGTAATAATATATTATGTATTTATCTCAGGCCCAGAAGGTCGTCCTCTATTCACTTTAGGGCGCATGAACAGGTTGCTATGTCGCACACGCAGCGCACCGTCGTCGCTGTGCGGCGCTCGCGGACGGTGGGGCTCGCTGCAGCGCCCGACGTCCGAGCGCTTCCTCGCTCCGCCGCGCCCAAATTCGAATTCGAAAACGGAAATTTTAGCGCGGAGGCAATTTCAGCCAATCACAGGGCGTTATAAATATAACGCAAAAAAATAAGCCAGTCCGGAAGATGGTGGGATGCCATAGGGCAGGTTACTAATGCGTTAATGCAGGGCGGTAGGACGATGCTCTACGGTAGGCTAAGGCCCGAAGACAGAGAACGGACGGACTGACGGACAAACACACCGAAGACTCTGTTAGCTGTAGGGGACTAGCCGATCGCCGCCGCTTCGCGGCGGTGTGTGTGTGGTTAGTCATAGGAGGTTACGCTCGCTGTTCCAGCTCGCTCCACTATTTGTCATAGCCCCCTGCGCTACGCTCCGGCGGGTGTACAGTTCGTCTTAACCCGTTACGCTCGCTGTTCCAGCTCGCTCCACTACTGAACATACCATTCATCCCAACCCGTTACGCTCGCTGTTCCAGCTCGCTCCGCTAATTGTCATAGCCCCCCTCCGCTTCGCTCCGGCGGGTGTACAGTTCGGCGCAACCCGTTACGCTACTTGACAAACCTTTCGTCTCAACCCGTTACGCTCGCTGTGCCAGCTTGCTCCACTACTGAATATACCGTTCGTCCAAATCTGTTACGCTCGCTGTGCCAGCTCGCTCCACTACTTGACTTCCTGTTGGTCGCAACCCGTTACGCTCGCTGTTCCAGCTCGCTCCACTACTACGCGCTCGCGCTCGGTACTTGTAGGTCCTTGAAGGTCCTGCGGCCTTGCAGGTCCGACGTGCATGAAGGTCCGGCGTAGTTGAACGATCGCAACCCGTTCCGCTCGCTGTTCCAGCTCTCGTCACTACTTGACTTCCTGTTCGTCGCAGCCCGTTACGCTCGCTGTTCCAGCTCGCTCCACTACTTGGCCTACTGTTTGTCTCAACCCGTTACGCTCGCTGTGCCAGCTCGCTCCACTACTTGCCATACCGTTCATCCCAACCCGTTACGCTCGCTGTTCCAGCTCGCTCCACTACTATGCGATCGCGCTCGGTGCTTGAAAGTCCAGCGGGCTTGGTCCAGCGTTCTCGAATCTCCGGCGTGCTTGAAGGTCCGGCAGGTCGCACTTGAAGGACCATTCATCGTAACCCGTTACGCTCGTTGTGCCAGCTCGCTCCACTTCTTGACCTACCGTTCGTCCTACCCCGTTACGCTCGCTGTGCCAGCTCGCTCCACCACTGACCATACCGTTCGTTGCAACCCGTTACGCTCGCTGTTCCAGCTCGCTTCACTACTGGATATACCGTTCGTCCCAACCCGTTACGCTCGCTGTGCCAGCTCGCTCCACTACTTGACTTCCTGTTGGTCGCAACCCGTTACGCTCGCTGTGCCAGCTCGCTTCACTACTTGACTTCCTGTTCGTCCCAACCCGTTACGCTCGCTGTGCCAGCTCGCTCCACTACTACGCGATCGCGTTCGGTGCCTGAATGTCCAGCATGCTTGAACGTCGGGCGGGATGTGCTTGAAGGTCCTGCAAGTCGCGTTTGAAGGTCCGGACACCCCCCTGTCCATCGCACGTCTTGTATTTCGCGCTCTGTATCGCGAAATGTGTGTGACACCCCGAATAGCAATATATTCTAACGTAGAGGATTTTGGCCAATCACAGTGCAGTAATAATATATTACGTATTTATCCAGTCAACGCTCAGGCTCAGAAGGTCGTCCTCTATTCACTTTAGGGCGCATGAACAGGTTGCTATGTCGCACACGCAGCGCACCGTCGTCGCTGTGCGGCGCTCGCGTCCTGTGGGGCTTGCTGTAGCGCCCGACGTCCGCGCGCTGCGTCGCTCCGCCGCGCCCGAATTCGAATTCAAAAACGGAAATTTTACCGGGGAGGCAATTTCAGCCTATCACAGCACGAATAAATATAACGCAAGGCTAGTTTTGTAATATCGGGCATAGATTAGCCAGTCAAAAGGATGGTGGGATGCCATAGGGTAGGCTACTAATACACTGTCGCCAGGCGGGAAGGGCGCTCCCCCGACGATGCTCTACGGCAGGCTAAGGCCCCAAGATAGAGAACGGACGGACTTACAGACAAACATACAGGATACTCTGTTAGTTGTAGTAGACTAGCCGATGGCCGCCGCTTCGCGGCGGTGTGTGTGTGGTTAGTCATAGGCGGTTACGCTCGCTGTTCCAGCTCGCTCCACTATTTATCATAGCCCCCCTCCGCTTCGCTCCGGAGGGTGTACAGTTCGTTGCAACCCGTGACGCTACTTGGCAAACCTTTCGTCTCAACCCGTTACGCTCGCTGTGCCAGCTCGCTCCACTACGTTGCCTATTGTTCGTCCCAACCCGTTCCGCTCGCTGTTCCAGCTCGCTACACTACTTGCCATACCGTTCGTTGCAACCCGTTCCGCTCGCTGTTCCAGCTCGCTAAACTACTCGGCCTACTGTTCGTTGCAACCCGTTCCACTCGCTGTTCCAGCTCGCTCCACTATTTGTCATAGCCCCCTCCGCATCGTTCCGGCGGGTCTACAGTTCGGCGCAACCCGTTACGCTACTTGGCATACCGTTCGTTGTAACCCGTTCCACTCGCTGTGCCAGCTCGCTCCACTACTGAATATACCGTTCGTCCCAACCCGTTACGCTCGCTGTGCCAGCTCGCTTCACTACTGAGCACATCGTTCGTTGCAACCCGTTACGCTCGCTGTGCCAGCTCGCTCCACTACTACGCGATCGCGCACGGTGCTTGAAGGTCCAGCATGCTCGAAGATCCCGTGGGCTTGAAGGTCCATCGTTCTTGAAGTTGCGGCGTGCTTGGAGGTCCGGCAGGTCGCGCTTGAAGGACCATTCATCGTAACCCGTTACGCTCGCTGTGCCAGCTCGCTCCACTACTTGACTTCCTGTTGGTCGCAACCCGTTACGCTCGCTGTGCCAGCTCGCTCCACTACTCGACATACCGTTCGTCACAACCCGTTACGCTCGCCGTTACAGATCGCTCCACAACTTGGTCTACAGTTCGTCTCAAACCGTTACGCTACTGAACATACCGTTCGTCTCGACCCGTTACGTTTGCTGTGTCAGCTCGCTTCACGACTTGGGCTACAGTTCGTCTCAACCCGTTACGCTCGCTGTGCCAGCTCGCTCCACTACTGAGCACACCGTTCGTTGCAACCCGTGCCGCTCGCTGTGCCAGCTCGCTCCACTACTGAGCACACCGTTCGTTGCAACCCGTGCCGCTCGCTGTGCCAGCTCGCTTCACTACTTGACTTCCTGTTGGTCGCAACCCGTTACGCTCGCTGTTCCAGCTCGCTTCACTACTGGATATACCGTTTGTCCCCACCCGTTACGCTCGCTGTGCCAGCTCGCTCCACTACTACGCGATCGCGTTCGGTGCTTGAATGTCCAGCATGCTTGAACGTCGGGCGGGATGTGCTTGAAGGTCCTGCAAGTCGCGTTTGAAGGTCCGGACACCCCCCTGTCCATCGCACGTCTTGTATTTCGCACGCTGTATCGCGAAATGTGTGTGACACCCCGAATAGCAATATATTCTAACGGAGAGGATTTCGGCCAATCACAATGAAGTAATAATATATTATGTATTTAGCTCACGCCCAGAAGGTCGTCCTCTATTTAGGTTAGGGCGCATGTACGGGTTGCTATACCTTGTACGCAGCGCACCGTCGTCGCTGTGCGGCGCTCGCGTCCTGTGGGGCTCGCAGCGGCGCCCGACGTCCGAGCGCTTCCTCGCTCCGCGGCCCGCGAAATTCAAAAAAGGAAATGTGAGCGCAGAGGCAAAATCGGCCAATCACAGGACGAATAGAAATCACGCAGAAAATAAGCCAGTCCGGAAGATGGTGAAATGCCATAGGGCAGGTTACTAAAGCGTTAATGCAGGGCGGTAGGACGATGCTCTACGGTAGGCTAAGGCCCGAAGACAGAGAACGGACGGATTTACAGACAAACACACCGGAGACTCGGTTAGTTGTAGTAGATTTCCTTTTTTGAATTCCGCGCGCGGCGGAGCGAGGAAGTGTGCGGACGTCGGGCGCCGCTGCGAGCCCCACCGGACGCGAGCGCCGCACAGCGACGACGGTGCGCTGCGTGTGCGACACAGCAACCTGTATATGTGCTCTAAAGTTAATAGACGACGACCTTCTGAGCCTGAGCGTTGACTGGATAAATACGTAATATATTATTACTTCATTGTGATTGGCCGAAATCCTCTCCGTTAGAATATATTGCTATTCGGGGTGTCACACACATTTCGCGATACAGCGTGCAAAATACAAGACGTGCGCTGGACAGGGGTGAACTCGGACCTTCAAGCACCTCCCACACGACCTTCCAGCACGGCGGACCTTCAAGCATGCTGGACCTTCAAGCACCGAGCGCGATCGCGTAGTAGTGGAGCGAGCTGGAACAGCAAGCGTATCGGGTTGGGACGAACGGTATATTCAGTAGTGGAGCAAGCTGGCACAGCGAGCGGAACGGGTTGGGACGAATAGTAGGCAAAGTAGAGGAGCGAGCTGGCACAGCGAGCGTAACGGGTTGCGACCAACTGGAAGTCCATTAGTGGAGCGAGGTGGCACAGCGAGCGTAACGGGTTGGGACGAACGGTATATTCAGTAGTGGAGCGAGCTGGCACAGCGAGCGTAACGGGTTGCGACGAACGGTATGTTCAGTAGTGGAGCGAGCTGGAACAGCGAGCGTAACGGGTTGCAACGAACGGTATGTCAAGTAGTGGAGCGAGCTGGAACAGCGAGGGTAACGGGTTGCGACCAACTGGAAGTCCAGTAGTGGAGCGAGGTGGCACAGCGAGCGGAACGGGTTGCGACCAACTGGAAGTCCAGTAGTGGAGCGAGGTGGCACAGCGAGCGTAACGGGTTGCGACGAACGGTATATACAGTAGTGGAGCGAGCTGGCACAGCGAGCGGAACGGGTTACAACGAACGGTATGCCAAGTAGCGTAACGGGTTGCGCCGAACGGTAGACCCGCCGGAACGATGCGGAGGGGGCTATGACAAATAGTGGAGCGAGCTGGAACAGCGAGCGTAACCCCCTGCGACTAACCACACACACACCGCCGCGAAGCGGCGGCGCTCGGCTAGTCCCCTACAACTAACAGAGTATCCTGTCAGTCTGTCTGCTGTGTGTCGGTTCTCTGTCTTGGGGCCTTAGCCTGCCGTAGAGCATCGTCGGGGGAGCGCCCTTCCCGCCTGGCGACAGTGTATTAGTAGCCTACCCTATGGCATCCCACCATCTTCCGGACTGCCTTATCTTTGCTCGAAATTACAACGCATAGCCATGCGTTATTTTTATTCGTCCTGTGATTGGCCGGTTGATTTGCCTCAGCTTTCACACTAGCCGATCGCCGCCGCTTCGCGGCGGTGGGTGTGTGGTTAGTCGGAGCCGGTTACGCTCGCTGTTCCAGCTCGCTCCACTATTTGTCATAGCCCCCTCCGCTTCGCTCCAGCGGGTGTACAGTTCGGCTTAACCCGTTACGATCGCTGTGCCAGCTCGCTCCACTACTGAACATACCGTTCGTTGCAACCCGTTCCGCTCGCTGTTCCAGCTCGCTCCACTACTTGGCCTACTGATCGTCCCAACTCGTTACGCTCGCTGTGCCAGCTCGCTCCTCTAGTTTGCCTACTATTCGTCCCAACCCGTTACGGTCGCTGTACCAGCTCGCTCCACTACTTGATATACCGTTCGTCCCAACCCGTTACGCTCGCTATGCCAGCTCGCTCCTCTACTTGCGATACCGTTCGTCGCAGCCCGTTACGCTCGCTGTGCCAGCTCGCTCCACTACTTGCGATACCGTTCGTCGCAGCCCGTTACGCTCGCTGTGCCAGCTCGCTCCACAACTTGGTCTACTGATCGTCCCAACTCGTTACGCTCGCTGTGCCAGCTCGCTCCTCTAGTTTGCCTACTATTCGTCCCAACCCGTTACGCTCGCTGTACCAGCTCGCTCCACTACTTGATATACCGTTCGTCCCAACCCGTTACGCTCGCTGTGCCAGCTCGCTCCTCTATTTGCGATACCGTTCGTCGCAGCCCGTTACGCTCGCTGTGCCAGCTCGCTCCACTACTGAACATACCGTTCGTCCCAACCCGTTACGCTCGCTGTTCCAGCTCGCTCCACTACTGCGCGATCGCGCACGGTGCTTGAAGGTCCGCCCTGCGTGAGGGTCCGCTGTGTATGAAGGTCCACCGTGCTTGAATGTCCTGTGGGAGGTGCTTAAAGGTCCGGGTTCACCCCTGTCCAGCGCACGTCTTGTATTTCGCGTGCTGTATCGCGAAATGTGTGTGGCACCCCGAATAGCAATATATTCTAACAGGGAGGGTTTCGGCCAATCAGAGAGCAGTAATAATATATTATGCATTTATCCAGTCAACGCTCAGGCCCAGAAGGTCGTCGTCTATTAACTTTAGAGCACATATACAGGTTGCTATGTTGGACACGCAGCGCACCGTCGTCGCTGTGCGGCGCTCGCGTCCTGTGGGGCTCGCAGCGGCGCCTGACGTCCGAGCGCTTCCTTGCTCCGCCGCGCCCGAATTCGAATTCAAAAACGGACATTTAGCGGGGAGGCAATTTCTGCCTATCACAGCACGAATAGATATAACGCAAGGCTATTTTTGTAATATCGGGCATAGATTTGCCAGTCAAAAGGATGGTGGGATGCCATAGGGTAGGCTACTAATACACTGTCGCCAGGCGGGAAGGGCGCTCCCCCGACGATGCTCTACGGCAGGCTAAGGCCCCAAGACAGAGAACCGACACACAGCAGACAGACTGACAGGATACTCTGTTAGTTGTAGGGGACTAGCCGAGCGCCGCCGCTTCGCGGCGGTGTGTGTGTGGTTAGTCGCAGGGGGTTACGCTCGCTGTTCCAGCTCGCTCCACTATTTGTCATAGCCCCCTCCGCTTCGCTCCAGCGGGTGTACAGTTCGTCCTACCCCGTTACGCTCGCTGTGCCAGCTCGCTCCACCACTGACCATACCGTTCGTTGCAACCCGTTCCGCTCGCTGTTCCAGCTCGCTCCACTACTTGGCCTACTGATCGTCCCAACTCGTTACGCTCGCTGTGCCAGCTCGCTCCTCTAGTTTGCCTACTATTCGTCCCAACCCGTTACGCTCGCTGTACCAGCTCTCGTCACTACTTGGCCTACTTTTCGTCTCAACCCATTACGCTCGCTGTGTCAGCTCGCTCCACAACTTGGTCTACCATTCGTCTCAACCCGTTACGCTCGCTGTGACAGCTCGCTCCACTACTTGGCCTACTGATCATCCCAACTCGTTACGCTCGCTGTGCCAGCTCGCTCCTCTAGTTTGCCTACTGATCGTCCCAACCCGTTACGCTCGCTGTACCAGCTCGCTCCACTACTTGATATACCGTTCGTCCCAACCCGTTACGCTCGCTGTGCCAGCTCGCTCCTCTATTTGCGATACCGTTCGTCGCAGCCCGTTACGCTCGCTGTGCCAGCTCGCTCCACTACTGAACATACCGTTCGTCCCAACCCGTTACGCTCGCTGTGTCAGCTCGCTCCACAACTTGGTCTACTGATCGTCCCAACTCGTTACGCTCGCTGTGCCAGCTCGCTCCTCTAGTTTGCCTACTATTCGTCCCAACCCGTTACGCTCGCTGTACCAGCTCGCTCCACTACTTGATATACCGTTCGTCCCAACCCGTTACGCTCGCTGTGCCAGCTCGCTCCTCTATTTGCGATACCGTTCGTCGCAGCCCGTTACGCTCGCTGTGCCAGCTCGCTCCACTACTGAACATACCGTTCGTCCCAACCCGTTACGCTCGCTGTTCCAGCTCGCTCCACTACTGCGCGATCGCGCACGGTGCTTGAAGGTCCGCCCTGCGTGAGGGTCCGCCGTGTATGTAGGTCCACCGTGCTTGAATGTCCTGTGGGAGGTGCTTAAAGGTCCGGACACACCCCTGTCCAGCGCACGTCTTGTATTTCGCGCGCTGTATCGCGAAATGTGTGTGGCACCCCGAATAGCAATATATTCTAACAGAGAGGGTTTCGGTCAGTCACAGAGCAGTAATAATATATTATGTATTTAGCTCACGCCCAGAAGGTCGTCCTCTATTTACTTTATAGCGCTATCGCGCACATGTACATGTTGCTATGTCGCGGACGCAGCGCACCGTTGTCGCTGTGCGGCGCTCGCGTCCTGTGGGGCTCGCAGCGGCGCCTGACGTCCGAGCGCTTCCTTGCTCCGCCGCGCCCGAATTCGAATTCAAAAACGGACATTTAGCGGGGAGGCAATTTCTGCCTATCACAGCACGAATAGATATAACGCAAGGCTATTTTTGTAATATCGGGCATAGATTTGCCAGTCAAAAGGATGGTGGGATGCCATAGGGTAGGCTACTAATACACTGTCGCCAGGCGGGAAGGGCGCTCCCCCGACGATGCTCTACGGCAGGCTAAGGCCCCAAGACAGAGAACCGACACACAGCAGACAGACTGACAGGATACTCTGTTAGTTGTAGGGGAGGCAATTTCTGCCTATCACAGCACGAATAGATATAACGCAAGGCTATTTTTGTAATATCGGGCATAGATTTGCCAGTCAAAAGGATGGTGGGATGCCATAGGGTAGGCTACTAATACACTGTCGCCAGGCGGGAAGGGCGCTCCCCCGACGATGCTCTACGGCAGGCTAAGGCCCCAAGACAGAGAACCGACACACAGCAGACAGACTGACAGGATACTCTGTTAGTTGTAGGGGATGCATAGCCGGCATAACAAGAAACTGAATAATACTTGCGCATCACTTACGTACACTCTGTCACGCTTGAAGACCAATTACATTTACATGAGTTTGTCTGTTTAGCACGGGTTTCGCCATCAATGATGATGATTGCCCGTGTTGACGATAATTAATTAATATTTATCACCAAAACAATTTTAATTGTCTAAAATTATTTTCATGAGGAAATGACAGATTCGGCCACTATTCCGGAAAATTTTCCAAATTGCGCCCAAATGATAGAATCGGACTCGTGAAGTAACAGCTCAGCCACGCCAGGCAGCAACAAATGCAACAAAAGCACATCCGACAAGAGTCTGCAAGAGAAGCATTAGGCCCCCACAGCACAAGAGGATCACGCGTCTGCTTCACAACAAGCACCAAGGGATCGCGGGAGCAGTGGTGAAGAATGTGCCTGCCGCGAATCCACGGGCGCCGAGAAGACTGCTGTGGAGGAGATCGGCGTTGTGGCAACCGCTGTGTAAAGGTGACCGCCGTCTAGGAGGACACCGAGTGCACGTGCCTGCGCCCGCTCTTTGCCGAAGCCTTGTACTTCTCTGAGTCCGATTCTATCATTTAGGCGCAATTTGGAAAATTTTCCGGAATAGTGGCCGAATCTGTCATTTCCTCATGAAAATAATTTTAGACAATTAAAATTGTTTTGGTGATAAATATTAATTAATTATCGTCAACACGGGCAATCATCATCATTGATGGCGAAACCCGTGCTAAACAGACAAACTCATGTAAATGTAATTGGTCTTCAAGTGTGACAGAGTGTACGTAAGTGATGCGCAAGTATTATTCAGTTTCTTGTTATGCCGGCTATGCATGTACAAAGGGGCGAATCTTCCATAGCAACAGACCAATACGTACAGTACGTGCCGTACTCTGTGAAGGTCAAACCTTGAAAACGAAATGACCTCATTCCATATTTTGCTTTGCAGCCCACTAGCACACCTGTGATCAACCCTTCAACTGACGGTATCAAGAACCCATGCGTCTCGCTCTCATCTTCGCGGTGGTAATTGCGGCCACAACCCATACCAGTGCCAATGCGCTCCCTTCGCCCGCCACTCCCAATGCTGCGATCGAGAAGGAGGCCTTGTCTGCTATCGTTGGTTTACCCGAAGCGGAGGGCGGACGGCTGCTTCGTCGTGTCGAGAAGGATCAAGACGACAGCGACGAAGAGAGGGGCTTCTCTTTGGGGGATCTTTTGAAGAAGCTCAGTCGAGTTCCGTCTGCGAAAAAAGCCGCAAAAGCCGCAAAAATAAGGGAAATGCTGAAGAACGAAGGCAACCACCAGAAGTGGCTTCAATATGAGGGATTGAAGGCTAAACACGGTATCAAGTAGTAGTCGATTGGCACTGGCACATGCCAATGGTACGTGCAACGGTGACCTGCACGAATCGGCGATTTCTTCTACTAGTGTAAATGACAAGTTCACGCTACGTGAAACAATACACACCCCTCGTTTGAATTCGGTGCGGATTAAAAATAAGTGGAGCGTGAAAAGAAAACAATATTTTTCTTTCTCTCCCGCATTTTGTTGTGGTGCTTGGCGCAGTACCATGGACCAGTTCTATGAAATCTACTAACGTTATATGAATTCGAAGAGGAGAGAGGGGGGGGGGGTCTCGTGTTGTCGAAAAGAAATCGGCACCGCGCATCGTCGGATCCGCCGACCAGCATCTAGTCGTGTGCTGCCGTGCTCGTGCGAAGTAGTAGAACTAAGTAAGAGACGTGAAATCGAATTCGCAGTGTGCATTCACACCCGGAGAATATTGAGAGGCAAAAACCTCCATGATTGATAATCTTGGCATGAAACGCGAGTAGTGCGCGCTGAGCACCATCGATCGCAATAAGACCGAGCGTCGTCCATACGTATCGTTTCGAATTTAGGGATATTGTTCTTAAAACTTATTTGGCTAACGACTACGAAACCTCCACATCTACTGGACGCCTACCAAAAATGAAGAGATCACCTCACATAACTGCAGCAGATATGTTGAGACATACCGTCGAGTATGCTCACTTCTTCCAAATTTCTTCCACCACAAATTGCATTCAGGCAATTGGTGTGTCCGATCCATGATTGACTGCTAAGATACATTTGCCAGTGTACCCGGGCGATATTGGACACTAATCTTTCCAGGTTTCCAGACCCCGCTCCCCCCCCCCCCCCCCCGCGCTTGAAGTTCGCCATTTGGCCCTTATCTGCAGTTGTTATGACGGGTTTACAAATGTATATATGTCGTTGTATCACAAAAAGTCTTCACCACAAATGGCTTACAGTCTACGTCTGTGTCCAATTGATACTGCCCTGTATCAGGCAGTCGCAATCATTTTTTTCCACCTTGAAGATTGTACCCGCCACTTCGTCCCGGACACACCCGGTGGTTCTGGATTTTGCCATTGCTCAATTTCCTCTCGTCGTGCACAAGCCATCCGTCAAGATGGCCGACGAGTACTCGGACGTGCTGCTGCTCGCGACGCCTCCGTGAAGCTAGGTGATGCGCTGAAGGAGGTCCGCCGGGAGGTGTTCGGCCTTCTAGTCGACGAGGCGTGGAAGGTGGCGATGCGCAGCCTCCATTACTTGACGGCGCAGTGCTTGGACGTGCCCAGCGAGTCCGCATGGATGGACCTGTACAAGTACGGGAGAGACATCAACTTCCTAAATGCCACCAGTCTCACAGGGTACGCTACAGTGCTGTAATGTTCCTCAAACGAATGTATTAACAGTACATGATGATGCATGTAACGGGGTTACACGTACAAGTGACTACAAGCCATTTGTGAATTTAACAGATAGGATATCTGTTAAACGTTTTAGATACTTCCTCACCTTGGTGTAAGTCACACCAATGAATACATTGAAGTGGTCCACCACAATGAGTGGTCCACACCTACCCACAGATCCTATTGGTAGAAAGCAGCATCTTTCTACCAATCAGAGTCATGCATATTAGCGGGGCTCTGACAGCCAGCCGCTGTCAACCCTTTCATAGATGATAAACAGTTTTTAGCAGATTTTAGAGGAAGATCAATATACAAACAATACAGTTCTCATTTTACCTATTCTAAGGCACTTGGAGTCTTATCGGAACTAAACTATATTTGTGTATTCAAATATAATTAACCTAAGTAATTACTAAGTACTTACGCTTCCTCATACACGTTGCGCAACGTGTAAGCTAAAGTAGTGAGTCAAGTTAGACCCACTACACCTGGTAGCACTTTGTAGTCCGTCCAACGACCGACTGCTTGACGTTCGTACGTGGTGTACGAACGCGGAGCCGAGAACCACATGAGCACGGAGGTGCCATGGAGAGCTCCAATACGCCTGCAACGCATGTTGCACGCGCTGACTGCCCCCACCTGTCTGACCCAGAGTGGGAAGCCCTCCAACGACTGTCAACAGTCATTGGAGAAGCGGCGATAGCTACGATGCTGCGTACGCTATCGCCGACGGAGCAACATGGTGTTGCTCTGGGGTTCATCATGAAGGAGCAGCGTGATGCTGCTTCCTCAGTGACGGCGTCGTCAGGAACGACACCGCGTGCTCAACCATTAAAGTTGAGCGTAAGCAACTAAGTGGGAAGAGAGGGCGAGCCTCTCCTCCGGTGGCTTGTCGAGCTCGACACAGCCATAGCGGCTCGACGCATCGTCGATCCGCTGTCGAAGGTCGCGTTCGCCATGTCCTGCCTTGGCAGACGCGCAAGGAGTTGGGCGTATGGACGCCGACTCTCCGATCCTACGTGCTTCAGCACGTACGAAATATTCAAAGAGGAGCTCAAACAAGCGTTTGAGCCCCCGCAAAACGAGTTCCGGTCGAGGGCGGAGTTCCTCGACCTTCATCAGGGTAAGCATGACGTTCATGCTTACGCGCAGCGCGCACGATACTTGGTCTCAAATATCGTGACTAACCCGATTGACGAGGCGACTAAAGTCGTCACGTTCATGAAGGGACTTAGAGATGGGTCCGTGAAGACCTATCTCTTCCGAGAGTACCCGAGTACTCTCGAAGCTTTAATCGCCCTTGCCATGCAAGAAGAGTTTAGCCTGCGGCAGGCTAAACTCCATGCAAATGTACCGAGGCCGCAACCGCGCCCGGTAGCGAGGACGGGAGGTCCGGAACCAATGGACCTCTCGAACGCAACAACTGCTGGTTACCTGCAGCAGGGATGTAACGTGCGATGCTTCCGTTGCGGAAGGATCGGTCACTTTGCACAGGAGTGCACAGCTCCCATGCCCCCTGGAGGAGGCCGTCGAGGCGATGTTAGGCATCGCCGCGGACCAACAAAAACGCGAACATCCAGTAGGCGCGGGGCGCCCTACTGGTAATGCAGTTACGCGTGCCGACATTGGGCACGCGACACTGAGGACTGCAGCCCCCAGTGAGACCAGATCTCGCTGCAAGAAGCAAGATGACAGGCCGAACCTGGTCATCTTGAAGGTAACGTCGAAGAGAGCGAGCGACTCTCTTCGAGCATTGATAGATTCGGGCGCGTCGAACAACTTTGTTCGACTGCGGAGTTTACCGAGTCTCGACTTTGAGGAGGTAAATGTACCTCGAAGTCTTCTGGAGGTACGACTGGCAACAGGTGCCATCGTGAAGACCGAGAAGCGCGTCGTGAACGTGCGCTTCTCGTACAAACAACGTGTGTTTGTCGAACACTTTATCGTTCTGGACCTGGACGATAAGTTCGACGCGGTAATGGGCATGCCGTGGCTTGCACGGCATGATCCGGTGATAGACTGGAAGAAGCGCACGCTCGTGCGCTTCGGTCGCGACTGCGAAACAGAGAGCGATGGCCCTGTTACCGCAGCGCACGCACCAGCAGGTGTGCGCGGCTCACCAGTCGAGACAGCGCTTAATGCTGCTGTCCCGGAGTGTCCAGGAAGTGCGCGAGGGCGCGCACAAGTGAGACCCACGTCGGCAATGCTGCCGACGTCGGAAGAAAAAGATGTACTGGTTCCGGGAACCAATACCCACGTTCAAGCGTGTAAGGGACAGTCCCTGACTCGAAGAGGTCAGGTCGACGACGACGCGTCGGCTCCGGGAGTCGACGCACCCTCAGTCATGAGGGGCTCCGCCAATGAATGGCGTCGAGGTGACGAAGGCGTGTCAACTCCGGGAGTTGACGCTGCAAACAGTGTGGACGGTTGCAAACGTACCGCACTGACGCAATTTGCATGCTGTCGTGCAGCCGGGCTGCCCGACGAAGCGCCAAGCGATCAAGCCGGGCTGATACCGCGCGCCCGCAAACAGGTTCTGCCGGCGAAGGAACACATTACCGTGCAGCCCGGCTGCACGAAGAAACATGCGGTCAAGCCGGGCCCGGTATCACGCGCCCGCAGACAGGGTCTGCCGGCGAAGGGACACATTGCCGTGCAGCCGGGCTGCACGAAGAAACATGCGGTCAGGCCGGGCTTGATACCGCGCGCCCGCGGACAGGGTCCGCCGGCGAACAACTGTCCAGGCCGGGCCTGGACCAGAAGAACAACTGTGCAGAGCCGGGCTCCGCACAACAAGAAGACGGCGCAAGCGGAGAACGCTGCGCAAGTCTCGGTCCGGGACCGAGACGCATCAAGAGCAGTCTGCTGGGCAGACTGAGGCGGTGACACCGGATGTCGAGACGCTAAGCGTCTTAACGCGCACCGATACTGGATTCCAGTATCGTGGGATGGGACTCGCTAATCCTCCGACGTCGGCGTCGGAGTTGACTTCGCTTCCAGCCATGAGCTGGAAGCGCTTCACACGCGACTTGCACGATGGACGCATCGAGCAGGTCTGCGTTCTTTCGAACAGCGAAAGAACGGAGAGCGAGAGCGAAGAGCTGAGGCAGCTCTTCATGGGAAGTACCACAGAGAGTGAAGACACTCTCAGTGCGAAGACGAAGCGAGAGCGCTTCGAGGAACAAGGCTGGGACTCGCTGAAGTCGAGTCCCTATTACGAATTGTTGAGGGAGTACAAAGACGTACTCCCGGAAGAGATTCCTGCGGAGCTTCCGCAGGATAAGGGCATTCAGCACGAGATTGATCTCGTGCCGGGCACGAAGTACTGTGTCACGCGGCAGTGGCCACTGCCGCGAGAGCAAGTCAAGGCGATCGACGACTTCTTTGAAAGTCGTCGTAAAGCAGGACAAGTGCGGGAATCAAAGTCCCCGCACAGTGCTCCGACGTTCTGTGTCAAGAAGCCACAGGGCGGATGGCGCATCGTTCATGCCTACAACAAGCTGAACGATGCGACGGTACCGGCGCAGACGCCGATACCACGAAAAGATGTCATCATCGATTCGATGGCCGGTAGCACCGTTTACAGTGCTCTCGACTTACGAGATGGATTCTATCAGATCCTAATGCGTGAGAGCGACATCCCTCTCACGGCAATGAGCACGCCAAGTGGCATGCTGTGGGAGTGGCTAGTAATGCCGCAGGGGCTTAAGAACGCCCATGCGACCTTCACAGGTGCGTGACACACTTGTTGCGCTCGGTGCGCGACTTCGCGCCGAGCTACTTCGATGATGTATTCATCCACAACCGGGCTGTGGACGGGAAGACCGACGTAGAGATGCACAGGGTGCATCTCCGGAAGCTACTTGAGCTTATGCGAAAGCATAAGCTCTACGCGAACCTGAAGAAGTGTATCTTCGGGGCGAGCGAGATACCCGTCCTCGGGTGTCTCGTAGGGAAGAATGGTGTTCGCCCTGACCCGGAAAAGGTCAGAGTGATAAATGAATGGCCAACACCTTCAAATGTCAAGGAACTGAGGCAGTTCCTTGGCTTGGCCACGTACTTGTGCAAGTACGTGGAGGATTACGCGGGCAAGATCCGCCCGCTGTCACAACTTCTTAAGAAAGAAGCTGTGTGGAATTGGACACCCGATTGCCAGAAGGCATTCGATGCAGTCAAGCGGGGCTTAACTGAGGCGCCGATCTTGGCAGTGGCTGACCAAGATCGCCCATTTCACGTAGTGTGTGACGCATCCGATTTTGCGATCGGATACGCGTTGATGCAGCAAGATCACGAGGGCCGTGATCGTGTCGTCTACTACCACTCGCGTCAGCTGAAGCCAGCTGAGCGCAACTACCCGAGCCCAGCTGGCCGCGGTCACTGAAGAGCGCGACCGAGCACGCCAAGCGTCGGCGACCTCCGAGCGGCAGCATAATGCGCTCGTTGAGGAGCTCCGCTCCGTTCGCCAGTCACTCTCCCAGAGTCAGGGTGACGCCGAGTCGACGCGCCACCTGAATCAGCCGCTGCAGGACGACCTCCGACGCGTCAACTCGCTGCTGGTCGCCCACGCTGAGGAACTCCGGCGTATTGTCACGCGCATCCAGGATCTGAGGGGTCTCTGAGCGACGCAGGGGCCGCCCGAGTCGCCGCCGAGGCGGAGTCCACACGTGCTCAAGCTGATGAGCTTCAGGCCGTGTCGCGTGCCGAGCAGTATCGAGCCGGCTAGCTTGACATGCGCCGCACGTCGTCGTAGTTGCAAGGCGCCGCAGACGCGCGTTCGCGCCGTCTGGGTACCCGCGTCGTGGAGCTGGAGGGCGAGGTCTGTGACGAGGTCCGAGCCAATTCTTGGCCAGGACCCATCAGTCAGAAGCCCAAACCCTACCACGTACCGGCCACATGTCACTTGAAACGTGGATATTTCTTGGCCCAAGTCTGGTTTTTGTACATACTTCAAGTTGTGCTGGCTACATCTGGAAACTGAGCTCTGCGACCGTCGAGTTGCGGCGACCCCAGATCCCCAGGTCTGAGATTTGAATTCGGTCTGGAGTCTGAGGTTTGAGAATTGCTCTAGAGACCACAGATCTGAGGTTCCAGGCCTTGAATCGGACTCTGGGCGAAGAGCTGAGCCCTGGCCTTCTGGGCCTGTGATTTGAAGTCCCATGGTTGCTTAAGTCTCAGACCCCAGGTCTCAGATTGGTGACCTCACAGTTTGGAATGCCCGGAATTCTGAGACCTGAGAGTGGTGGCAAAAGTCTGAGACTTGGTGATTTGGAGTTCGGTCTGAGGTTTGCCTGTGGACCAGACCCTGAGATGTGCAGTCTGGGGTCTGGGAAGAAGGCGTGGCGTGTGGCGTCTGATTTCATCTCGGCTTTGGGGGTGCCACAACTGAGATATGGAGTCAACATCGTAATTTTGCCCCCAGCTCAGATTCCCAGACTCAGAGTCCCAGAAGTTGAACCAAAACTGAGGCTCGTCAAATTGGTCGGACAGCCGGGGTATGGAATCAACATCGTATTTTTGCCCCCAGCTCAGGTTTTCAGCCCGGCAGTCCCTCAACTTGTGCCAAAACTGAGACACGGTGATTGTGGGCGCAAGTTGGTGTCTGGATGCACGATGTTCGTGAGGATAAGTGGCAACTGGTGAAAGACAGCTGACGCTCCAAGCCTAGGACGTGACTAAAAGCCTACGGCGTGCCTGCAGGGCCTGAAGTGCGACTTCGTGGTCTCGCCTATGAAGTGGGTACACAGCGATGGCTACATTGCCGGTCTGGGAGCTGCGGTAGTTGCTCTTTGGAGTTGGCGGTTGCCGCTTGGAAGGTCACTCTGAAGGGTCGCCCCGTTGTGGCTTTTCGGCCCCTGGTGTCGGGCACACAAGATTCGGCCTGACCAGTCGCCTATGGATTTGGGCCAACGGGAGCCGCAGAATCTTAGCGTCATCCTGATTACACCTGATTTGTACCCAGAGTAATCAGTGTAATCAGGTGATGACAGACCAAGTCCGCCCAATCCCGGCCACAAGATCCTGGCGTAATCAGGATATCACTGATTTGCACCCAGGTGTAATCAGTGTAATCAAGTGATGACTGACACAGACAGGCCAATGGAAGGGCCGACGCGCATTCACGGGCGCCGCCAAGCCAGTAGCTTAGTGGGTGTCTCACCCTTGTTCAAGGTGTACCCAGGAGATGTTTGCACCCTTACTTGATAGGCCCTTTGTATGTGCATGTGCATGATAATAATCAGAGTTTGTTTTGCCCCGAAGACCGCAAGCTGCGGAGTTCGTCTTGCGCCGACGGGCGTGTTGCTACACAGGGACCAAGTCCCTGCCCCCGGCGGCGCGCGCAAGGTCAAGTGGAGTCGCTACGAGTGTTCTACGGTCAAGCTCAGCTAACTCCAAATAAATTCAAGTTCAACAACCAAGCCTTTTCGTGTTTCGGCCCGGTTTGCCTTCGTTGTTGTATTTCCACACGCGGGACATTGGTTTTGCTGGTTTTCGTGCTGGTTGGCTGGTTTCCTGGCGGTGCTTCATATTTTCGGGCGGAAGGTGCTCCGCTCTGAGGTTTCGGCAGAGCAACACCTGGGATAGTGGTTTCTGGGGTTGCTGGTGGTATCCGTGTGGCGCGAATAGTCTGGGATAGTGGTTCCCAGCTTCGCTGTGTCGCCTACATCAAGGCGTGGTGCACGGAAGTCCCAGGGTGCAGAGCGAGAACCCTGGATCAAGGCAGGCTCAGACCGAGCCAACTCTCGGGGCCACTCTGGTCTGAGGGGCGAGTGAAGACCGTTGTGCGGCTCTCAGTCTGAGCCGCCGGAGGAAGTGTTGTGACTGGAAGCGACTCGAAGCCGGAGTCGCTGAGCAAGGAGGAGGCTGTTAAGGCCCAGAGTCCAAGGGCCTGAGAAGAGAAGTGGACTAAATGTGTGTGGAGTGAACGTGTTTATATTCAAGAAAACGGGGCACGGCGGACTCAGCACGTGCGTACAAGGGCCTTCCAAGCAAGGAGCAAGCTTCGTCTGGGGCATCTGGGAACTGTCGAGTTCGGAGGCAGCTGGTGTGGCCGACGCAAGTCTGGGCCCACAGCGTAGCCTTAGGAAGAACCAAGTCAAGGGATTGCAAGAGTGAGGAACACACGCCTCACCCAGCTTGGGATCTGAGATCTAATCTCAGATTCTGAGTTGAGTGGTCTGAGATCGAGGTCTAGCCGCGAGGCTATTCCCTGATTTTGGAGCCCGCATCGCCACAGCTGGTGCGCGTGCCCGGATCAGGAAACGACTTTGGTGACGGACGTGTGCAAGTCATGTCGACTGCTCCCGACTCGAAAGTTTCCGAGACAAGTGGTGAGATGCCTGAGTCTTCGCTTCGGCGAAGTCTCAGAGTTGCTGGTTTGCCGGCTGAAGTGATGATGGAGAATGCTGGGACGCCCAGGTCCAGGAAGTCGGAAAGGGTCCCAGAAAGTGATGATCTGAGCGTATCTGCTGAGGAAGAAGCTGAGATGAGTGCTGAACCTGAAGCTGCGCCCAAAACTGAGGATGCCGAGCCGCCGCCCAGCTCGCCTGTGAAGAAGCAAGCTGAGACTGGTCGAGATTCGGATCCAAGACAAGATGTTCCGAGAAATGATGGTCCGAGTCTGGGATTACCACCAGCGAGTCACAGTTCGACACATCGAGGAAGTTTCTCAGCTGAGATGACCACTGCTCAAGCGCCGAGTCTCAGCCCAGAGCCAACTACTGGGAGTAATCCCGGTAGCCAAGCCGAGGGTGGTGCGCTCAGCCTTTTGGGTAAGCGCGAGCTACATCTGAGAACGAAAAGTGTTTCTGGGGCTGGGACGACCCCTACAAGGCTGAGTTATGCGCCTGGTGTCACACTTCCCAGCTATGCAAGTGGTGGCGGTGCTTGGTCAAGTACTCTGTGGCCTGAGCAGAGATCCACTCGCAGATTGCAAGGTGTGCCTGAGGTCGAAGCTGAGACTTGGGCTCTAGCCCCACTCCCAGAGATGACTGACGAAGAAATGCTGAGCTATGCGCGATCCCAGTTTGAGATGTGGATGGGAGTCCCAGCTGAGACTGTTCACCCGGTCGACATCGCGTACAACCCGTGTCACGGTGGTTACGACCTGTGGGGATTCATCAAAGCTGCTGAGTCGACCGGTCGACACTTCTTTTCTGTGACCCGGTCGCCTGCCGCTAGGTGGTTGAACGTGTTTCGAGCTGAGCGACGTCGACTCCCGGTCATCTCAGACCTGAGAGCTGTGAAAGTTTCGCTGAAATTGCTTCCACCGATTGCCTGCGTGGCGCTGTTGCAGACTATGCTCTGGGAAGCTGGGTATGAATTTGTGAACCGAGTCCCAGCTTGGCCCAGCTTGGATGAAGTGTCTGGGGTCCCAGATTCTCGGGTCCGAGTTGAGATCGAGCGAATCGCTCATTTCCTCGGCATTGAGCTGGCGACTTGGAAATCCGTGGTTGGTACTACAGCATACTATGTTCGACAAACCTCAGATTCTCTTCAGACCCAGTCTGCCGCTCAGGGATCTGAGACCCAACTCGGATTTCCAGTTGATCGAGATGGAGATGTGGCTATGGGTGAGGATGCCCAGCTTTTCCTTGGCCCAGAAGTGGTAATGCGTCTTCAGCTGACTGGTCTTCGGCCGAGAAGCCTAGCTTCGAGCTCGGATGAAGAACCAATTCGCAAGAAACCCCAGCTGAGCCATGAACCGGCTGAGATTCCGCTGCCCTCGTCGCGCTCAGATCCTTCGATCCCCCCAACATCTCTGCTATCCTGGCACGGGTCTGGGAGTGATTCGGATGCTATGCGAAGTACAAGATCGGGCACAGTTCCAAGTGTGGTTGGTGCGAAAGCTGGTTCTGACGCCTCCATGGCTGGGAATGACCAAGGGACGGACCTGTCTGGATTAAGTTCCTCGGGATCGTCTCTGATGTCTTTCTCAGATTATGGTGTTGGAGTTGGAACGTTTGGACCCACTTCAAGTGCAACGGTGATGATGGGATCTGTGACCTCAGCCGCGCGGAGTAATTTCCCAGCTGTAATGGTCTCAGTTACACCCCAGACTACTTCAGCCTCAGCTCGGTCTGAGACTGGGACGGCCAGGGACGTGAACCCCTCGCAAGTGCCATTGCCTGGCACACCAGAATCTGAGAAGAACGCTCTCAGCGGCAAGAATGACGCGGAACCTCAGAGAACTGTGACCCCAACTGTGAAGCCGACCTGGGAAATTCGTCAGACTGCGCAATATGCTTTTCCGGAAATTTCTCAGCCTCCTATGACTGACACTGAACTGGAGAGTGTGTATCAACGCGAGATAGCTCGAGTCCGAGCTGAGGCGGAAGCCAGAATTGCTGCAGCTCAGGCAAGACGAGCTGAGCTGGAGGCTGAGCTGAGAACTTTACTTGTGGAGCAAGGAGCTGAGTCGATTGATCACCGCGCTCAGCACTACATTCCCCAAACAAGTTTAAACTCAGCCCCCAGATCTCAGAAGTCAGAGCAACACCTTCAGTTGGAAGCACTCGAGCGGTTGGCCAAGCAGAGGGCTGCGGAGGAATCTCAGAAACGCAAGGAAGACGAAACCCGAGCTCGGTATCTCTTGGGTGTGCAACAAAGTCTCAGAGAAGCTGAGGATCGAGCTCGGCAGGCTGAGCGGAAGAAAGCTGAGGAAGCTGAAGCGAGCCGCATTCGAGCCGAATACGAATCTGAGCTGAGAATGATGAATGAGAAATATGCCCGAGCTCAGATCGAACACAGGAAGGCAGTGGCGATCCAAGAAGAGAAAATCCGCCGCTTCCAAGCGGCTCAAGACCAACTTCGCCAAACCGCTTCTTCTCGATCTCAGTCTGAGACCCCAGCTCAGATTATCCCAGCCATCCCGGTTACATCTCAGACTCCTGGAGACTCTGTGACGGCCCAGCTTGCTCAGCTGACGAGTATTGTGCAACAATTGGTAAAAGCCAGTCAAAGCAAACCAAGTTCAGCTGGGAAAGCCCAGGCTTCAACCAGGACCAAGACTTCTGAGACCAAATCTGAGACCAGGTCTGAGATGAAGTCAGGCTCAGCGTCTCGCCGAAGTCAGAAATCTCGGACGTCGCCGCCAGAAGGCCCAGATGATAGCGGATCTGAGTCAGACGATTCCAGCTCAAGTGACTCTTCTCAGGATGAGCTCGAAAATCAGTTTGGAGCTGTGGCCCAGTCCAAGAGTGCTGATCCCAGCTCTGGGACTCGAGTGGTAGTCCAAGCGATGATTCCCCATGATGCTCTGGAAAAGTTCAATGAATATGCACCCCTGGAGGACCGAGTCAACTGGTGGGAGCGTTTCATGTACTATGCTACCATGGCACCCTGGGATGAACGAACTCGGATTGTCCAGCTTCGTATGAGACTCTCAGGTTCTCTGAAAGACTGGTGTACTCAGCTCTCAGATGATGTCCGCTCAGACTGGAAACAGCTTTCACACGTTTTCAAGAAGGAATGGTACCGAAGCATTGGTTCCAAGGCTGAGCGGTACTACGAGATGATGATCCGAGACCGAGAGACCCCCAGAATGTTCTTCTACCGCCTCAACCGTGCTGCAAAGAAGGCCAACATCGCTTATCTGAAGTCAACCCCAGACCGTGAGGCGCATATTAGGCGCTTCATCAAAGCTGTGGGTGATTCTCGGCTGAGAACCACTCTGCAAGGTCAGAAGTTTGACACGCTGAGCGAGTTGGAGGGGACTTTGAAACGTATTGAAGCTCTGCAGCGAGATGAAAGCCGGGATGCTCAGCAAAAGCGAAGCCCATCTCAGACTGTGCAGTTTGGCAGGTTTAAGCCTCAGCAACGACGAGCTGAGGGCCGGGCGTTCTTGGCTGATGGAAGAAATTTCGACTCAGATCTGAGACGACATGTCCATTTCAAGGATGACTCTGAGATTCCCTCAGATAATAAAGCTGAGACCGAAACTGAGACCGGAGCTGAGAATCTGAGCCCCAAAGAGGCACAGATGTCCGGGAAGGAGATCACAGAACCATCTGAGCTCAGCTGTACAACAGCCCTGCTGGATGAGGAGATTTACCGAGTTGCTGAGAAATTGGCTTGGAAGCCCAGATCCCAGCCCAGAAGTGATGAGTACCAGCATGCTGAGACTCGTGGAGAATGCGGAAGCAGCCGCCATACTACGGAGAAGTGCTGGAGCAAGCTCATCTGTGGACGTTGTCACGAAGAGGGTCAACCGACTCAGTTCTGTCGACGCCAACCATGTTCCAAGTGCGGCGAATACCATCGCCGGGGTTTATGCGACATGTGGTCGGCTCTGAAAGCAGTACAGGATGCAATCCGTGCTGGGGGTTCCATCGAGGGCCTCGCTCCTGAGGTAGTCCAAGCTCTATTGGATGGCCCAGAGTCTGGGATGCCGTTAAACCACTAGGCTCGCTGGTCTGGGAACCAGTGCGTGACGAGCCGAAGTCCCAAGCATGCTGCGCATATGCATATGTGGGCTCTGCCCTTCCATGTTGGCGCAGTAATAACCCCAAATGTATGTCTTCATCTGAGCAAGGATGTGTCTATTCCGTTGGAGCTGACCTCGAAGACCCAGACTCTGAGGCTGAGCTTGAGAACCATCTCGAGTTTGCCCTAGTCCCAGGTCAGAGATATGGCTGGTGGAGCAATCACACTTTACTTGGTGAAAAACGGGCGGTGGCAAAGGTGCATGGAGCGATTTTCGATCAGAGATTACAGATTATGTTGGATTCTGGGGCTACTACGAGTTTTATGAGCTTAGACCTTGCACGCAGGTTAAGGCTCAAGCTCAGACGTGGTTACAGACTCAAAATAACTGGGGTCGGGGACGTTCCCACCTATGTCTCAGCACAAGCTAGGATCAAGTTGACGCTCGGAACTCGGGTTGTTTACATCATGGATATCTGGGTTGGCAATGTTGGAGAAGGTGTTGACTGTCTTCTGGGAATGGACTTCATGATTGCTGATGGGGTTCGCCTCTGTGCACGCGAAGGCATGGTCCAACTCCCAGATGAGGAGAGTCTTTTCTTAGTTGGAGGACCTGAGGTGGATCACATCGGTTTGGAAATCGGAGTCAGAATGTTGGAGACCGCCTGGCTACAACCAGGAGAATCTGTGATTCGCCCTGTGAAGTATGACCGTGCCGACCCTCAGAAAGTCCAGGAATGGGCTGGGAGGGGCAAGCAATGGGTGACACAATTCATCTATGGAGCTGGGCGGAAACCGAAAGCAGTCAAGATTGTCAATATCTCAGACCTGTTGACCCCAGTATATCAACACACTGTGGTGGAGAAGGATTACCTCCCACGTGGAGACTTTTTTGTGCGGCCGCGATCTCGGAGGTATCGGGAATGGGCACAGTTGATCTTTGAAGCTGAGCCCTCTGAGGATTTTCTGAGGCGAGAAGAGGAAGCTGAGAAACTCCGGGAGTTGAACGAACCCCCTGCCGTTGAGAAGCATTCTTATCCTTGGCCTCAGAAGATCCTAACGAACCCGAGATTTGCGCGGAAATCTGAGCCAGCGACCTCTGAGAATGCTGATCAGGAACTGAAGAGAGTTTTTTCGAGACAATCTGAGACTTTTGTGGGCAACCCCAGATCTCAGCTGGACGAGACTCTTTCCCGATGTCTGAGAATGGAGGCTGAGATAGATGAAGAAGCTACGGTGTTTTATCACGAAGGAAGCGCGCTGCTGAGCGATCTCCGAGATCAACTAGCGGCTCTCCCTGAACTGAAGGACTTGAACCCCAAAGCGGACCTGAACTCAGCTGACATCGCGAAGTTGGTGAAACCACACCTGAGATGGACTCCCAGGTCCGGGAGATCTTGGAAAGACATCACGCAAGTTTTCTGGGAGATGGGAATGCAGTCCCAGCCCCTGCGCGAGGTGTTGTCTGTGACTTAGATGTTGGTGACGCCAAGCCTATAGCTCAGCGCTCGAGATCGATTCCTCCGCATCTGTTGCCGAAGGTGTACGATCTTCTCAAGAAGTTACTGGAAACTGGACTGATCGAGACTTCACACTCAGATTGGGTATCACCCATTGTCATTGTGATGAAGAAGAATGGAGTTGATATTCGACTTTGCATTGACTACAGACTGGTGAACCAGCTGATGAAGCTAATGCATTACCCTCTGCCTTTGATCGATGACTTATTGGTTGGGTTTGAGAGTGCGATGTGGTTTCTCAGCTTGGATATGGCTAGTGGATTCTGGGCTGTGCCTATGACGATCAGAGCTAAGCTCATCTCAGCTTTTATTTGCCCGTTAGGCCATTATCAGTGGACCCGCATGCCGTTTGGCTTGAAAAATGCCCCGCTGACCTACCAACAAATGTTGGACAATTGTCTGTGGGGATTTGTCCGCCTTCCAGCCTCGGAAGAGGCTCAGGTGGACCCAAATGTGCTGAGGTTTCTGGGGATTAAGCCAAAGGGCTCAGATGGAATTGAGAATTAATTGCCGGTGTTGTGTGCAGAGCTGACGGTGTTTCGGAGAAACATACCAGCCCCTCCTCAGCTGAACCCAGTTCTGGGACGAAGTTCGTACATCGATGACATCGCTTATGGAGCTGAGACCTGGGATCAACCGTGTATCGACCTGAATCGATTGTTGTACCGACTGCGATACTGGGGAATTTCTGTGAGCCTACCCAAGAGTGAATTCGGTAAAAAGACGATCTCGTACTTGTCCCACGAAATTGGGGCTGAGGGGATCCGAGCTAAGCCGAAAATCGCCAAGGGAGGCCGAGATTTGCCGTTTCCGTCGACTTTGAAGGGAGTTCAGTCTTTTCTGTGAAGTCTCAATTACTACAACAAGTTTATTGAAGACCTCCCAGTTGTAGCCTCTGTTCTCTATGAGTTGACCGACGATCAAGTCCGGGAAGGCCGAGATCTCAGTCGAGCTAAGGAGGCATTTGGGATCCTGAAAGAGAAAATTGTTTCGACGCCGTTGCTCAGACACCCAGACAGGGAAACGCCGTTTGTGATCATAGTTCACGCTAATCCCTGGGCTGTCTGTGCCGTGCTACGATGGAGTAATTCATCCGGTGCGTTACACCGGAAGGGTGCTTCACGATCAGGAGCTCAGATACCACCCAGCTGAGAAAGAGGTCGTAGCCCTACTCAGGGTTCTCAGAGATTTCTACACAATGCTGGTTGGATGCAAATTGCTGAAAGTCTACACCCGGTGTTCAGTTCTGAAGTGGTTGTTCAGGTCTCAGTCCCTGGAAGGTCGCTGTGAGCAGTGGGCTGCTAGCTTGGCTCCATGGCCCTTGGAGATTTACAGAGTAGAGCGTGATGAAGACGGACTCGCTGCAATTCTGGGAGCTGGGATTACCCCCCGAGAGCAGCTTGATAAAATCGCTGAGAGCCTGATCCCAGCTAAGGGACGTGTAGTCCGAGCTCCGCCCATCAGTCTGGAGATGCTTGAAGCTGATTACGAGGGATGGCTGCTTAGTTTTGACGGAGCAGCTAAACTTTCAGATCGGCGAGGCAGTTCTGGGTGCATCCTGTGGAAGTTGCCGTCCTGGGACGTTGTAGAAGCTCGAGGTTTTCATTTCGAAGGTGTCACGGTGAATGAAGCCGAGTATCATGGTCTAATCGAGGCAAACGGCTGGCTCAGAACGTGGAACCGACTGTTGAGTGTATGGTTGGAGATTCTCGAATTGCTCTGGCGTCCCGAAGGGACGGCAACAGAGATGCGCAAAATTTCTATAAAGTTGCTGCTATAAGCAACATCCTAAGCAATCGCTTCAGCATCTCCCGACCGAACTCATTTACGTCACCCAGCACTGGTCATTTCTCAGCATTTCTCGAGGGCCTTCATCGTCTTTCTGAGCCATGAGCAGCAGCCCCGCATACAGCGCGAGGCAGACCTGTTTCTTCACCCTGAACTGTTTACCAATTTCGGCTTATCCCAGCCAGCATTATGTCAAGCTCTGAGCTCTGGCTTCCTGATAGTATTTTATCCGCGCAGTCCATCTTAACGACAGCAGCAGATTGATGCAAACGTCTGGCATCATC